>NW_022631049.1:2677276-3260782 GCF_010015895.1 Lontra canadensis | reverse complement strand
CCCCCCCCCCCCCCCCCCCCCCCCCCCCC
This sequence comes from Lontra canadensis, assembly GCF_010015895.1. NCBI lineage: Eukaryota > Metazoa > Chordata > Mammalia > Carnivora > Mustelidae > Lontra > Lontra canadensis. The sequence goes on along the minus strand of NW_022631049.1, from coordinate 3,260,753 downwards.
CCCCCCCCCCCCCCGTGGTGAATGAGTGCCTCCCTGAGGCTGGGAAGGTGGAGATCCTACCTAGTTCCTCCTTCCAGCCTCTGCACCATGGTCTCCCACCAGCTCCTCACCCCGAGGGCAGCCTGTCCCATAAAGAGGAGCCCCACTAGGACAGCACCAGCATTTGGATTGATTCTGCGCATGCTTTCCTTCTGAGTCACCCAGAACACCCTCCCTCAGGTACCAGGTTCCCTCCTTGCCTGGGAGTAAGAGAGAACAAGGAGCCGGGAGTGGAGGAATGAGCCATCCTTCTTTCTCATTTTCTAGTCCTAGCCTCTCCTAGTACCCTGGTCATATTGGGCCCCGTGAGTGGCACCTTCCTGTGGATCAGGGCACTGGGTGGTGTGTCTGTGTTGGGGGTGGGGGATGGCCATTGGTGACCCAGGTTGGAGAAGGAGATCTCTCTGTGCCATCCTCACAGGACTGGACTGTGTGCTGCACAGACTGCTTGAGATGCTTGGGCTGGGACTGAGTTTCCACCCGACAACTTTTGAAATCTTTGTGAGGACAATAGAAAACGCACGGCAAATCAAAAGTAAACGCAGATTTTAAAGAGTCCCTACAAGAGCCTTGGGTTTTGCAAGAGGCAAGACTTGGATAACAACTTTAGGGCTGATGGGTACTTAGTTCTAGAAAAACCGATGAAATGGTCCATTTAATTATGCAGATGTAGAGATACAGTAGTTGTAAGGGAAAAGTGCTCTCTGGGTGATAAAGTGAATGAGTGTTTTATGTTGGACTTTGATAGAGGTCTCCACTATGCTTCTTTAGGAAAAACTGAATTTGTTGAGAAAAGGCAACTTCTGTATCCAGGCTGATGCCCCAGTGAAGCTTGCCTATGTTTTTGTACAGCTCATCGTAGATGAAGGACCCGCTCTTGCCAGAGCTCTGTATGAGTACCACGGGGACAAGCAACACAGAATCATGGAGATTCTCTGTGGGGCTTAGCACCTCAGCCTGCTCTGGTATCCCCAAGGAGAGACCCTGCCGGTCAGGACACTGGCATTCTCATGATGGGCACATGAGCAATGAGGCCCTTTGGAGGGGTTTCTCTAGAATCATACATTTACTAGGTGGGGTATAGGAGTTTTTATCCTAACTCTGTGGCCCCCTCAGAGGTCGTGAATAGAATTCAGAGACTTTATTTTATGTTTTTGAATGAAGAAAAAAAACCTTAATTTTTACTACTTTTTTTACTAACTCATTTTTTTACTTTTACTAACTTCTAAATGAGTTTGGTGTTTTCTTTACTAATGACAGAGGCCATCAACTGCAGTCATACTTGCAGAACTTGTGTCTTAGTCACCAGTAGAAATCATAGATATTTCATATCACATTACCGTTGTTGCTGTCACCTTGAGATATTTTTTTTTTGTTTGTTTGTTTTTGTTTTTTTTTATAATTTTATTTTTTATAAACATATATATATATATATTTTTTCCCCCAGGGGTACAGGTCTGTGAATCTCCACATTTACAAACTTCACAGCACTCACCATAGCACATACCCTACCCAATGTCCATAACCCCCCCCACCCCCCTCTGCCCAGCAACCCTCAGTTTGTTTTGTGAGATTAAGAGTCACTTATGGTTTGTCTCCCTCCCAATCCCAACTTGTTTCATTTACTCTTCTCCTACCACATTAACCCCCCATGTTGCATCTCCTCTCCCTCATATCAGGGAGATCATATGATAGTTGTCTTTCTCCGATTGACTTATTTCGCTAAGCATGATACCCTCTAGTTCCATCCATGTTGTCGCAAATGGCAAGATTTCATTTCTTTTGATGGCTGCATAGTATTCCATTGTATATATATACCACATCTTCTTTATCCATTCGTCTGTTGATGGACATCTAGGTTCTTTCCATAGTTTGGCTATTGTAGACATTGCTGCTATAAACATTCGGGTGCACGTGCCCCTTCGGATCACTACGTTTGTATCTTTAGGGTAAATACCCAGCAGTGCAATTGCTGGGTCATAGGGTAGTTCTATTTTCAACATTTTGAGGAACCTCCATGCTGTTTTCCAGAGTGGTTGCACCAGCTTGCATTCCCACCTTGAGATATTTTTTATACGCATCGCTTCTCCTTAGTTACAGTCTTCCATTAGAACCAGGCAGGATTAAACTGACCTTGTAGTTGGGATCAGGTAATCGATCATTTGTAGGTGGCTTAACCTGGAGCAGACAGAATCTTGGTTTGGACCATCCCAAAGGGCATGAGGTACTGAGCTGTTTGGACAAAGGAGCAAATGCCAACCTAGTATTCCCAGCCAATGGCACCCACCTTGAACACAACTCATTTTGCCAGTGGAAACCAACATCCAACATTTTGTATGCAAATTAACAAGCCCTCTGGTGCTAGCGTAGATAAAGATGAAATTGTGGAAACTTCTCTTGTTAGAGTCTTTTGTGCTTAGAGTTCTGTTTAGAGTCTTTCCTAGGTCTTCATCTCTGAAGAGTGAATCTTCTTTAGAGGACGTCATATTTTAATTAACTATTCCTATGGTGTAGATGACACATATATCATGTTAACTAGGCTGAGATTTTAAGGTAAATGATAGCAGTATAACACAAATCAAGGCTGACCCAGAAGTTTGGTAGAAATTGCAGGTCATCTGGAACCCAGAGAATATTCGTGTTTCTCTTGGATGGCCAAAAATCAAACTTTCCCATGAATTTACAGTTGAAACCACTTGGGAGAGAGCACGGTGTATAGGCTCCCATACTTACCTACTGAAGCCCCTAGTCATGGGTAGATTGCCTCTAAATCAGGCTTAGCAAACTCTATAATGCCAGGCCACTAGAAAAAAAGTTTCCTGGGGCACCTGGGTGGCTCAGTCAACTAAGTCTCTGTCTTCAGCTCAGGTCATGATCTAGTCCCACATTGCGGGCTCCTTGCTCAGCGGGGAGCTTCCTTCTCCCTCTCCCTGCTGTCCTGCCTGCTTGTGCTCCTTCTCTTTCTCTCTCTGACAAAAAAATTAAAATCTTTTAAATAAAAGAGTTTCCTAAAAGCAGAAGTTCATTGTGCATCCCCTGCCCTTTCTTTAGAAAGAAGCAACGTATTTCACAGAAAATCAGCAGATAATGCAGAATGGCTGCCTTACCCTGCTCTTAGCTCTGTCTTGAAAGTGTCCCATTCCCAAAGGTTCTAGATCTGGCTAAAAATAGCCGAGGTCCTGAATCCAAGAGTAGGGGATGCTAATCTTTATCACACTTGGTATCATTTTCAAATGTGAAGAGGTTCACTGCCTTTTAGCAAATGGAGCTACAGGATTCAGTTTTCTCCTTTTTAAAATGGAACTACTCTTTGGCCAGAAAGAACAAGTTATTTAAAACCTTAACATTATTAATGCAGGAAGGGACTACAAAGAGCATTTGGTCCAAGTTCCCCATTTAACAGATGAGGAAACAAAAGCCAAGAGAGACACCTTAATAGCTGCATGGCTGGTATGCTGGCCAGTCTGAGACACAAAGATCTAGTCCCAACTGAGATGAGACAATGGAGATGATGAAATTCAATCTTCAGAGTAAGCATTCAGTCTGTATACGAGCAATAACAACTCAGAGAATGCACTGGGGAAAATACCTCACTTGTAGTAGCAGCAAAAATGATATAATTCTCTAGATGTCTTATTCATATCATCCATAAAGATAAATTCTGGGTGGATTAAGGAGCTAGACATAAAGAAACAAACAAAACCAGCAATAAGAACAAAAACCCAAAAAGAAAGGAGAATGTTTTCATGATCTTTGGGTCAGAATGAATAACCTTCCTAAGCAAGACACAGAACCCTAAATCATAAATGGAAAGATCTACAGCTATGACTGAATAAAAGTTACTGTAAACACTTGGTCAGAATCATGAAGTCTCCAGTTCCATTGGTCCCATCAGGTGGCTCTAGCCCCTGGCTTGGGGCTCCCCCACACTTGGACTCCCTGCCACACCACAGAACTGGGGCAAGATGCATGGAACCCAGTAGCAGCCAAACAACATCAAACAAAAGCAAAAGCACTGAAGATGGGGCACTGGAGCCTGCTTTCCGGCTTTGGTGTCTGGGAGCACCTGGGAGCACACTTTCTGGAGTCTGGTCATCTTTTACCACCTGCACCAAGGCCGCCAGTCACTGAGCCCTTGAAGAGCGTGAAGCTGCCAGTGGGAACTCCACTAAAGCATTTTTCTCTTCTGGGAGCTCTCCTGCTGCTGTTTTTGTGGGGAGCAAGGATGACTCAGACATGAATGCTCCTCAAATTGTGGGGTTGGCCCAGGGGGAGAAGTCTGGGGTTGGACTGACAGTGGGAATAGGAAGTCAGACCTTGCCTGGTCTCTTTCTATGATTTTGAATTAAGAAGGATTTCAAACATCTGGCAGCAGACCAGGGACTATACAGTGAATCCTGTGTCCCCAGTACTCAGCCCTGACTACCAAGTACCCACAAGCCATCTGTCTTGTCCTGTGGTTTTTGATTTTCATTTTGAAGCAAATCTCGGCAGTGGATTATTTCTTCTGTATTTCAGAATGCATCTCTCCAAGAAAATGCTATTTAAAACATGATCACACAAGTTTTCACACCTAAAAAGGTGGTTAACAATTCCTTAATATCAGTAAGTGTCTAATAAGTACTCAAATAAAAAAAAACTATAAACAAAAGCAAATAAAAAGCAGCAGATTAAGAGAAAATGTTCGCAGCCTACATAACTAGCAAAGGGTTGGTATCCACAATATATAAAAAATTTCGACAAATCACACAAAAATACAAATAGGTCAATAGAAAAGCAGACAGAAGATGGGAACTGAACTGGTCAATCACATAAGGAGTACAAGACATCACTGAGCATATGAACAGACGGTTTTATGGAAACAGATTTTAATTGTGGATTTCAGACCACACTCAGTTTCAGAACCATTCAGTTAAGTGTCTGCCTTCTGGTCAGGTCATGATTCCAGGGTCCTGGGATCGAGCCCTGCATTGGGCTCCCTGCTAGGCAGGGAGACTGCTTCTCCCTCTCTCTCTGTCTGCCGCTCCCCTTGCCTGTCTCTCATTCTCTCTCACTCTCTGTCAAATAAATAAATAAAATCTTAAAAAAAAAAAAAAAGAGTATTAAGTCACAGGAAAGGGATGGTCTTCAGAGAAATGGGCTTTCTAGAAAACTGAAAAGGTGTAGGCAGAACTATTGTTCAGGTAGATCTGGCCTTGTTAAGTTTATTGCAAAGACCAAGAAAGCCCATGATTGACATACCTTCCTTTAGACAGAAATATGGCTTGTGTGTATGAAGGTCACAGAGAACGCTGATTATAGTAAGGTTAAGGTATAATACGACTTGAATTTTTCCACATCTGACTTGACTGCCTTTGTAGGCGTAGTGTGTCCCGCTTTGAGGCCCGGGGACCAGGGAAAGCTGTGCTGAGAACACTCACCTTTGCTCGATGTGGCCACACCACGACTGCTAATATTTTGCATCATTGGCTAGTGAAATCCAGGCTGCATTAGATGTGTGTGTTTCATGTTTTATGCTGCGTTAAGTGTGTGTGTTTTGTGTGGGGTTTTTCCCATCCACTGATAACTACCTAAATGCTGCCATATTTATCCTAATTAATCTAAAAAACACAAATTAAAACATGATACATCTATTTTTGTCTAATCAGAAAAAAAAATTAAAATACTTATTATACCCAGTTTGGAAGAGGTGGGGTAAAGTGTATGCCAATAAATTGTTGGTAAGGATATTATTAATAAAGCCATTTTAGGGGCCAGTTTAACGATATCTCTGAAATACCAAAGGCGTGACTCCCTTTAACCTAGCAATTGTAATTCAGGAATGTGTGCACATGCTTAATCCACATGGATCAATATTCTCTTGCAGTGTTTTTTGTATCGAAAATCAGAAACAACTTAAATGGTCATTAATAAGAAAATGATTCAGTAAACTAGAGCATATTCATGCTATCTTAGTTTATGTTCTTTTGGAAGCAGACCTTGTGACTAGGGTTCGAGTGCAAGATGTTTGGAAGTGTTAAGCAGAAAAATGGGGAAGTGATACAGGAAGCGCAGAGAGCCCATAAAGGCTTCGTTGTGAAGCTGGCTAGCGTGGGAGTGGCTAGAGTTTAACCTTTCAGGGGAACGCGATAAACAGTGCAAAGCACATGCCTCTGAAATATTCTTAGCCAAAGGGCCCAGGAACCGGGGTATGTATACTCCTACAGCTTTTAGGTATTGTTAAAGCCTGTTTTCCACAGGGACGTTAATTCCCGAGTACTTGCCACCGACTGTCCGAGGGCAAATTAGTTTTCGTGGCTGGAGGGAGCTATCCAAGAAAGTGGGGGCCCTGGCCATTGGAAGCCAGGCTGCTCTATGTGGAAGTGATAAGGGTTCCTGAGGGGATATGAGTAAAGTATCAATAGCGTCTGCTATATATGCTGACAAATACAAAGAAACCATTAAAAAGAATAACATAAACCGAGGAGCAAATAAATATATTTTGTATGCTCCCACTTTAGTAATAAAAATACGTATCACATTGTCCACAGTGGTTTACCTCTAAAGAGAGCAAAGGATGGATTTTAATTGTTTATTCTATACGTTTTTGCTTTTTATTTGTTTTGTAATAAGGCTATAGAATGCTTTTAAAATGAAAGGAAACAAGGAGAAAAAAAATCAGGAAATTCATTCATGAGAAAACAAGAATAAAGCTGAAGAAACTAAAGAAGAGGATATAGGTAGAACCGAACAATGCATTTTAATTCAGTCCCTCAACAAATTTTATCAAATGCCTTCTGTGCAGCAGGTTCCATACTAGATACTGGTTAAAGTGGCCAATAAATACTTTGCCAAGTGATATGCTAACCTCACTGACCAAAGTATCCCCTGTCACGAGTTCTTGACATTGGGGGAAAATTAGTTACTTTTTCATGGAATGTCCATGCCATTTCCAGAGCTTCTCAAGCTAAATATTTATGTTTTTGAGGGCTTTCTAGAGGTGGTCCATTTAGGAAGGGGGAAAACACAGAGCTTCAGAACACATGTGGGTATGCTTTGCCAAATTGGAAGCACTAATACATAGTCAAGTGTTATTTTCTCATGTATCCTGAACAGAAGGCAAGTGTTTATTGACAAATACAGACGGGAGTGTCTCCTTTACCCTCCTGAGAATTTTAACTGTCTTTCCCAGGTACATGACTCTTGTACTAGATAGTGATGCTGTTGGAGCCGGAAAACATTTTTCTGCAAAGAAGACTATCTCCTTTCCCCCGAATCCTGACATATCAGCTCTGTGGAAAAAAAGAAGGTTCGAAGAGAGTTAGGCAACCCCTTCCACCCTCAGTAGCAATGCAGGCCTTGGGTACCTCTTTCTTCAGAGTTGCCCCCTCATTTCATCCCTCATTTCATCCCCCAAATGAGGTACTGTAATCTTGCTTGCGGGTGACCGGAAGGCCCTCAGTGATCAACACATGTGACTGGGTAAGAGAAGAAACAAACCTTTCTCACACGATTTTCAGCCTTGCTGTTCAGAACCAACAAGATCAGAAAACTCTCCAATGTTTTAAGAACCACAGATCAAAGCCTTTGGCATTTCCTCCAGGTCATCCTCTAGTTATTTCAAAGTGTTTGTTCACACCTGGCAGGAAGGGAGGAGGGGGAGCGTGAAAGCCTTATGTGGAGATCTGCAGCCTTCGCTTTCATGGCAAAGCTTCCCCCTCTGAAGCGGTGATGAATTCAGTTATTTCAGGAGCGAGGACAGAGATGTGACCCTGACTCAGCTCTGAGTCCCTGTTTAGAGTTCCCAACAATAGGGAGAAGAAAGGAAAATAAAAGTTGAGAAGAAAATCTCTCAATATAGTTCATGAACTTGCCAATGCTCGATTAGGTTCTGTATTGATCCGCTGTCCACTTGGGGTAGGACAGCAAGGGGATGGGATTTGAAGGGACAGAGGATTTGGCTCTGATCGCAGATTGGTCACGTATTAGCTGGGTGACCTCGGGCAAGTTATTAATTCAGCAAGCATTTATTGAGGGCTTTAACCTTGAAAATTACAGAGATGAAAGACACCGTTTTTGCCCTCAGGGAGCACACAGAACATTGAGTAGAAAATGATATATAAGCAAATAACTGTATCACAGTATGATAAATACCAAGATAGAGGTCCCCTGAGGGGAGCCTGGAGGAGAGGTACTCGGCTGAGCCTGCAGGGTGTGGTCTCCCAACCTAAGTTGGGAGTTTCCATCCTTCTGCTAGGAAATAGGGAGGTTTTCTGTACTTGTGAGGGGAGCCATTATCTCCGAGGCACCTTGTTTCCCAAGTGAAACCCCGTTAGCGCCCTGCCTCCGTCTCTCTATGTGAGCAGGGAAAGAATGCCCGACTCATCCTATCTACCCTCTGTTTGGGACCCTCACAAGAAAAGCTCTTGCCTCTCTCTGCTGCTGCCTCAGTTTCCCAGGCACACTATGTCCTTTCTTGGTGAGTCATATGATTCAGATGTGACTGTCCGCAAATGTGCGAAATTGAGAGAGACGAGGCGTGTTGCACTGGCAGAAGCTGGGGCTGCTGAAGGAAAAGAGTCAAAGCTCAGCCGGGGCAAGACAAACAAGGAAAAGAGAGATTAGAAGGGAGGGAACCAGAAAAGCTGGAGGCAGATTAAACCAGTTTTCACGGATCCCAGGAGCCTCTCCTGTGCCCAGACAAGAACAGAAGAAATGCCTTGATGGTTCTAGATGTTCAGGACTGTCTGAGGTGTCAAGAGGATGAAGAAAAGCCACCAGAACAGTCAGTCTCCTTTTAGCAGCCAGATGCGTTTAGCAAACATTTTACCTTCTAAGAGGGAAAAATCAAGATGATATTAGGAATTGAACACAGACTTCTTGTCTAATTGGGGAAATTATACTGGTGCTTGCAAATGCATATGTGCTTTCTTTCAAAGGCCGATCTGAAACTCCGCATTTCTCATTCATTAATGTCCCTATCATTCATTCACTAGAGCTGGGCACTGAAGGGAATTCAGGATTGCAGAAGACTCAGCTTCTGCCTTCAGTTTTCTTCTAGCAAATGTTTATTGGGCATCCGTTATGTGCCAGGCACCCGACTCCAACTCAGAATTCAAAAACAGAGCACAACTTCTTACCTCAAGGAGCTTATGGTCTCGTTAATTTGGTAACAAAATGTCTTCCCATATTCTAAACATTGACTGGAACAGATATTAAATATTTTTCTTTCCTGCGATTTAAAAAAAAAAGATTTTATTTCCTTATTTATTTGAGACAGAGAGTGAGAACAAGTGAGAGAGAGAGCACGAGCAGGGGGAGTGGCAGGCAGAGCGAGAGGGAGAAGCAGGCTTCCCGCTGAGCAGGGAGCCCAGCACCGAGGCTCGATCCCAGGACCTTGGGATCATGACCTGAGCCAAAAGCAGACGCTTAATGGCCTGAGCCACCCAGGCACCCTCTTTCCTGTGATTCTGCCAGTTTTCTGGCCCTTCTTGGGAGAATAAATCCTCTGAATTTATTCTAGAACCTTGCCAGTTCATCTCCGAGCTCACAGTGTTTATGACTGAGAGAGGAAAAAAAATGGTCTGTTTCCATATCTCTCTCCTACAGGTTTAACAATGCTCCTGGCTGGATGGGGAACATCTACTTTGTTCTCCAAATGAAGGGTTACACACACTGAGTCATTTTTCTGGCTTTTTAAAAAGCTCAGTTCAACCTTCCAATTTCCCACCTTCCTCTTCCACCTGCTTTGTTTAGTAATTAGGCTATTTAATAAATGCTTTAGATGAGGAGGAGGGGAAGCAGATAGCGGTTGTTCACAAGTCCTTGGGGGAGCCGCAGCCTCCACCATATTCTGGGTTGTTTCCTGGACATCTCGCTGAGTGAAAAAGCTGGAGGCCTTTCCTGCCTCAGGGCCCAGGCTTGACTGACCTGGGTCATTTTGTCTCCAACGGCCTTGCCAAGGAACCCAGTTTGGCTCCTGCCTCTTAGCCTCCTTGTTGTTCCTGCTCTAAGTTACCTTTCATCTTCCTTGGGACTTACCAACAGCAGATAAACACTGCTTTTCAAGTACATACCGGGTTCAGAAAACTGAGATCAGATTAGACTGGAAGCAGGTAAAGAAAAAACTCCAGGCTAGCTTGTGACAAAGCAGATGAGTCGGGAGACCCTACTGGAAAAAGCACAGCTGGGCTGGAGGGTGCTTTAGGCAGAGAAGTGAGGAGTGCCTGCCCATAGACAAGAGGGCCATGGAGACAGAGAGATAGGGACAGAACCAGAGATAGGGAAAGACACTGGGGGGTCAGGATGGGTGTATATGTGCTTTGTACAGAGAGGCTATGCAACTTGGGGGCAAGAGCACTGGTTTTGGAGTCATAGAGATGTGGGTTCAGGTTCCAGCCCCACTTTGTACTAGCTGTATGATCTGAGGCAAGTGACTTAGTCTTCTCTAGCTTCCCATCTATAAAACGGAGCTCACAATACCTATCTTGCACAGTCATTGTGAGGACTAGTAATAAAATGTCAAGTTATGTGCATACAACAGGCACTCAATAAATGACAGTTGTAGTTATTTATTGAGTACCTTTTTTAAAAAAGATTTTATCCATCTATTTGACACACACACACACACACACACACACACACAGAAAGAGAGAGAAAGCACAAGCAGGGGAGCAGCGGCGGGAGAGGAAGAAGCAGGGTGCTGAGCAAGAAGCCTGATGCGGAACTCAATCCCAGGACCCTGGGTTCATGACCTGAGCCAAAGGCAGCTGCTTAACCTACTGAGCCATCCAGGTGCCCCCTACTTTTTTTTTTTTTTTTAATTTATTTAGTTGACAGACAGAGATCACAAGTAAGCAGAGAGGCAGGCAGAGAGAAAGGGGAGAAGCAGGCTCCCCACTGAGCAGAGAGCCCGATGCGGGAACTCAATCCCAGGACTCCAGGATCATGATCTGAGCCGAAGGCAGCAGTTTAACCCACTGAGCCACCTGGGCGCCAACCCCCCCCCCACTTTTTTAAGAGAGAGAAAGCACACATGCGTGCAAGTGAAGGGGGGGTGGTGAAAGGGGCAGAGGGAGAGGGAGACAGAGAATCTTAAGCGGGCTCCATACTCAGCTTAAAGTCCACCTCGGGGCTTGATATCATGACCCTGAGATCATGACCGGGGCAGAAATAAATGCTTAACCGACTGAGCCACCCAAGCACCCCTATTGTATACCTTTCATATATTACTTAGCTGGGTTCTGGGGATACTGGTGGGAGGTGTGCTATGACAAGTAGGATTGGCCAGTGGATTGCCCTAGGAGCTTTCTCTGGGGTTGCCTGGCAATGGGCTAGCTCCCTCTCTCTCTAACAGGAGGGGCTAGCTGTACCCAACCTCAATTTCTAATGGGACTAGGAGACCTCAAGGCCTCTAGCTGGACATTTCAAACATTTCCCTAAGCAGTGGGCCCCTAAACTCATACTACTTAGCATCTGGACCCCAAAATACTCCCTTCCTCACCCCTTACCCAGCAGAGCTCTTCTCACACTGACCTATTAAAGGAAAAGGAACAAGGGATTTCTCCTCAGGAGCACTACCCGGTGGTAGAACCCGCTGCACCCCAACCTGACCTTGCCTTTCTGCCAGAACCAGAGAGAACAGACACTTGCCCCTTCCTTGAGTTTCACCTGCACCAGTGATGCTACTAGTACTGAGTCCTTTTTTTTTTTTTTTAAGAGTTTATTTATTTATTTGACAGACAGAGACCACAAGTAGGCAGAGAGGCAGGCAGAGAGAGAGAGGGAAACAGGTTCCCCGCTGAGCAGAGAGCCTGATGCGGGCTCAATCCCAGGACCCTGGGATCATGACCCAAGATGAAGGCAGCAGCCTTAGCCCACTGAGCCACTCAGGCACCCAGTACTGAGTCCTTTGCTAGAGCAGAAGGGCAGCCTCTTTTTAGAAAACAAAAACTCTCATGCTGTGTGGTGAGTACTATGATAGAGTTAGTTCAGGTGGTCTGATTGGGGTGCAGGGTAGAGGCATCTAATCGCCCTTTGGAGAAGGTGCTGCCTATGCTAACTTTGAAGGAATAGTTGGCTGGGCAGATGTTGGGCGATCACAGGAACGGACATTCCGCTCAAAGAGAATAGTATACACAAAGCATGGAGGCAAGAGAGAAACTCTAAGTTCTGTTTGCTCATGTTGCTCATGTTGCTCATGCTCTGTTACATGAGACGTGGTGCGATAGAAGATGATGCTGGGAAGGTAGACAAGTCTTTGAGGGTTGTGCTGAGAATTTGGAATTGACTTTAGAGGTGATGTAGAGTCACTAGAATACTTGAGCCTAATGCAATGGAAATGGAAATGGAAAGACCATTTTGCAAGCTACGTGTTGTGTGGTTTTGGAGGAGCAAGACCAGAGGCAGCTGCCACAACCCGGGGCAGAGATGTTGGTGGCACAAACGCAGGTGGAGCGATGGGAATACGGGAGGGAACACTTGAGGCAGAGGGTTCTAGTGCAGCAGGAGTGACCTGACAACAGACGCAAGGAGACAGAAATTCAGTCTGATGCAGTGAACGTGGGATCCTGGCAAAGTCTGATTGGTCACCGGGACAAGCAGCAATTCAAGAGTGAAACTTGAGGTGTGCCCATGAAATAATCCTCTGCTATTGGTATTATTGGTCACATTGACCAGAGAGGGAAACTGAAGCCCAGAGAGCTCATGATCATGCCCGTGGACGCATGATAAGTAAGGAGAAATGCCGCTGTCCAAACGCCGAAGGGCCAGACTCAAAGTCTTCTTCTTCCCATTAGCATTACCTGAAAACAGGCATAGGACTTGCCATCACTTCCTGTTTTCACTCTAACATGTGCAAGCCCGGGGCCATCTGCTAAGCTGGCCACAGAAAATGTAGATAAAGTCTCATGCTTCTGATCCTCTGACTTGCATGTGACTGGACCACCTCTGTGGGAGGTGGGGCTGTTGTCAGGGACAGAAGGTATCTTTCTCCAACAATACAGCTCTCATGTTAGCCCTTGGCAAGCATCGGATTGGTGTAGGGTCAGGGGGACAAAATTATTGGAGTGGGGTCCTCGCCTTCCTGTCAGAGTCCTTCTTTCTTCTAAGGCCCGTTTTCCAAATGCAGCACAACCTTGACTCTTACGACATGATAACCATCTTTCTTCCCTTGAGTGAGCGTGAGAAAAAGCACTTTCTTTTTTCAACCCAGATTATTTATCTGTTATTCTATTGACCTATCTACTTACCTATTATTGAGGTATAATTGACATATAACATTGTATTAGTTTCAGGTATAATATGTAATGATTTGATATTTGTATACATTGTGGAGTGATCAACACAATAAGCTTTTGTCTTAAATGTACCTTATTATAATGTTTATTAATAAAATATTATGTAATGGGAATATTACAAATATGTAACAAATAACATAAAAATAATGCTCCTTATAAAATTGCACACAAACATTTGAATATATGTATATATACATATATCTATATACTTGTGGGAGTGTAGATATACAAATAAAGCTATCTCTATACATATATAGCCATACCCTTTTTTTTTTTTGCATAAACGGTATGACACTGTACAACCTGCCTTGTAATTTTTTTCAGTTACCAAATAAACTGATACTCTTCTTAAGGTAATACTGATGGGTTTCCTTAACTGCAAGTTCTGGAGAACTTGAGTTTATCCACTGTTTCCCAATGGCTCATGAGAGTGGCTCTCATGAGAGTGGCTTGTGTACAACCAAATCAAATAAGGTCACGTGTCTGAGAGTGTTTCACTAACTGGAGGGTGCTGTACTAATGTTAGTTTATCAAAATATCAAAATGTCATATGTGGTGTGAGGACTACATTTACACAGAAGTGGGTTGGATGCTTCTCATAATGTTCTTGGCCAATAGCTAAGGAGACATGTTTGCACTTTGGAGGGGAGAAGAGCAAACACTGTGGTTGACAACATTGTTGGTCCTCCCTCCTCCTTGCTGTTGAGAGCCCACCAAGAAAGGAGCCTATAAGGCCTCTGGCTGCCTCTGTCTCTGTTCCCCAAACCACCCAGGTGATTAATCTGAGGAGATTTTCTTTTCTTTTTCTTTTTTATCACAATATTTTTCCAACTTTATTGAGATATCATTGGCAAATTTGTGATATATTTGAAGTATACAAGATAATTTAATACATGTATCCATTGCGAAGTAAATCCCACAATCAAGTTAATTAACATATCCATTACTTCACATAGTTACCTTTTTTGGTATAAGAATGCTTCAGATTTACTCTCTTAGCATATTACAAGTATGCAGTACAGTATTTTTTAATACTGTCCATGCTGTCCATTAAATCTGGAAGCTTGTAACTGAAAATCTGTACCCTTTAACTGACCTATCCTCAGATTTTGAGGAAAATCAACCCCTGGTAACCGCCATTCTAGTCTCTGTTTCTATGAGTTTGGCTATTTAAAAAAACAATTACGATTATTGTTATTTTTAGATTTCACATTGAAGAGATATCATGAAGTATTTGTCTTTCTATATCTAGCTGATTTCACTTAGCAATAATGTCCTCCAGGTTCATCCATGTTGTCACATGACAGGATTTCCTTCTTTTCCTTAAGGCTGAATTACATTACGTTACACTCTGTGTGTCTATATGTGTATGTGTGTATCATTTTCTTTATTTTTTTTAATTAACATATAATGTATTATTTGTTTCAGGGGTACAGGTCTGTGATTCATCAGTCTTACACAATTCACAGTGCTTACCATAGCATACACCCTCCGCAATGTCCATCCCCCAGCCACCCCATCTCTCCCATCCCCCCTCCCCTCCAGCAACCCTCAGTTTGTTTCCTGAGATTAAGAGTCTCTTATGGTTTGTCTCCCTCTCTGGTTTCATCTTGTTTAATTTTTCCCTCCCTTCCCTTGTGATCCTCTGTCTTGTCTGAGGAGATTTTCTGAGCGTATCTGTTAAACCACAAGACCATGTCACAATGGGAGGAAGGAATCCTCCCAATTTCCCCTGGGAGCCCAGAATCTGAGGGCGGCCTTCACTGCCACACAAGGAGAGTTGACTTGGTTGAGAACATGGGAGCAAATATAGCATCTTCCTAACTTCTTAAAACATCCCTCGAAAAACTCCAAATCTCCTCTAGCTTTAGTTGAACATTTTACTTCTCTCAGTTTCCAGCTGACAGATTGAAAAAAACCAAATTTGTTGTTGGCTGGGTTTTTTGTTGTTGTTGTTGTTGTTTTTGTTTTACCTAATGACAAGTCTGGCTTAGAACTATTCGACTCCCAATACTGTGTGTCTATAGATAAACAGGCATATATATTATCTACTTTTGTTTACTTCTCCCCAAATGGAAGTCCATTAATTTCCCAATATAGTTTATAGAATGACTTGCCCGTTGCCAGCACTGAGAGGACATATTAATCCTTAGTCCTGAAATGTTTAAGTTAGAAAATAATGGGAAACAGAAGAAATAGAAGGACCAGGATGACTCATTTATCTCAGAGGTTCACCCTCAACCACTTCAGAAATGCCAGCAATGAATTAAAACCAGAATTGTAGAGGAATGGCCTAAATCACACTTCACCAGAGAGTCTTTATTTTGCTCCTTAGCAGCAATAACACTTTATGATAAGAATGGAGGAGCAAGATGATGTCTTGAGTCAAGTAGCATGAACTTCGCTCCAGCCGGTCTGGGGATAAAGAATCTATGTTGTCTCTCTCTGGGCAGAAACCTCTTTAGCTTATGACAAAAGGAAGCCACAGTCAAGTGGATGATACAGACACCCTGTGATATGTTAATGTGGAGGAGAGCTGGTTTGAAAAGAAAGCAACATTTTTTCTTTTCCTTTTTCAAGTAGACTCTACGTCCAGTGTGGGTCTTGAACTTGAGAGTTGCAGACTCTATTGCTGGAACCAGCCAAGTGCCCCCAGGTCTTTCCTCACTTGCGGGATCATGAACTTGAAATCCTCCCCTCTGCTTCTTCTGTGGTCTCTTCCTGCTTTGCTATTCCTGAGGCACAAATGAGGTGACCCTACAGGGATCAGCCAACTCCCTTTTCTATCCGGTAACCGAAAGGCTGGGGATCCTGTGTGTGATGGTTGGTAAATGCAAAGTTGTGATTGAGGCAAAATTCAGGGAAAAAAATAAGACTCAGGTCAAGGAATAGAAAACATTTTGTTGAATGTTACTAAAACTTTGTATGTAACTAGGTACTGCAGGGAAGCAACTAATTTTATAATAGATGTTGTTGATAATGTTCTTTATCTCCTCAGATGCCATCAGGAAATGGCTTTCAAGTTTACACATTTCTCATCCAAGTTGTAAATTTGGTCTTGGTATGAACACGGTGGTGGTAAGAGAGCCCTGAAAAGCTTAAGGAGGTTATTTATTTTGTGCATAAATGAAGAGAAGGATTGGAGTAAATAAAGATTATGAGTGAGAGGGAGACTAAGCCTAACTTTGGGCCTATTACCCAGGAAGGCGCTCTGTGGCCAGCATCATGTTGGTGAAGGTGGTCTTGGGGACAGCATTGGTCCTCAGCCTGGCGCATGTAGGACCTCCATTTTATCTATCCCCTTGGCAGGTAGCTGACTCTGGTAGGGTCAACAGGAAAAATACAGGGCACCCAGTTAAATTTGAATTTTAGATAAACCATGAATAAGTTTTTTAGTGTAAGTATGTCCCATACAGTACTTGTATTTTTTTTTTTAAGATTTTATTTATTAATTTGACAGAGAGATCACAAGTAGGCAGAGAGGCAGGCAGAGAGAGAGGAGGAAGCAGGCCCCCCGCTGAGCAGAGAGCCCGATGCGGGGCTCGATCCCAGGACTCTGAGATCATGACCTGAGCCGAAGGCAGCGGCTTAACCCACTGAGCCACCCAGGCGCCCCAGTACTTGTATTTTTTTTAAAAGATTTTATTTATTTATTTGACAGACAGAGATCACAAGTAGGCAGAGAGGCAGGCAGAGAGAGAGAGGAGGAAGCAGGCTCCCTGCTGAGTAGAGAGCCCGATGTGGAGCTTGATCACAGGACTCTGGGATCAGGACCTGAGCTGAAAGCAGAGGCTCTAACCCACTGAGCCACTCAGGTGCCCCAATACTTGTATTTTTATTTGCTAAATCTGGCAACCCTATCTCTCCTAGAGAGAGCTATCTCTCCAGAGACTTGTTTATGCATCAGAACACCAACATGTGAATTGTAGGGCTGGCCACATCTTTCCGTGTATCAGAGCCCTTGCCTACTCTCTGTACTGCTCTCTTTCAGGATTTGGAAGACCAAGTTGGTCATTGTTTGGTGAACACCAAATTGTAGCAAAGCAAGTTGAGGAGGCTGTTGGGCTCCACACCCAGGCTGCAGCAGAACACCGGAAGCCGGGTGTCGACTACGGGGACACCGCCCAGAACCTGGAATCCCAGCCCAGTCAGACTCAGTGTCTCTCCCCACAGACCGTGCTGCTGTGATACTGGGCTTCAAGTCTCCTCTTCCAGTATTTAGTTTTCACTGTTTTTTGAAGTTACCAAAAACTTTTTCCTTGTCATTGACAAGCTGCCATTTCCAAGATTATCTGCTGATTAAGTCCATTTTAGATGAACAATTGTGCTACTTTTTAGGGAGTCATAGTAGATGTCTTTCTGAGTTTAAGGAAACTGGATAGTCTTAATTAGTATATATTAGTTTTATGAGACAGTTTCAGGAGTGTATACTGGATTTTCTAAAACAGAACATAATTTTGATCTCACACTCCCTTCTCTTTGGTGCGGAAAAATCAGCCTGTTAACTACTGAGGAGATGAATTCATACTTACACTTCTTCTCTTGCTCTCCTTTAGATGGAATCCCAGTGGTAGGGGACTGAGAGAGGGGAACCATATAACACCATGTGCTCTGAGTTGGTCACTTTCAAGGTGAATGACTGCCCCATCTTGTCTTTGGTCATGGGATCCTTCTCCACTAGTCTCCAGCGTTCTCCTCAGAGGCAGCTCCATGTCCGTCTGGTTTGCTCAGCTTCTCCATGGCGGTTCTTCCATGGCAGGACTCCTCGGGACTGCTGGCTGTCACTCTCAGCCAATTAGCTTTAGAGCCCTTTCCAGGTTTTGAAGAAGGTCCTGTTATTCTCCCACACCTCTTTGGGGGCTACTGGAAACAAGGCTATCCTTTTGTTCATTTTCCCTGTGATCCATACAACCATCTCTTCTCTGTTGACTCCATTTCACTGTGGCATAAGCACAGCTCTGGGGTGAGCGACCCTCCCTAGAGGGCAAGTACACATGAACCTCTGCCTCTCTCAGTTTCCTTAAAGCCTGTCTGGTGTTCTACTCCCAATCACAGTCCTCTTGCTTCTGAGGGGATCCCTCTGGGAAGATGATGGGGCTAGGGCCTCTCTGGGAAACCATATACCCCTATAGTCCAGGTAACACCGCTACAGTGCCTGAGGGATGGGTACCTTGGATGAAAAGGGGGGAAGGAGTTCTTTTGGGCCAGTCTTATTTGTCTACTGGTTTGGGCCAAACAGTTGTTGGATGCTCAGAAATACTTTTCTTGTGTTCAGGGATCTTAATCAAATGTCAAAATCTAAGCAACTGACTTTATTTTGCTTGGATTGAAGCTGTATCCATCCCATGCTGCCCTGGGGCAGGGCATGTCTTGGACTGCAAGGGTGGGAGAGGGTAGTGAAGTGTGTGATGTTGATGGTAACGGGGAAGACCCAGTTGAAGTCTCAGTATCTTCTGCTCCACTGGCCAATGAGCCGATCACTGTACTGAGTACATTAGACCCATGTCCTCCTCAGAACAATTGCCCAAACTACTACCATTCCTGTTTCAGGTGAAGAGATGGAAGCCCCGAGAGAGGATAGGTAACCTGCTCAAAGATCCCAGTTGTAAGTGGTGGAGGAAGAAAGATCTAGGGTAATTGCATTCCAAAGCCTTCATTTTACATCCCAACAGTGGTCTCATTACTTGGTGAACAACTGACTCTCCAGGGAGTTTGTTAAAAATAATTTGATAGGGCGCCTGGGTGGCTCAGTGGGTTAAAGCCTCTGCCTTTGGCTCAGGTCATGATCCCAGGGTCCCGAGATTGAGTCCCGCATCAGGCTCTCTGCTCAGCGGGGAGCCTGCTTCACCATCTCTCTCTGCCTGCTTCTCTGCCTACGTGTGATCTCTGATATATAAATAAAATCTTAAAAAAAAATAATTTGATAAAGACCCACCTCAAGGGATCCTGGTCCAACTGGTCAGTGATGGGGCCAGGTCATCTGTACCTTGAAGAGTCTCTGGAGGTAATTCAGGTGCCCCCCAAAGTTTGAAAGCCCCCTCTGTCACTTGTTAATTGTGTGATCTGGAGCAGATGACGGCCCCTTCCAGTGCCCTGGTTCCTCATTTATTAAATGGGTGATGATGACAGTACCCACGGCATTGAGTTATTGTGGGAATTAAGTGGGTTTAAAAACGAAAGTACTAGGACGAGTCCATGGCACATAGTAAGTCCTCGATAAGCTCTAAAGATGATTCCTTTTGCTGCCTCTTAGTAGCAACTTACTTATGAAACATTTTTTAGGAGTGTTATTTCCTGGACAGATTACATAAAAGGGTAATTGCCTGCATTTACATAAATTTTTGATAGTCTGTGTCTCGGAGAGCAATTTTTTTTTTTTAGCCCTTTCCCCCAATCTAAGTTTAAGCCTAATTTGGATCCCGTGGTCTCTTGTGATCCTAACCACTCTGAGGCCACCTTATGAAGGTTAATTGAAATAAAGCTGGAGCTATAATACTAATGGCAGGCAAGAGAGAAGAAGATCAGTGATTCTCAGCCTTGATTGTGCCTTAGAAATATCTGGCGAGCTTTAAACGGTGCCAAAGTCACACCTGTACTGTTAACATCAGAGTCCCGGCAGATAGGGCCCAGCTAGCCGTATGCTTTGATGCCAGGTGACCCTGGTGTGTGCCCATTAGGCCGCTCCCAGGTATACTGAACAGAAACTCTGGGGGTGGGACCCAGGAGTCTGTGTCCTAACGTGGGGCTTTCTATGAACTTCAGAACCTTTGGTGTGAACCATTTTGTATCCCCTCCATTCCCCCAAGTCCAGGCCTCTGTTTCTGCTTCTCTGCTCAGTGGGGTGTGATATGAAGGCAAGAGACGTGTTAGCCTTTAGTTCCCTTAAGAAGGTGCAAGTAGATCCGTAGTTAAATCAAGCTGATACCATTCCAACCAGACCTGTGCTAGACTGGGGGAATGAGGATCTTCCTGGGGGGAAAGGGGGGTGAGGAGATAAGCCAATTAAGGGAGGCCCAACTCTCTCAGAACGGACACCTGTTTATATTTGCCTAAAATACCCCTTCTCTCCAATCCTAACCATGCCCTGGAAGCCTCAGGAGGCCAATCAAATGTAAACAAGTTCCAAACCAACCCATCTGCTTTTCATTTCCTGCAGGATGCTAAATCGAGTCTTTTAAGGTTGCTTAAAATATGTCCCTCTCCTCCTGCCCCGCCCTGTGGGGCATTTGCTCTGTGTCCTCAGACCACCTTACCTCCTGCCTCCTCCTCCACCTGGGGCCCTTCTGCACAGACTTGGCTTCAAACAATGCTCACAGTTATTCCTGGCATTTGCTTTTTTGGCTTAGCGTACATCCAATGATATCTTTTTCTTCTTCTCTTAAAAGTACTGTCTTCTGTCTCCTCATTTGTCCCCTTCTCCGCTGGCAAATGTAATGCTACCAACATTTGAAAATGGTCTGGTTCCCTTGAGTCTGGTAAATGGCCCTGCTGCTAGAATTAGCGTGAGAGCGCTGTGTGCAGAAGTGAGAGCATGGGCTAACAGGACCTTCTCTCCAGGGGCTCAGATGCCCCTCTTGGGACCTCCACAGTGTACTTGGGAGGTTGGAGTGAGCTGCAGCTGGGGGGTGGGACCTGGAGTAAGTCTGAGTTTCCTTCCTAAATTTGAGTAGTGACTCAAGGTGACCTTAAACCACTCTTGGTTTTGCTCTACTTCTGTGTAACATCTGTTAAGTAGAGACCTTTGGCACCAATTAACAAGAGTAGGGCCCCATTCCGTTGCAAAGTACTTCAAGATTGTAAACAAACTTGGAAAGACCAGTTCCAGGGGAAATCATGGGGTAGGGGGTAGGAAATGTGCCCTTTATTCTTCTTTCAATATCAGAGAGATGCTGCCCTCCTCTTCTTCAAGGAGTTAATTTGGACCATCTTCTAGGGCAGAAGCCCGAGCTCCACACCCTGTCCCGAAGTGCTGTCCTGTCCCATATTTCAGCTTTTCAGAGTCCTGCCAAGTACAGGGTAGGTAAAATGATAACAGCTCTTATTGCCCTAATGTGTTTTCTCTCTAAATCTGTCAACGTAAACTTCTGAGCGCCCTCTTTATGCCAGGAATTGTGCTATACACTTAAGAAGCTTATGTTCCTGTTCAAGAGACAAGATATGAGCACGCGCAAAGGTAATGGCCAGAGAGCATGCCAAATGCACCAGACAGATAACAGAGGTTCAAGGAGTTGCAACCAGTTCAGTAGCAGCATCTCGAGCACCTGTTACATGCTCTGTTTTGTGGTAAGCACTGAGGCTAAACCAGTGAACAAAACAGATAAAGCCCTTGGCTTCGTGGATCTTAGGTGCTAAGGAGACAAGACAGAGTGTAAATGAGTAAACATATAATTCTTCAACATGTGACAAGTGCTTTGAAGGAAAATGAAGCAGAGTGAGGTGATTTTTTTCTGGAGAGGAGGTCCGGGAGGATCTCTCTGGAAAAGTAGCATTTGAGTCAAAACCTGTAGAAAAGGAAAGAGCAAGTCATCAGAAGGTCTAGGGGAATTTCCCAAGCAAGCTGAATAGTGAGTACAAAGGCAACGTGTGCTTGGTGCGTTCTATGAAGGACAGGAGGGCCAATGTGGCTAGAAGGCAGAGAACAAGAGGGTGCAAGCATGTGCATAGGCTATAAGGTTACAGAAGTGGTGGGTACATCAGAATGTCCTGCGGGCTGTGATGAGAACTTCGGATTTTATTCTGAAGCCCTTAGTGGGTTTTGAGCAGAGTAGTAACATGATCTGATTTATATATCGGAAGGATCTCCTTGTGTGAGGACAGACTCTAGGGGTACACAAAGAGAAGCGTGAGGTCAACAAGCAGGCAATGATTCAGGGGCAAAATGATGGTGGCTTGGACCAGGGTAACAGGACCAGGGGTGGCGAGATAAGATTGCATTCTGAATGTATTTTGTAGACAAGAGAGCTAATGTATGGGGTTATAAATAAAGAGAGAAATTAAGAATGACTCCACAAAGTTTTTGGACTGAACCCAAGGTTTTACATTCATAGGAGGGAGTGGCTACTTCTGCCCAAGATAATCAGAGGATTAATGAAAGAAAGACCCAAGATTTGAGCTGTACTTTGGAAATCTAGTAGGGTTTTGTGGTTTGTAAACTCTCAGTGGTTTATTCTGAGAACATTTTGTCTTTTGGACCCATCCCCCAACCCTAATCCCACTCCTTTGTTGTTTTAGCAGCCTCTACTCCAGGGGACCAGGAACTCAGAAGTAGCCTGAGGGAAGTTCATCTTTTTGTTGTTGTTAAAGGTTTTATTTATTTATTTGACAAAAAGAGAGAGAGAGCAAGAGCAGGGGTAGCTGCAGACAGAGGGAGAGGGAGAAGCTGGCTCCCCACTGAGAAGGGAGCCCAATGTGGGCCTGGATCCCAGGACCCTGAGATTATGACCTGAGCAGAAGGTTTAAGTGACTGAGCATCCCAGGTGCCCTGTGAGGGAAATTCATCTTGATTCTTTGAGCCCATCAAGGATATCCTTAGCTCTTGCCAGTAATTGGTTGAGAAGTGGGCTGGATTAGAAGTGAGCAGCATGTACTACAATTTTGGACAATGAAGCATAAAAGGGAACTCTGCAGAAGAGACTTCTGGGAAATCCTGTAAGTCTGAGATGCTTTGGGGTTGAGATGTTGTGTAAGAACATAGTGCTTGAGCTGCTGTTGCCATCTAGCAAATGTAAAGGGGAAAGCTTAGGACAGCAGCTGGCACGGTACGAGTGGCAGATGGGAAAGGTTGGAGACCGCATGCTTCCTTGAGGACATCATTAAGCCACTGAGTTAAGCAACTCTGGAATGACACCACTTCTGGACTTATTATGGGTGATTAAAAAAACAAAAACCAAAAAACCTCCAAATTGTCAAATGCTTTCGAGTTGTGTGGTTTTATACTTGAAGTGAAAAGTATGCCGTTTTAGGTCATTAGAATAAAGATTCTACGTGGTAGGACACAGCAAAAGCAAAGACACTTTGAGGCAAGACTTTCTTTGAGACAAGAAAACTCAAAGGGTATCTGGGGAAGAGTAGGAGGAATCATTTGTCATTCATTCATAGACTCATCAACAAATAGTCGTAGAACCTCTGCTGTGCACCAGGCACTGTTCTGAGGTCTCAGATGCTGTGGTGAACAAGGTAGACAGGATCCTTCTTCTCATGAAATTTATTATCTTGTGGAGGAAAGATGGCTGATAATGAAGGAAACACAAGCAAGAATCATTTCAGGAATTGTGAGTGTGATGAAGGAACTAGAATATACTGGTGTGATAGAAAGCAACCCTAGGAGCCACTTTTGGCTGGGAAATGGTGTATTCTGGAGGCTTAGAGAGAGAAAGAAGCTGGCCAGGCTGAGGAAGTGAAATGAGGCTGGTGTGGAGAGAGGAGAAGGAAAAGGACAGATAGAGAAGCGGGTCTTGTGGGCTTTGTGGCCAAGGCAGGCAGAAAGAAAGAAGAATCATTGGAGCATGTTAAGCAGGACTATGTTATAACCTGTTAAGATTTGTAGATCTGTGTGGTGGCATCATGGATGGACCCAAGTCCAAGACCCAGTGCTTATAGGGGACTGTAAATCTGGGAAAGACTTACACTGCCAGGTGACTTCCTTTCATTTCAACAACCCACCAAACACTGTGGCTCATTTGAGAATTTTAGGTATAGGAATAAGGTCATTAGGGAAGGCACTTTCCTCTGCTGAGCCATCCACTTAGACTTCCAGGCTCCTTCTTCTAGAAGAAAAGCCAGCCTTGGTACAACTAGATACAAAGAATAGTGTCAATTACAAGTAGGTGATTCTCCCAGGATGCTGGTCACATTAGGTTAGGGCAATTCTAGGACAGAGCTGTCCAAAATAAATAAAATGTGAGCCACACAGGTAATTAATTAGAAAATTAAAATTTTCTAATAGCCACATTAAAAAAGTAAAAAAAAGTAAAAAGATCAAATTAATAGCAGATTTCATTTAACCAATGTATTCAAAATATTGTCAACTCAATACGTAATCAGTATAAAAATTATTAATAATCTATTTTTTCTCTTTTCACCCTAAGTCTTTGAAATCTTTATATATACATTAAAAAATATACATATATTTTTTAAAGTCGGGCTTAAGGAACCCAACACAGGGCTTGAACTCACAGCCCTGAGATCATGACCCCAGCCAAAACCAAGAGTCAGATGCTTAATAGACTGAGCCACTCAGTCACTCCTGAGCCAGGAAATATTCAAGTGCTTGGTAGCCATATGTGCTTAGCGGCTACTATACTGGACAGCACAAGTATAAAAATATGGGCTGGGAAGGAAGACCTTATCAGGATGGAATTCTGGATTTTGCCAATGGCTTGGTGCTTCTGCTGCTCTGTTAGAGATCCCTTCTCTTAAAGAGATATATTGGGGGTTGAGAGAGATGTATTGGTCACAGGGCATAAACATTTTGGGGACTCTAAATTATTTTCCTAATCGATTACATCCATTTAGGATACTATTCGCCATGAATAAAGGTGCCAATATGACCAGTCCCAGATCTGGGAATTTGCGTCTTAATTTTGGGGAGGTTAATTTAGTTAAGAGTTAATTTACTAATGTTAATTTAGTTAACTTAGTGAAGGAATTACCATACTTCTTTTAATCTGTTTCTCTTTGATAACTCATAACATTGAATACTTTTCCACATACTAATTTTTTTGTGTGGATTATTTTATTACAAGTCTGTTCTGATATTAGCTAAGTCTTAAGATTCTTATCAGCTTGGGTGCCTAGGTGACTTTGCCGGTTTAGCATCTGCTTTTGGCTCAGGTGATGATTCGACGGTCCTGGGATCAAGTTCTGTATCAGGCGGGGCTCCCTGCTCAGCGGGGAAACTGCTTCTCCCTCTGTTCCTCCCTCCCCTGGCTTGTGCTTGTTTTCTTTCTCTCAAAAATAAACAAAATCTTAAAAAAAAATCTTATCAACTTGTGTAAATTCTTGAGATAACAATGTCATTAATCTTTTATTGGTCATATTTTTTATAAATATATCTGTTAGTATGTTATTTGTCTTTTGGCGATTTTTTTTTAACATGCAAAGTTTCTTTTCTGAAATCTTCATGTTGTCAAGTACTTTCATTTTTGCTGTATAGTAATCCTGTACTCATGAAGTTTATCATCTTGTGAAAGAAAATTAGGTGGCAGTGAAGGAAACAATGCAAATAATTCCAGAAAGTTGTAAGTGTGATGAAGAAAGTAAAATATATTAATGTGATAGAAAGTCACCAGAAGGGCCTTCCCACTAGCACTGTAATAAATATTTAATCCTATTTTCTTCTTTCTTCTGGACTTTATAGTTTTTGTTTGTTTTGTTTTTTTAAAGATTTTATTTATTTGACAGACAGAGATCACAAGTAGGCAGAGAGGCAGGCAGAGACAGAGAGAGGAGGAAGCAGGCTCCCTGCTGAGCAGAGAGCCCCGATGTGGGGCTCAATCCCAGGACCCTGAGGATCATGACCTGAGCCAAAGGCAGAGGCTTTAACCCACTGAGCCACCCAGGTGCCCCAATGGACTTTATAGTTTTAAGCACATTTAATGAAATTCAGGGTACCTAGCTGGCTCAATCAGTGAAGCATGTGGCTCTTGATCTCTAGGTTTTAAGTTCGAGCCTCACGTTGGGTGTG
Source organism: Lontra canadensis (assembly GCF_010015895.1). Taxonomy (NCBI): domain Eukaryota; kingdom Metazoa; phylum Chordata; class Mammalia; order Carnivora; family Mustelidae; genus Lontra; species Lontra canadensis. The sequence continues at coordinate 3,234,752 of NW_022631049.1, read as the reverse complement.
AAGATTACTTAATAAATAAATAAAACGGAATTCTCTTTGATGTACCAGGTAAAGTGTGGATCTAAATTCTTCCCTTCCTCCCAAATTGCTCATCAGTTTCCCTCCACCATTTATAGGTTAAAAAAAAACAACAACCAACTTTGTTTATCTCATTGTATTGTGACATCTTCCTAGTATACCAAAATTTCTATGAAACTTAGGATGTATTACTGATCTTTCTATTAAATTCTAGGAAGCTGTCTGTTCCACTATTTTACTTTAATTGTTTTGTAGGTTTTACTTTTGATAGTAATTCCTCCTTAACTACCTTCCCCCAACACATTTTCTTTCTTGCCTATTTAGAGTTTTCTCTTCTTTCTTCTTGTCATATGTTTAAAAACATCCTTCTAGGTTTTTTTTTTTTTTTCCTTAAACAAGATTCTGCTAGAACTAGAAATGAAGTTGTAGGAAACAGGTATTTATGTAATATTTTGGCTTCCTATCCAGGAACATCTATTTTCATTCATTCACATCTTTTTAGACAACGCAGGTTTTGTAGCTTCCTTTGTAAAGAAATGTGTGTATATATGTGTGCATGTTTGCACACATATATAGTATCTTAGACTGGGTTTCGTAGAAACAGACTCAGAGATGGAGCATTGTTCTGGAAGATTTTCACAGAAGGCACATGTAGCAAACCAGCCTATGGTGCAGTGGCCAGTGGGACCTTAGCTGGTTGGGGTGGGTGGGGGGAAAGGGAGGGGACAGGGAACCTGAAAGAGATAGTCCAGAACTGGAATGGGACATTGAGGTTTAGCAATTTACAAATAAAATACAATCTTTGAATGGATCCGGATGCTCCTGTCAGCCTGACCATCACATTGTCTTTCCTTAGATTGGCCTCAGGGATGGCCAGATTGTCAGGCAAGGGTTAATAGTACCTGACTGCCTTCCGTAGATGTATACCATGCATAATCCTCTCATAACAAATGGCGCACTTGTTTCCCCTTGACAATATTGGGTATTATCAAGCTTTGGGATCTTTTGTCAATATGGAGATGAAAAATGGCATCACATTTTAGTTTTGAAGTTTTAGTTTTGAATGGGGTTGAGAGCAGTCGCTGTGGCTGATGTCAAAGAGGTTACTGCCTGTGTTCTCATCTAGGATTTTAATGGATTCCTGTCTCACATTGAGGTCTTTCATCCATTTTGAGTTTATCTTTGTGTATGGTGCAAGAGAACGGTCAAGTCTCATTCTTCTGTATATAACTGTCCAATTTCCCCAGCACCATTTGTTGAAGAGATTTTTTTTTCCCATTGGATATTTTTTCCTGCTTTGCTGAAAGTTATTTGACCATAGAGTTGAGGGTCCATATCTAGGCTCTCTGTTCCATTGGTCTGTGTCTGTTTTTGCGCCGGTACCATGCTGTCTTGGTGATCACAGCTTTGTAATAGGGCTTGAAATCAGGCAATGTGATGCCCCCAGCTTTGTTTTTCTCTTTCAACATTTCCTTGGCGATTGGGGTCTTTTCTGGTTCCATACAAATTTTAGGATTGTTTGTTCCAGCGCTTTGAAAAATACTGATGGTATTTTGATCAGGATGGCGCTGAAAGTATAGATTGCTCTGGGCAGCATGGACATTTTACCAATGTTTATTCTTCTGATTCATGAGCATGGAATGTTTTTCCATCTTTTCGTGTCTTCTTCAATTTCTTTCATGAGTGTTCTGTAGTTCCTAGAGTATAGCTCCTTTACCTCTTTGGTTAGGTTTATTCCAAGGTATCTTATGGTTTTTGAATGGAATCGATTCTCTAATTTTCTTTTCTATAGTTTCACTGTTATTATATAGGGAAGCAACTGATATCTGTGCATTGATTTTGTGTCCTGCCACATTACTGAATTGCTGTATGAGTTCTAGTAATTTGGGGGTGGAGTCTTTCATGTTTTCCACATAAAGTATTATGTCATCTGTGAAGAGAGTGAGTTTGATTTCTTCTCTGCCAATTTGGGTACCTTTTATTTCTTTTAGTTGTCCGATTGCTGTTGCTAGGACTTCTAGTACTATGTTGAACAACAGTGGGGAGAGTGGGCATCCTAGTCCTGTTCCTGGTCTTAAGGGAAAGGCTCTCAGCTTTTCCCCACTGAGAATAATATTCACTGGGGTCTTTCATGGATGGATTTTATGAAGTTGAGGAATGTTCCATGAGATGCCCTTCAACAAACGAATGGATAAAGAAGATGTGGTCCTTATATATAATGGAATATTACTTGGCCATCAGAAAGGATGAGTACACAACTTTTGGATAAACATTGATGGGACTAGAGGAGATTATGCTGAGTGAAATAAATCAAGCAGAGAAAGTCAGTTATCATATGGTTTCACTTACTTGTGGAACATAAGGAATAGCATGGAGGACATTAGGAGAAGTAAGGGAAAAATGAAGGGGGGAATTGGAGGGGGAAATGAACCATGAGAGACAGTGGAATCTGAGAAACAAACTGAGGGTTTTAGAGGGGAGGGAGGTGGGGGGTGGGTTGGCCTGGTGATGGGTATTAAGGAGGGTATGGATCGAATGGAGCACTGGGTGTTAAATGTAAATAATGAATCTTGGGACACTATCAAAAGCTAATAAAGTACTGTATAGTGACTAACATAACACAATAAAAAATTTTAAAAAAATTTAAAAATGAAGTTGAGTTTTCCAGTTGTTTAGTAGTTATTTGTATCTCATTTTGAAGCTGAAGCTTGTAGTACAGTATGATCTGGACTTTGTATCCAACTGTTGCCTTGGAGAATCCAGAACATGCCTTTTATATCTCCATAGCTTTTGTATCCCTTTAGGTTCATTTTGACTGACAGTAACATAAACCCCTGAATCAATGGACTTTAGCAATGAGGAAAATCTTTTATCTTAAATGACATGTCCTGGGATAGAGTAGTTCTAGAGTTGGCTAATTCAGCTACTCACCAAGGCCATTGAGGTCCCTGGTTTTTCTATATTTTTGATTGCCATCCTCCAGACTAGATTACCTCCTGTGCACAAGATGGCTGCATCACCACCAGGCATCCCATCAAGGCAATGCAGGATTCAGTAGAAGAACTAGTGTTTCTTACCATGAGCCTCTTTTTAAGAACATGGAAACTTGTCTTGAAGTCCCCTCCTAGAAGGTATGACTTGAATCTCCATTGGTCAGACTTGGGTTTTATGCCCGTTCCTAAACTAGTAACTGGCAAGGAGCATGGGACCATCATATGTGGCTCATGTTAATCAGGATTTTCCCTTGAATGATAATGAGTAGGAGTGGACACTCCCTTGCCCCACCCCCACTTTCCAAATAATTAGGGCACTGGGGACAGGAAATGTGGATTCATTATAGGGAGACAATCAACTATGATTGCCACAACTTTCCATATGATATTCTCTTTGCCTGATACAGCCCTCCTCTATCTATCCTCCCATCTAACCACCATTCATTTTCAAGTATAGGCTGGGGTGGCTTTGGAGGAAACGTGTCTTGTCTCCTCTAGGGTCTCTAGGGGGGATAGGGAGCCCGCCTCTTCTCCCATGGCAGCCTGTGCCACCCTCATCACACTGCACTGTAATTCTGGCTTCACTTCTCAGTCTCCTGCCACAACCCAGTTCGTTGATGGCGCGGACTGATTTGTTTCTCTATCTCTAGCCCCTAGGACAGTGGGCAGTACAGAACACTTAACCATGGTTGTTGAATGCAATCCATTTGCTAGTATTTTCATTTAGAGTTTCAGGTCTAGATGCACAACAGAGACCAATTTATAGCTTTGTCATTTGGGAATGATTTGTCCGTTGAGATTTGGAATTAGGATTATCTTTTTCACACAAAGCCAACTGAAGAGTTTCCAGAACAAATTGTTTAATTTGTGGATTATCGATTTTCTTAAAAATCCAGAAGTTCAACAAGTATTTCCTGAACACGTATTATGTGTCGGACACCAGCCCACTTGGTGCTTTATACAAGAGTGGTATGAGAGCTTGTCTCTGAACGTGAAGTTTATGCTTTAAGGCAGCATTTTTCAAACTGCAGGTCAAGATCTGTCATGGGTAGAGAAATCAATCCTGTGAGTCAAAAACCTTCATTAAAAGGGAAAAAAAAAGGGGGACGTCTGGGTGGCTCAGTCTGTTGGGAGGCTGCCTTTGGCTCGGGTCACTGTCCAAGGGTCCTGGGATCAAGTTTTGCATCAGGCTCCTTGCTTGGCAGGGGGCATGCTTCTCCCTCTGCCTGCCATTCCCCATGCTTGTGCTCTCTCTCTCTCTCTGACAAATAAATAAGTAAAATCTTTAAAAAAAACAAAAGGGGAAAAAAGAGTACCATAGAGTAGAACAAAATATATCAGAGTGCATCACTCCTGGTAAAACTTTGTATATGCATGTATATATAATTTGTTTATATAATGTCCTGGGTCAATATATAAAATGTGTTCTTTACTATGGGTGACACTCAAAGCAGTTTAAAGCCAGTGCTCCAAGGGCCAGTCTGTTTTCTTTCCTATTTCTCTTTGCAGTATGTGCTCTCTCCTCATGTCTGGGCTCCCTAACAGGAGGGAAAGACAAAGCTTAGAGGTTCCTCTTCCCAGCACGCCCTCCTGCCCCAAGCCAGCCCCCCAGCCTGGGATCTGGTTGGCCTGGTACTGGCTTCAGCGCCAGAGGCAGAAATTCAATCTGAGGCTCCAGGACTCATTATCTGAGCGGCCTTGGGCAAGTCACTGGACTTTCCAGAACATCTGTTTCTCTTTTGTGAGGGGAAGATGACAACAGTCCTTGCTCCACAGGCCATTGAGAAGATCGAGTGAGATACTACCACATGAGTTACTAAGGAAACCCCCTCCAGGTCCTCAGGCAAAAAGAGCAGATTTAGCCGGTGGATTAAAAAAATTCTGTCTCCTGAGAAAGGAGGAAAGACATCAAGGAATGGCCCCAAAGAGAAAGTAAAGAGAGACTCCCAGCACCCCTGGCCTGCAGATATTTGAATCAAAAAAGGGGGAAAATCAATGGGAAAAGATCGGGCTCTCCCACTTCTCTAATGAGCAGTAATTTTTTTAAAAAAATTATTTATTTATTTGCGAGAGAGAGAGGGCATGAAGGTGAGGGATACAGAGAGGGAGAGAAAATCACAAGCGGAATCCACGCTGAGCATGGCTGATCCCAGGCTGGATCCCAGGACCCTGAGATCTTCACCCGAGTCCAAACCTAGTCACTGGCTCAATTGACTGGGCCACCCAGGCACCCCAAGGGGTAGTTTTTAAATTTCTTCATGGAGCACATTGTCAGGGGCTGTTTGGAGAGGCTGATAGTGTGTTGCTGTATCTGTTTTTCATAAGCATCAGAGGAAGGGCCGTGGCCTCTGTCCTCCCTTCATTCCCTGAAGGAGCTGTGCTGGCTGTGCTGCTGTGCTGGTTGGGGGGTGGGGGATGGGGTGGGAAGGGGTTCAGATAGGGTGGAGAGGGGTCTCAAAGGGGAGGAAGTCAATTGGAGTGTTTGTTGCATATTTGGGGTCATTTCTCACACATCTGAAATTCTCTCTTCTGTGACTGTCTTAGAGCTGCTGTCACAGCTGAGAATTTGGGCACAGGCTGTCCTTCCTGCTTGCCCACCTCCCTGGAAAACCCTCTGCAGGCTTCATAGCCTGCTTCTTCTGTCATCAGCTGTATGAACAGCAAGCCATAGATGGGCTTCCTTAAATAGAAAGTTATTGGTACTTGTTTGTTGTTACTACTGAATTGTTGAGACTTGGGAGAAAGATTCCATAGGGGATCATGCTCCCCCACACCCCTCAAAACACACACATGAACACACACACATGCACACCCTTGAGAGAAGACAAGCAAGGTGGGAAGTTGGTTTGCCTTGGCTGGCTGCTGGGGAAGAGAAGGCTGATATCCTGGCTGGGATTTGCCTTTATCCCAAGGCGATGCAGAGCAAGAGGAAATGGGATTCCAAGAGTTTTAGGTAAAGACGGGGAATTCCCAAGAATCCATTGGTTCTTTGCTTGTTTGTTTGGTTTTTATCCATCCTTAAGGAGTCCCATCCAGGACTGGGGCACATCATTCCCTGTTCTTTGACATGTTTCCAACCAACTTGGGCCCTGAGGGTGCTAGGGTTCACCAGCATGCCCAGTGGAAGGAAGTGTGGAAGCAGGCAGGGCAGTCATACCTGCTCCCAATACCAGGGAAGGAGAAAGACCCCAGCATCTGTGAAGAGCTCGCTCCATCTTCCCAGCATCTTGGTGTGTCCATTTGCCCACATTTGTTACCCATGACCTTGAAGTAACCAAGTTTAGTGGCTTTTTCTCAGGCCTCATCTTCTACTGGACAGCCCCTCTTTCTTAAATGCTCACCCTAGTGAGCTAGTTCTCCCTGAACTTTTTTGATGACTCTTTCTGTTTCTTTTTCTTTTTTTCTGTATTGCAAATTTATGACTCCCCCAAACCTGTCTTTAGCCCTTTTCTTTGTTTACCCTCCCTCTCTCTGGGCAAACTTTGGTTTCCTTTGCAACTGACCAAGTAATATTTTGCTGAGACTTTCTTTCTTTCTTTCTTTCTTTCTTTCTTTCTTTCTTTCTTTCTTTCTTTCTAATTAACATATAATGTATTATTTGCCCCAGGGGTACAGGTCTGTGAATCATCAGGCTTACGCATTTCACAGCACTCACCATAGCACATACCCTTCCCAATGTCCATCACCCAGCTGCCCTGTCCCTTTCCCCCCACCCCCAGCAACCCTCAGTTCGGTTTTGTGAGATTAAGAGTGAGACAGTGGGGGCGCCTGGGTGGCTCAGTGGGTTAAACCTCTGCCTTCGGCTCAGGTCATGATCTCAGGGTCCTGGGATCGAGTCCCGCATCAGGCTCTCTGCTTGTCAGGGAGCCTGCTTCCTCCTCTCTCTCTCTGCCTGCCTCTCTGCCTACTTGTGATCTCTCTCTGTCAAATAAATAAATAAAATCTTAAAAAAAAAAAAAAAGAGTGAGACAGTGAGACGGGCTTTCTGTCAAGAATAATAACAAGCTTAGGCAAAGGGAAGGTTTACATGGCAAAGCGTCTACAAAGCCAAGCGCAGATGTGAATCTGTCAGGGCTGAACCCAGGACATGCTAGGCTCCAAGAAAGCCAGGCAGAGCTGGCTAAGGCCCTGGTCTCTGCCTCTCTCCTGTCTGCTCATTTTCTGCTTCTTGGACATCTCTTATCTCTCCCCTCCTCTCCTTTCTTGGGCTACCATCTGGCCTGAAGCCCTCATGACCTTTTTAGTGATTTCCTTGCAGCTGGTTATGTCCTCCATCCAAACTATTTTATTTCAACAGTATCCCCTCTGCCCTGGGTCCCATGCTGTAGGGCCCACCCTCTCTCCCCCGGCCCACTTTAGCTGTATTTCTCCATGGGGTAAGGAATCCACAGGCTAATGAAATGTTCCCACCTAAGGTTCCCATTTCTCTTCTATAGCCTATTTGCTGGGCCTGGGTCAGCCTTTTCTCCAGGTACATTGTTCTGAGGACAGACCACATCACCAAAGTACTTGCTTCTGCACCTGAAGGGTACCCAAGGGGTAGTTGTTTACGGAGAGGGGTAGGGTGAGGTGGGAGCTTGGACATGACCATTAAATATGCTCAAGGTCTTTTGCCATGTGGGGCAGAGCTTGAACTGAATGGGGCAGGGCCCAGTGACCAGCTTTCCCCCATTCTACCCAGCATGGCACTCAGAGAAATTCAATCATTCTATATCTGAACCTAGCCTTTCACACTGTAAGTTTATTTTTAAGTATAGGGGGATGGAACATATTTTATTTAATAGTTTGTTAGTTTGATTTATAACTTCTTGATATGTGGCATGTGGACCTCCATTTGTAATCATACCTTGGGCTCCACAGACTCTAGGGGCAAGTCCGAATTTCATTATGGCTAGTTTAAGAAAAAAAAAAAATCCCTAAACAAAGTTCTGATTAAACCATCACCTGCCTCAAAACTTTTGCTATGACTACTACTGTTTACTGGGGAGTAAGTGGCTGCCATTGTTCATTATTTGGGTCAGATGAAGCTGACAGGTAGGGCTTGCCTTTCATCAGAAGAATGCTCAGGCCAGGCTTGACTTGGCAAAGGAGCAGTTTCCTGCTCAGAGCTCACTGGGAAGGCTCAGGGGACAGAAGCCAGGGAAGCCTGACATCCAGCCTTTGGAGCCTCTGGCAGAGATGCTGTAAGTTCATGCAGATAAGGTTTGGAAAATCACAGGCAATTCTAAGGTAAGCTGTCTAAGAAGTGGCTGGTGTGAGATTGTTGAGAGGAGCAGGGAACACACATAGATAAAGGGGATTTGATTCCCAAGGTCACTTTTTGCCTCCATTCCAGATTGTTCTATAGTTCCCAAATACAGGAACTTGTCCTAGCCTAATTCATGTAAGATGCTTCTGGGAGGGGGGCATGGACAGTCGGAACAAAGCTTAATATTTAGCAGCACTCCATAGTAGTTTCTTCTTCTTCTCCTTCTTCTTCTTCCCCTTCTTCTTCTTCTTCTTTTCTAAATCTTTATTTTTTTAAGTGATCTCTATGCCCAGTGTGGGGCTTGAACTCACCATCCTGGGAATGAGAGTCACATGTTCTACTGACTGAGCCAGCCATGTGCCCTTTCGCAAGAGCTTCTATGAGGAACTCAGAGCAGTAATGAACACACTACCTTTATAATCAATCTCCACCGAATATCTTGAAAGTGATTGATTCTGGGAAACAGTCCATTTAGACTGGGAGAGGGTCGGTGGGTAGGACTGGAATCGGAGGAGGTGGCCTGGGATGCTGTCCTCTCGCCTTCCAGGAGCTTCTGAGGCTGAGGCAGGTGCTGGTGCTGGAGGAGACGCTATGGGACTGAATCCAGGCTAAGGCTTCTGTGGGGCTCAGGACCATCTGTAAGAGCGGCATTCCAGATGTACAAGGATCAAGATCTTCACAGAGGAGCTGTTGCTGAGCATGGGAGAAAATAGGTAATTTTAAAAATAGGGAATATGGAGAAATGTATATTTTAGAAAAAACCTTGAGTTTAAGATTAAAAAAAAAATGTATGCATAGCTTTCCTGGACTTCAAAAACAGGCATTGGGGATAGAGTCTCCAAAATCCGTAGAGCAGGCTATACTTACTTACACATAAAATTGTTTTATCTCAAACTCACTGATACGGGTCCTAATGGAAGGAACTCCTCACACTTCAGAAGGGATGCTGCTGTCTTAAGCGGGCTGCCTTGTGAGGCGCTTGGAGAGCCAGCCTACCCAACGCTCCTTAGACCAGCCCGTTCTAGGACCACCTGGCAGTGATTGTTCCAAAAGCACAGTGTATGAGACTCCTTTCCTATTTACCCAAAATTATCTCTTGAAAGTAACGGTATTCATTTTCCCAACCAACCACAAATTATTTTCTCTATTTTAAAATTCAAATAAGCTACTTTAGCTTTACTAAGGGAAAATTTTACCGAGGCAAAATAAAATCCCACTTGCGGAAGCTTAGGTAAGGGCAAAATTAAGTTAAATTCTTCTCCATATTAATTTAGAAATAGTAATAAAAGCAAAATGTTCTAAAGGTTACACCAATCAGGGTCCTGGCAACAGAGAGCCTTGGAGTGAGTCATTTGAGGAAAGCGTAATAAAGGCAGTACTTACTAAGCTTAGGCTGGGCTTAGACAAAGAAAAGGGGATGGTGTCCTACTGTTGGTTTGGTAAGGGCAGGACCATTAGCACCAGGAGGTGTAAAAGGGCCGAGGGTGGCAAAACCAGGTAAGGGAACCCAGAAAGAAAGCTGATGGGGAGGGTAAGTTCACAGGAAGGAACCAGAGAAATAAACCTCATCAGCCTTTCCTCCTGGAGGCTGGAAGGCAAAGGGAGCCCATCAATTCAAGTTCCTGTGGCTCAGCCTCTTAGGGCAAACAACAGGTTGAGAAAGGTGAAGAGTGGATCTTGAGGGACAAATGAAGAAAATCCAGCGTTGATCAGAGACAGCTAAGGAACCAGAGGGACCCTTGTATATTTTTACCAGCGCTGGAGAAAACAGTAAAGTGATTTGTTTTCCTACCATCTTGTTTCTATTGCCCTGTAATATGTTTATAAGAAACATATCGTCATTCAATATTATGCTCTTGTATCAGGAGAGGGGAACAGAATCCTATGTCCCACGCTCAGGCCTACAGACTCAAGTCTCACACCAGAAGGGACCGAGAAATGTGAAGTTTAAGTAAGCACCCCCAATGAGGCACATTCAGCTTCCAGAAGCCCTGAGCTACGAAATGAGAGGGTGAGCGGTAGCAGTTATCTGTTAAGGAAAGTGGAATCTTATCTGTGTTGAGAAAACAGCTCTACACCCAGTATGGACACAGGTAGACAAGGAAAGGGCAGGTGAACACACAAGTAAGAACAATTGGTTCGTGGGGTGTTCTGAGTTTTAAAACTTTTTTTTTTTTTTTTTTTGGCTATGAAAATGTTCACATGAGGGCTTATTAAATTAAAAACACTTAAAAATTTAAAAATTAAAAATTAAATTAAAAACAGAGAAATTGGAGCAGGTAAAACACTAGGTCACCACAAGGGCTGACCCGAGTCCCAAGGTGTCCATGGAACTTTACCACAGGATCTAAGTTCTCTTGGTCCTGGTCAGGGCTACTCAGAATCCCAGAGTCTCCCAAGCCAGCTTTGTCCTACAGACATCCAGAGAGAACATCAGACCCTGACCTGGCTTCCCAGGACCCCACAAGAAGTACAAATGGGTAGGCAGCCAACAATGACGAGACTTCTTCTCCCTCTCCTGGACTCAGTGACTGAATCTTTGGGACTTGGGCTGAGAAGGCCCCTTCTGTTGGTTTCCTTGTCAGCAGTTCCCAGACAGGGAAAGTTATCTGCCCAAGGTAACCTTATGCTGCAACAGAAATAACCCTTGGGGCTAGATGCAGCAGTGTTGTACTGGAAGTTTCCAAGGCAGCACAGTTCTTATCTCTGTGGAGGCCTGGGTCTGGGCCCTCTGCCTCTCTTTGAAGTCTTCTTTCTTTGATTGGTCTTCCATTGACCTGTAAAGCTCAGGACAGGGTTGAGGGTGGGGAGGGGGGCAGGGTCAGCCTGGTTTCCCCACTGAGGCCAGTGAGTTGCCTGCAAAGAGGAAGTTCAGTATATAGGCCTCGGGATAGGGAGAGAGGCCCTCTCTCACTGCAGAAGTCAGGAAAGTCTCATTATATTCTATGTGAAGAGCCCCCCAGTATTTTCTGGGCTGACGCAGAGAAGGACTATTTATTTCTCAGCAATGCTTGTCTGAATTGGCAGGCTTGGGCTGGAGCAGGGAGAAGCAGATCCAAGCCAATCATGTGATGGAATTATACCTGCTGAGAGAGAGCACAGCACGGCTCCCCAAGCAGGCGTTCTTGCAGACTCTGCATTGTAAACCCTGGCCCGGGAGGCCCTGGGCTAATTTGTCTTTTGCCAACTAACGGCAAATGGAGGAGGGCAGAGCCTGGCAGCCTCTCCAGATGCCTGGTGATTTGAGGATCACTCAAACCAGCACCCCCCACCCCCGCTGCCCTCCCACTGATGCCTCAATAACAGATATGAATTTATTCCACTTCATCAAGGAGCAAATTTTTATTTTTCCAAATCAACTGAAACCAAGCTCTGACTGAGCCCCACCTTGGCCTGGTTGGTGGGACCCTCGATAGTAATCATTATCAAAATCCCCCCTTCCTCTCCCCTGAGCAGCACCATTATCTAGAGGCCTACTTGGTAGCAGAAGAATGCAACAGGGGTCTGAGGTAGTCAGTAAAATAGCCACCGTCATTATTTCTTCTTTTGTTACAAGATGCAACTATTACACTAAAAGGTTTCCAACATTAGCGTCCACTTTGCCTGCACCTTCTGCCATAGGCCCTTGCCTGTGTTTTCAAGGTCAAATAATTAGAGACTGTCCCTGAGGCATTAGTGATGGGCTAAGCCTGGGATGGGGGGAGGGTGGATGGGGCTTTGAGGAAACTTTGGACCTTCCCCAAATAATCTGGGTCAGTGTCTTCCACTCTTCACTGTAGATAATTAATATTTGCTCCTTCCCATATATAGAACCATGTAAACAGAACAGCCTCCTCCTCTCCCCAGACTGCTGCCACTAAGACCCTCCTGCAGAGACATTTTGGAGGCCTGACTGCTGGGTGCCAACTGCCACCCCAGAGCCCAGAACCTCCGGAGAGTGCACAAGAGGCATGGATGTCTGCCATTTGAGGATACCTCCCCTTAATGTCCTTCCAGGCTTGCAGAATGCAACTCTGTCCCTCACCCAGGAAGCCTCAGCTTCTCTCCACCCATCCCCACCCCATCCTCTCGGGCACTACAGCTTAATTCCTTCTTGGGCTTGACTCTTGAATTGGAGAAAAGCTATTTGTTAGCTGCTGCCACCAGCTAAAACAGAACTGGGGGCCGAGAGCACCGAACACAAAGCCTTGGCTCATTTGTCAGGCTAGATGGCCAGTGAAGAGGGACAGATACTGTTTTTTTCTTTTTAAGTCTTTTTTCCTATGGCAGAAAGGAAACCTTGACTCATTTGATTGTCATGCCTGAAACTGTGCCACCAAAGAGGCACTCCTTTGAGTGGGATATCTGCACAGGATCCTAAGAGGTGTCCCTGGCAGAGGTAGCAGAGCATGGCTCCTAGCTTACTGTAAGGGGTTCCTGTGACACTGCCCACAGTGGCAGGGGTAGAATATAGCAGGTGGGGCCAGGAGAGGGGCAGGCCCGGCTCTGTCCCACTTTGCAAGCGGGCCCAGTGGCTGGCTTTGTGGTTGGTTAGATCAGGTGACGCTGACCAGAAAGGCTTCTCTTCTTTCTGTTGAAGATAAGCTTGCCAGTTTCCTGTGGTTTGTTAGGGGCTTGGGCTCCCATGCCCTAGGGACTTAGCAAGGTGGGGCGATCCGCTCAGATATCAAACCACCTAGGAGTTACTGCTGTTTTGTAAGAAAAAAAGACCTTCATGGTCAAGTTCAGAATGAGCTGGGAATCAGAACACAGGTTCACGTGACCAGCAGAGGCCTCAAAATTCTCTCTGGGACTGCCGAGAACCACTAGGCTACTCTCGGGTCCGCCTCGGGATTAACAGAAGCTAGGAGCAGACTCTGGTTGGAATCAGGTTCCTTGTGTGACCTTGGGTGCTTACCCTCTGTGCCTCAGTTTCTTATCTCCTAAAATGGGGATAATAGTGTACCTACCTCACGGGGGTGTTGTGGGGATCTGTTAGTATATTTGGGCACTTTGAACAGGGCCTAACACATAGCAAGTGTTAGATAAATTTTCACTGTTGTAATTGTTGTTATTGTTTATGGCCAGGTGGATCTCAGCTGCAACTAGAGATAATTAATCATACTTGGTACCAGTTGCCTAGTACTACAGGTGAAGTAATAGCTGTAAAACACCCAGAGTTTCCCTGAGTAGGGGTGGGGTGTGGAGAGGGGGTTTCAAAATACCCAGATTCATCACTAGAACCTAGGTACAGAGGCTTTTACCTTGGGGCATTGCAGCCCAAGTAGACCTGACTCCCACATGGTTGAAGTACACCCTTGGGGCACCCCGCTGGCTCAAGTCAGTAGAGCATGTGACTCTTAATCTTGTGGTTGTGAGTTCAAGCCCCATGTTGGGTCTAGAGCTTACTTGGAAAAAAAAAAGCAAAGAAGAAAGAAAGAAATATACCTTTAATGGCCATAGTTTGAGGGGCTTTGAAAGGCTTTCTGGTCCTCACACATCTCTGTCACCATCTTGCCTCAATGCCTAAAATTGTCTCCAGTACTCCCAGGAATTCTAAAGCAGTTACCCTGTCTGCAGCCAGACTGACTGTTTACAAATCCTGACTGTACTCACCACCTGGGAGTCTGGGAGATGTTACCTACTCTGGGCGCCTCTGCTTGCTCACCTGTAAAGTGAGACTGGGAAAGCACCCTCTTGATAGAGCATTTGCAATTACGTGGAATAATGTGTGAAGGGTTAGCAGACTGCCTGGTACACCCCGAACTCAGTAACTGGCAGTGATGGTGGATTTGACTAGAGAAGGTATCCAGTAGTGATTTCGTATTTACTAATCCATGAATACTCAATATTTACACATTTTATTTTATTTCCTTTTTTAAAAGATTTATTTATTTATTTGACAGAAACAGAGAGAGAGAGGGAACACAATGAGGGGGAGTGGAGAGGGAGAAGCAGGCGTCCAGCCGAGCAGGGAGCCCAATGTGGGGCTTGATCCCAGGAGCCTGGACTCATGACCTGAGCCAAAGGCAGACGCTTAACTGACTGAGCCACCCAGGCATAACTGTAATAACTTTTACTAAGTATGCAAAAATGTTAAAAAAAGTAATGTGACGAACACCTGTATAAACACCATTTCGACTCAATAGTTGTTTTATTCATGACTGCCGTTTTTACTGTTATTTGTGGGGTTTGTACAGTTACTTTGCTGTTATGTGCATATATATCTTTTCCCTCAATCATTTGAAAATGGCAAACATCATGACACTTCGCTCCTACATACTTCAGCATGTAGCTCCCACAAATGAAGAGGTTCTCCTATGTAAACCCAGTATCATTACTACATCTAGAGCAACTGACAGGGATTGATTATTTATATATTTATTTATTTATTAAGATTGTATTTATTTATTTGACAGAGAGAGAGAGAGAGAGAGAGCACAAGCAGGCAGAGGGAGAGAGAGAAGCAGTCTCCCCACAGAGCAGTGAGCCTGGTGCAGGACTTGATCCCAGGACCCTGGGATCATGACCTGAACCTAAGGTAGCCACTTAACTGACGGAGCCACCCAGCACCCCAAATTTTTAAATATTACCTAATAGTAAGTCAATATTCACACCTTTTCTGTTGTTCCCCAAATGTCTTTTAGAGTGTTTTGTTTTCCCCAAATAGCAACCAATCATAGGTCATGCATGTATTGTGTTTGATTATGTCTCTAGAATAATCTCCCCTTCATTCCTTTTTTAGCGACACTGACTTTTAAAGAGGCGGGGTTGTCTCATACAATGTCCCACATTCTGGATTTGTCTTACTGTTTGCTTGTAGTGCTGTGTTCAGTGAATATTTTGGAAAGGGATGAAAAAAACCTGGAGCTTGAACCGGATTCTCCAGGCTGTTCTAAGGACATAGAACCCTATTGCCCATAGGAAATGAGGGAGGAAACAAAAAAACAAGGCGCACTCATTTTTTTTTTTGAAACTTGAAACCTGTTAAACACTAACCCCCCATTCTCCCCTTATCACAGTCCCTCGCGCCCACCATTCCACTTTCTGCATGAATTTTCACTAAGAACCTCACCTAAGAGGAATCATACAATATCTGTCCTTTTGTGACTGGCTTATTTCACTTAGCATGATGTCTTCAGGGTTTATCCATGTTGTAACATGTCAAAATTCCCTTCCTTTTAACAGCTACAGATTATTTCATTGTATGTGTGGATACAGCACACTTTGCTTATCCGTCCGTCTGTTGATGGACACTTGGGTTGCTTCCACCTTTTGGCTATTGAATAATGCTCCTATGAGCATGGGCGTACACACACCTGTTCCCATCCCTGCAAAGTGCACTCATTTTTACCTTTTGTCCTGGGGCTAGTCCTCATGCGGCCTCTAGTAACTGCTAACTTTAGAAATCATGTTTTGAATCAATTTTCCTTTCTATTGTTCTCTCCCTATGACCAGCATCTAACATGAGATGACTTTTGTGGTTTTGCCATTGTCTGGAGCTTATAACAATCTACACCAATGGGAGAAATCTGGACATCACTCAGAGCAAGTATTTCTGTCCTGCTTCCTGTTGCAAGTATGTTGATTATAATATCAAGGTGTGAGAAGCCAAAAGCTCCGAGATTTTAAAGCCAGAGATGGCCTTTTAAATCACCGTAATGACTTTTTAATCTGTTAGGTTCCTATACTTCAGGGAGTTCCCTTTTTAAAGGTATTTATTCCAAGCGTCTGAGTTAACATGGGTGATTTATATGTAGCTACGCATAAACTATGAAAGGAAGCCAGGCAGAGTGGAACGAATGAACTTTGAACCTAATGGTCAGGAGACGGGATCCAGGATCTGAGCCCTGCTGATAACCACGAGACCTGGGACAAAGCCTCAATCGTACTTCAAGTGCCTCAGTCTTCTCATCTGCCAGATGGGAGGTTGGCTTATAGCCTTCACCTGCTACGATTGCCTGAGCTACAGTTTTTTATTTGCAGGCGTCAATACTGGGGGGGCAGGTGTAGAAAAGGGAAAGCTCCCAGGGGTGAGTCCTAGCTTCTCCACAAAAGAGTCGGGCACTCTTCCCGAGATCCCTTCGTTCTATAAGCCTAAACTTTCTCGCTTGCAAAGCAGGGATGACAACTACTGCAGAGCACAGGTGAAGATTACAGCCAGTGAAGGAGAGTGACAAGGCTTTGTATTTTTAAGGTACTGTGGGGTCCCAGGAGCATGGTTAGATGGAGGATTTTAAGCCATCAGGAGTGCTGCAAATGCAAGGAACTACTACTATACAGTCAAAGACACTGTTCCTAGCAACTCACTTCCACTTCCACAAACTCACGGTACGTACCACTAAAATATAGATTATGACTCCTGCCGTCCCTCTGGGCCTCAGAATCCATTCTCTGGTGGCCCTGGGTATTTCCTTCAGCCGCTCTGGTTGTTGGGGCAGATCCTCCCCCGTCCTTACTTTATAAAACGTCCAACAGTCGTTTGAAAATGCTTCCTTTGTTTTGCTCTGGAACTTGTTGCAGCGGATCTTGTTTCCACAGCCCCCAGCCTGCCCGTGGAGCTTTGGTTCTGCCAGTTGCAATGACTCCCAAGCTCTTTGTCAATTCTTTTAAGTCCCGGAACACTTGACGGGCTAGTCGGGTTGCATGTCGCTTTAACCACTGAAGAGCAGGTTCCCAGGCTCTGCTGTGTTTTACAGTCTGCAATTGAATTATGATTGTTTCAACCAGTGTTCCTCCCCAGAGTTCAAATGGGCCTTATCAACGTGCGTTCATGTTTCACTTTACCAACACCTGATCTCTCTCCTAAGGAACTCTTTGGGTTCCCAGTTCAAAGGGAGACTATTTGAGAAAAAAGAATACAGGAATCAATGTGTTCAGAATTGAGCTAATGGCTGGTTTAGAGTGAAGGATGGCACACCGGGCTAAATAATTAGTAGGCTTAAGAATCGCCTGAAATTCATAAGAAAAATGCAGATTTCTGGACTCTGACCCCAGAGGTCCCCTAATTAAGGATTTCTGTGGTGGTGCTTGCTCTCCCTGGTGATTCTGAGGCAGGGGTTCCACATTTTAGAAACCTGGTGGAGAGAGAGCACCATTCCCCTACTGTTTGAAGCAAGTTGACTAGATAAGCTGCAAACTTACCGAGTTCCATTCTCCCTGCTCATAAGTGGACATGAAAACAGTAACTGCCCTCAGTCCTGCAGAAATGGGAGTAAAATAAGATAATGGACCCAAAACCCTTTTGACAGTAAAGTGCTCCCACCAGTGCAAGGCAGCCTCCTCCTTCTCAGCCTTCTCTTGACCAACAGAGCAGACCCCAGCTGGCAGGATGCCCCCATGCCACTAGGCACTTGCATATATGCCCTCAAAGGGAGGAAAACCCCCACCTGCCTTTGTCTACTTGGTTCAGAGAGGCTCACCTAGGTTTATGCCCTTCCTAAGAGAGCGAGGTGAGGCCCACACACACTTCTGCCTGAAATCTTGCCCAAAAGGCATCTGGGATGACCCTCCTATACGCCCTAGCTCTCCTTGAAATCTAGGTCCATCTGCATCCCTAATGATCCCATTAACCTATTTTCTACCATATCACAGCAGTCCCGGGCCACACAGGTCTTCCTCCACACCAAGGCTTACCCTTGAAGCTATGTGGTCCACACCCACCCCTTGGCTTTGGCCTTGTTCCCAGGTACAGTACGTACCTTTTGAAGTTTAGAGTGATGGACTTCCCATTAATCTTTTCTTCTTTCCTCTCTTCTAATCCTTTTGGCAAGTACCTATCCAGGGGATTCTATCCTTTTTGGCCGCACTCAGCTTGGAATAAGGTAATGGGAGTACCATTTCCAATTAAAGCACTCCACCCTTCTTTGTCCGGTTCCCCGGGCAGGGCAGCACCTACAAGGGCCTCAACCACTGTGCCTTTGTTCAGTTATCCAGCACATTCTGAGCGTTTGCAGGTCACCTGGCTCCCTACAGAGCAAAGAGGGGCATGGCTCCCCTCCTAAAGCCAAAGTCTTTACCTCACTTGTTCATTCAAGAGATGACCACCGAGCACCCAGGATGGGCCATGCATTGGAGGGACAGCCTAAGGTAGACAATGTTCCTGGTCTTCAGGAGTTTATATTCTAACCTTCTTAGAGTCAGTATGAGCAAGAACATTGAAGGCGCTATAGTGCCGGCCTGTAGCGTTTATGCAGGGTGAGTGGGGCTGGAGAATTGCTACCAGAGACAAGGTAGTCAGGAAGGGCATCTCTGGGGAAGTGATTTTTGAAGGAAGACTTGAGTGAACTGGCCTTAGAAAGACTGGGCCCAGAAAAGCTGTTGCATGAGTTTCCCCTCAGTGGTTTTCTGTGTTATTCTGCAGAGGAAAGCAATGCTTAGAAAGTCTTTCACTCTGATTATGGTGACGTTATAAAGCTTACTGCTCGTATATAGTCAGCCAGAATGAGAATTCAGGCTATGACCTGCCACAGCTCTGTGCCCCTTTGCAAAGGAGCTCTCAGATCAGTGGTGATAGATAAGCCAAGGGATCCCTCAGAGTAGACTCCCAAAAAGACCAGCTTTATCCAGTTAAATTAAGCAGGTTATGAAAGTGTTAAGCTTTTAGAACCCCAGGAGAGGCTCCTACCCTTCCAAATACCCTGGCCTTTCCAACTTTCTCCTGGAGTCTGAAAGTCTTCCCAACCAGTGGTTCATTCTAGAGCCAGTTGAAAGGCTTCTGTGCCATGTCCTCTGGAGAAGAAGCAAACTGTCCCTGCCTCCATGGTGGGGTTCAAAAGAGGATCCAGACTCTGTGAGGGGAAGATGGAGAGGAAGAAGTGAGTGCTGGAGAGAGCTAGAAAAGGAAAGTTGGGGGAAAGGGTAGAGCTGAAGGAAGGGGAAATGGAAGGGCTATGTGTCCTTGAGCCATTTATTGGAAGAATGGCAGCTTCTCTAGATTTCTCCAGAACTTGAGGAATTCAAACACACATGAAGTTGGTCTGAGGGGTTGGCTGTGGCTGCTGTCTGTTCCTTCTCTTGCTCTTGTCCTGGGGACTTGTTCCTACATTTCAGAAGGTGGGTTTCCCCAGGGGAGGGAGCCGTGAATAATTAACGGATGAGCATGGTAGGAAAGTGACATCTCATTAAGCAAATGATTTTTCATCTTTAAGAAGAAGCCTAGTGGGTAAGAAAGCCTTAATGGGATGAGACTTCCATGAGAATGTGACCACCAGCACCTGTCTGTCCCACAGGAAGGTTGTGTGAGGTCTAACAAAGCAAGAGATGGGATCAAATAGGGTAGGGGTGGGAATGTTGATGGGTCCTTCTAGCACTAAGCAAGCTACTCTCATATTACCCTAGGCCCCAGTTGCAAGGGTAGAAAGAACAGGGAAAAGGGATGGGAAAAAAAGTCCTAGAGAGTTTCGTGGACTAATTCGATGAATATTTAGAATAATAAAGTAACCATGTAAATCCTGAGGTCCTCCGGAGGCCCAATTTCCCAGAATCAAAATCAAAGATGGTAATCCCAGAACCAAGAAGAAATGAAACTTGCATTGCAATCTTTAGAGCTGCAAATCTCTCAAAGAACGCTAAAGGGAATCTGATTTATATCTCAAAGGACACTTCTTAAATTTCCTTTTAAATTTAAACTTCTTTCCTTTTAAATTTAAACTTCTTAAATTTCCTTCTTTAAATTCTCTTTTTCTCAATCTGCATCTGACAGAGACTTTTACCACCAAATCCCTCAAATTGTCCTCAATGCCCAAGCTATATGTTCATGTCCCCTCTTCATTCCCCTTTTCTCTTTCCTCCCACCTCTCCAACCCCATTTCTCTTGATCTCCCAGCTCTGCACAACAAAAGTGTACAAACTGATTTGGAAAAGACAGGACTGTTCCTTAGAGCAGTGCTGTGCACTGGAAATGCAATGTGAGTCACATAGGTAACTGAAAATTTTCTAGTAACCACATTCACAAAGATAAAAAGAAATGAGTGAAATTCATTTTAATAATGTTTAACCCAGGGTGTCCAAAATGCTATTATTTCAACATGTAATCAATATACAATTATAGGGGGAGATTTTTGATATTTTTTTCATACTACATTTTTGAAACCCAGTGTGTGTTTTTTACTTATCTTTACATTTAATTTAAAAATTATGTCAAGTACTTGCTAGCCACATGTGGCTAATGGCCATACTAGACAGTACAACCTTATAGGTTAGGTGAAAGGGCAGGGGAAGGGGAGAGCCTGGGCCTCAAGTACAGGGACATGATCTGGTTCATGAAGACATTTTCACAAGTTGGTACAATAGCAAAATAGCAAGAATAAGAGCAGTGTGCCCAGTTTTACTTAGGGACAAATGTATTCTATTTTTAAGTTTTGAGATTGTGTCCCCGCTGTTGGGTCCCCCCAAATTGGGTAACCCAATAATGGGTCCGTGATTAAAGGAGCGAGACTGATACAAAGCGAAGGTCAAGCAAAGCTTTATTTCACGCCAAGCATCAGGAATCAGACCGACTGTCAAACAGACCGGTTGCGGCCACCCCTACAGAGAGGACGACACCTCCCTGCTTTCCAGACTAAGTTTTATAGAGCAAAGGCCATGTGGTTGGGCCTGGCCACACACAGGTGGCCAATGAGATTGTAACACACACAGGAAACTCCACAGTGATGCTAGGCGACCAACTGAATTACAATTTACCCTAGTAGACATTTGAACCAGCCTATCACACCTTGGTTAGGATTGGCACCAAAAGGCTCCCAAAGGGCAGGGGCCCATACTCCTTGGTAGCTAGGAGACAGTATGCGCCCCCACTGACTGAATACCTCCTCCTGGCCTGACCTACCATTATACTTGGACTTTGTTACGTGGGACTGGTTTCCCGGACTTGCTTTTAAGTAAGTTCCCCGGGGTGGGGTGGGGGGATGTCAATCTAAGTTTTACAACAAAATGGCGGTTCAACAGGGGTGGAGCTGCTCTGGCTGAATAGGCCCTTACACCCACCAACGTAAGTAGCTCCTCACAGAAATGATTATTTATAAAATGATAGTTGTAATTGACGATTGTCTTCTTCTTCATGTCATTCTATGGCTAAATAAAAAGGTGGGGATTATAGTGCTCCCGCAATTAAAAACAGGTTTTACTGGACCACAAAACCCAAATGTGAGGAAACCACTGTTTTATAACACACATTGTCTTTTATATACACTAGCCCGTTTAATTATCCTGACAAGTGTATGATTTTTTATTTTTTTTTGTTTTGAAATAATCACACACTTTCAGAAAAGTTGCAAGTACAGTGTAGAGAACATTTTTCCCTGGAACCATTGAGAGTGAATTGTTGATCTGATGCTCTGTCATCCTCCAGATTTTATTGCATATTTCCTAGCAAGAAAACACAACCTGCAAATCCACAATACAGTCCCAAACATCAGGAAGTTGTGTTACCACTGCCTGACACTTTGATTGCATTCAGGTTTGAACAATTGTCTCCAACGTGTTTTCAGTTGGCCTCAGTCTAGAGGAAGTCCTCAGTCTGATGTACACCATCCTAGCACTTCGGGAAGTAACAGGCCAGTTATTCCATAATTAATAAGTAGTTAGTGGGGAGTTAATTGAAAACTATGCAAATATCTCTTTCCTCATCAAACTTTTAATTTATTCGTTATATGTTTTAATACTGAAATTGTCCCCAGTTTAAGCAGTGGGAGTCCCTTCAGGTTGTCTTCTGTGTCCTTTGACACATGCCCATCATTCTTGAAAGCACTTTCTTGCTTTCCAGCACAATGGATTGTCCACGTTCATCTTGTACTTCTCCTGCCTCGTGCTGGGGTAGCCCCCACTTGGATAGCTTCCTCATCCAACGCCCCATCCCAGGACTCCTTTATTTATCTTCCCTTACAGTAAATTTTGAATTTCAAAAATCATATTTTCAATTTCTAAGCATTCTCTTTTTTCCTTTGGGCTTTCTTCTTCACTCCCTTTATTTCCTCTTTCCTAATTTATTTATTTGACAGACAGAGATCACAAGCAAGCTGAGAAGAAGGCGGCGGCGGCGGGGGGAGGGAAACAGGTTCCCTGCTGAGCAGAGAGCCCAATGCGGGGCTCGATCCCAGCACCCTGAGACCATGACCTGAGCCGAAGGCAGAGGCTTAACCCACTGAGCCACCGGGCGCCCCTCCTCTTTCCTTTTTTAATAGACCGCTGTTCTTATTTCATGGAAGCGATTTTTCTCTTTCTCTCTGATGACATTCATTCATGTTCATTTAGTTCTCTCCTTTTCCTTTATTGTTTCTGTTTTTTCTGGGTGTCCTTCTTGGTTTTGGCCTCTCTGTCTTTCCTGCTGGAGGCCTTTCTCACACATCTGCTGGTCCTCAGCCTGAATTTCTGTATGAGAATGAGGCACTGACTTAAAAAAAAAAAAAAAAGGGAGAGAATGAGGCACTAAGAACCCAACTGGAATTTGGGGTCGGGGATAGAGATGCCAGATACAATACAGGAGGCCGAGTTCAGTTTGGATTTCAGATACAAAATAAATAGCTTTTTAATATAAGCATGCCCCAAATATTGTATGGGACATATTTACATGACGGCATTTTCTGTTGTTTATCTAAAATTCAAATGTACTTGCACATCCTGTATTTTTATTTGCTGAATCTGGTCACTCCAACTAGGATCTGAGTCAACTAATGGGACCTCAGTTTTTCTTGGGCCTGTCCATTTCCTCAGAGAAAAATCCTTCAGTTTGCCCTTTGGGGCTATAAGCCCAGCTGCTGATGTGCTACAAGCCAGGTGTGGGAAGCAGGCAGGTGTGCAAACTATCTTCAGGGCCGCCATCCAGCCCTCTTCAAAGTTTCTGGTGTCCCTCTTCTGAACAGAATCCTGGAGGAGTGGGGGAGGGGGAAAGGGGGAAGGGAAAGGGAACTAGAAGTGATCTAAATGGGTTTTATTTCAATGTTCAACCAATCCTTCTGTTTTCAGGCCTGCCCAGAACTCTGACCCTTGGAGGTAGCTGTTGCCTCCAGTGTCTGAGTCTTTGGGATTCTGTGACTCTAACTAATTTGCTTCTCCAGGATGTTTAGGTTTCATCTTTCTCTGAATATCATTTCTTTCTTTCATTTGCTGTGTGTTTGTCTAGTGCTCTTTTAGTCTTTGTGAGTTTATGGCATTAAAAAAAATTTTTTTTTGCTGATTTGTTTTGTGAGCATAGAGATAAATGTGAGTGTTCAACCCACCATGTGTAACTTGGCAACAATGATTTTTCCATTTATTTTATTGATCAGTATACCTGGATGAGAAATTGTAATGTGTTGCATACTAATATGTCCTGGGAAAAAAGGTATTTGGATAAACCCAGAATTTTTTTCTTCTCCCTTTCCTCCCCTGCCCCCAGTGAAAGACCAAAGGTGACCCTTATGTGGGTTATTTGGCCTTCTAGACTTGGTACTTTGGCATTGTTGGCTCCCCAAGGGGAGCTGGACTGGAGTGCTTATAAATCTTCAATCTTAACCAACTGTGAGTTTTAAACCTAACTGTTCCCTGCAGGTCTGTGGCTTAGAGCAATGAATTTAGATAAGGGCAAGGTTTATTGTTGTTTATTGCTTTACAATAAGTGCCGTTTGCTCATGGTAATTGGTTTACAAAAGCTCTTCAGTCACTAATAAATAAACACCCAGGGTCATTTGTTAAGTTGGAAGGTGAGGGGTCCCAAGGCTCAAGGAGGACTGAGAACCCTGGTCTTTGCCTATTTTCTCGGACACAACCTCTGAAATGAGCCCAGGAAATTTCCAGAGTAGTCCAATTACTTCCAAAAATGATTTTCTATCAACTATTGTCATAATTAAACTAGTTGCTACATGTGGTAAATATTATAGGCAGTAAAATCCAGGCTGCTAATCACACAGACTGGAAGTGAACAGCAAGAATGGGGCAGGAGAGCCAACAGCTCTCACTTGGCTTGGCCCCATTTTACAGATGATGAAATAGGCTCAGAGAGACTTGTGGCAAGTGAGTAAGTGGTGCCAGTGGATTTAAATTCATGTTTGTCAGACATTGACTTGTAGAGAAGGATTTCGGCCATCTTGGATTTTAAGAATCTGAAAGGGCCTGTGTTCATTCTGGGAAAGCAAAGGCTAAAACCAAAGAACTCTGCAAACAGAAATTTCCCATTCTATTTGCCAAACATAGTTTTACACAGTGAATCATTTTTCTAGCACATATTGCAAGGCCGTAGAATTGGGAGGATGGTGGTCAGGAAGGCTTCTGTTTTGGTTGTGATATCAGCCAAACCAAATGGGAAAAAATATATGGTGGCAAGAGGCAAGAATGGGAAATCTTTCTTGGTTTGGTCCATAGTTAAAGAGAGTACTGTTTTTCTTTTATAGCAGATAAGCTCATCTTCAGGAAAGCAAAGAGAACTTTTTCCCTGACATTAAAAAAAAGAGGGGGGGAGCACCTGGGTGGCTCAATGGGTTAAGCCTCTACCTTTTGCTCAGGTCATGATCTCAGGATCCTGGGATCGAGTCTCATATCGGGCTCTCTGCTCAGCAGGGAGCCTGCTTCCCCCTTTCTCTCTCTCTGCCTGCCTCTCTGCCTACTTGTGATATCTCTCTGTCAAATAAATAAATAAATAAAATCTTAAAAAAAAAAGTAAAGTAACTCCAAGCTTGACGGGACTCAGACCTGGGCCCATCTGTCACCTCTATGTCATTATATATTATAATGAGAGAAACATGAGTTCCTTTGAAGAATTTCATGGGGGGCGGGGCGGGGAGGGGTGCTGGGAGATGAATATGTCAGTTACTCTCCTGTAGTCCAGAAGAATCTGACAATGTTGGATTTCTATGTTCATTTTAGTTGTTTTGATGTCTTAACCTAGTAATAAATTGTTAGTTAATCACTTTTATGCAATAATAAAAGACACTTAAAATGGTTAGTGCTACTTCCTGCTACGTCCCTCTCCCCAACATGGAGTGTTATTAAGATACATTTTATTCAGGTAAGTTAGCAATTTTATCAGGGCATGGAGGACACTGACAATTACCCCTCATGCTGCAGCAGACAATATAAAGAGCCTTCGAGTCCTAATCCTAATTTGGTTTGGCCACAAGAATGTACCTTACAGAGGGAGCCGTTTTGGTGGCCCTAGAGAGTTTGGTCACCAAGTTACATTATTTTGATTGTAGAGAAGGCCCATATTCCTGCTTCAGAACTTAGAAGCTGGGGGTCAGTGGGTAGGGAGATAAGTGATTAATAAAGTTGTTAATAAAGGTGTTAAAATGGGTATAAATAAATGTGGGTATGATAGGTATAATAAAATGTGTTACATATGTTAATAAACAATAATGAATGTGTTAAAAATGGGTATTCTGTGTTGAATCTGATCTGCATGAGTTTTTAGATCAAGTTCATATAAGAACATTCTTGAATTCTGACTGGTAATTGACTTCCAATTACCAGTGAGGTTAGCGTGTCCATGGAAATCTACCATACACAGACACTGGAAAAACAGTCATTCCCAATTTCTGCCATGTGACCCCACATTACCTTGCTGACGTGTTTGAGTTTTAGTCCCTTGGTTTAAGTGGAGAGGAGAACCCTCTTTACAAGGTTACCATGTAAGGGAGTCATAGCCAACCTTGATTTGGCAAAAATCAAGAGCCTTTGTGAAGTTGTTGCAGATTCTCAAGGTATTTCAATGCATCCTGGTATGCCCTCCCCACCAAGTGCATGCCATCGGGAGAAGCGGTAGTGAAATGGAACGATGGTGGGGTGATATAACTCCACAAAGGCTGGAAATTCTTGATCTAGTAAGGTCATAAAATGAAGAATAAAGGAAGAAGTGACTTGACTTCATGATGACTAAGATGACAATCTCAGCACATCATTTGGTTGCTGTTGCCAAAGGAGGAGGGAGGAGGAAGACAAGACAGGGAGAGGAGGGGCGGGGGGAGAGCTGCCTCAGTTGTGACAGTTCGACTAGACCATAAATTAAGTTAATTATTAGTATTAGCTGTTCCTTATTATTTAATTCAGTAGCGCCACTCTGTAATTCTACAACTCGTACGTTGGCACAGCATTTTGTAATGGAGCTGTGTGCAAGATCCTATATAAAATTACGTTTACTACTCCTGTTATTATAGTTTAGGAGTCACCCTTACCCAGCTGGAATGGTCATGAATTAGGAAGATGAACTGCTAAGGAAGAGGCTGAGAGGAAGCCGAGGTTTGGATAAAGGTTAAGCAGGATGAAATCTGCAATAAAGCCAAAGGTGTGGGTTCTCTTTCCGATTTTGTCATCATTTTGACCTATTAGCATGGAGACAAAATGAAAATGTTTGTCTTCTATCTACCTGCCCAGGATGTAATAGAGAACTCTGGGAGACTCCGGTAAAGAAATGCATTAAGTAAATGTCAGGTGATACAAGCCTTGACGGTCTTCCAACTACAACACTTTGAAAAGCTATGTATTTAGGAGACAGAGGACAGAAAGCCCTAGGGTTTCAGATTAATACTTCTGCAGTGCACATATGGTAGAGCACTTCTAGGACTATAGGTAAAAGAAGTCCATGGAACGTTAGGCAAATGTCTTTGTGTCTACATAGTGATTCTTCCTTAGAGCATCAAAACTCTTCTTAGACTATTTTATGTAAAGGATTATGAAAAAGGATAGCAGTACCTTTAAAAACACTTTACAAGAAGTTTTTAAACAATAAAAATAATATGTAGAAACCCAAGAAAGTGGGATCACATGTGCAAAATTCAAGCATTCAATAACAAGCTAGTGAGCCCCAGCTGTCTTATGTGCCAGGCATTGTGCTTAGGTCTAAGATTGTGGTGGTGAGTGATAAAAACTGGGATCTAGTTTCCACGTAACTGAAAAGTTGCATACCTTCTGGATTTAAGAGAGGGAGTTCTGATCATCTGAAACTTGTTTTTGTAAGTAGACTAGACATAAGCAATTATTGAGAAACAATGAATAGTGGCTTGGTATTCAAGCTGCGGAGAGCCAAGTAGGGGTGCTACTTTGAGTTCATCCCAGCCCTCGTCATCCTTATCTCCACCTCTATTCCCACTGGATTTTTGGAAGCTGAAGGATCGGTCATCCCTCTGGGATTTCCCAAGGCTCCTTCAGGCAGGTTGGTCAAGTTTCCTGCCTTTCTTTGTGGCTATGTGCATTCCCCATCTTGGTTCACGAGGGTGTCAAGGAAGGAAACCCTTCTTCTGAATTTACTGATCCCAATTTTGGAAAGTGTTTCTGAGAGAAAGGGACGCCCAATGTCATGGGTTTCCTATGTCGAGGCTCCACCTGCATCTGGAAAAGGGGGAGCCATTCAGCTTACTGGCCTTCTTGCCTGTACTGTATGGCATGGATAATAATGGGGAGGTGGTCTGGCGATGTAAGATTACTAAATCCTTTGTTAATATCCCCTGAGCCCACACAGTTGCCCAGGCATCACAGAAAGGGGTGGCATAGTCCTAGCCCTTGATGGATTTGTAATCTAAACTTAACGTATTTAACATTTAAAGGAGAACTTAAAAATATGCAGGTTAATTCCACTTCCTAAATATTTATTAATTGCCATTAGCTTGGGCCATTAAACACTATCTTTTTAAAGCCCCATCTTTCTTTGCCCTTGCTAATGGAGCATTCTCAGTAATAGGCTTTTTCTCTTTCTTTAAAATGTTCTTCTATGGCTCTTCTCTTTAAACTAAACTAAGGAAATATTATCATAGCTGAAATCTTTCCCTATTCAGCTAGAAATGAGCATTTAACTTAAAACAGAATGCAGGTTAAGCTTTAAAGGGCCATTAATTAGTAACAGTACCACAGGAGCAAGGTGACTGGATGGCTGAAATTGGGCAGAACAGGCCTAATTTTTGCTTCTTATCCCATGTGACATTTGTCCTTCAAAAGTACATTAAATGACTGAATGGGGTAACTTGGTAGAATTTCAGCATGTGGCCAGGCACATGGAAAGTTCTCAGTGACTGTTCTCCGCCTTTCCCCCTCTCCCATCTACCTTCTTTGCTCTCACTAGTTACCCAGGCCTTCCACCGGATTATGAAAACAATGCCTCAAACTCCCTCAACCTTTCTCAACCTAGAACTTATCTCTTTGGCATCCCTTGCTTGGTGGACTCTTCTGATAACCTCCCACCACCCCCAGGTTCCCCTGTGGCCCTGCTCTTCCAGTCGCCCATCCTCCACTCTCTATCGTCCTCCTCCTCTCTGATGCTTCCTTACCTTAGTCAGCTAACATGCTCTATTGCAAAGTCCAACACAATTTTCTCTCAATTCTTTTCTTCTTAAGTTCTGGGCTCTTTTCTCCTACCTACTGGACCAAGCTTCTTGAAAGAAAGTCTACACTCCGTCTGGTTCTTCATCTACAATCTGCTCTTTGCTTCTTGCAATCTGGCTTCTGCGGTTACTAAAATTGCTTTTCCAGAGACCAGTCAGAATCTATTTACCAGAGGGAGTGACCTCTTCTCATTCCTCTTCCACCTGTCCGGGGCATGCGATCCACTCTCCTGATTAAAATTTTTCTTATTGTTTTTCTCTCTATCCGCTGCTCTTTACCCTGAGCTGCTTCTGTTTTGCTCTTGATTCAGGTGCAATAAGCATTGTCTAGGGAGTGATCTAAGAATCCAAACCCAGATTAAATCCAATGAAATCTGATTAAATATACACAAATTAAGTCTGATTTTTGATCCCAGTGGTCCTTCCTTAGAGCATCAAAATTTTTCTTAGACTATTTTATGTAGAGAATTATGAAAATCAGATTTAATTGATCTGGGGACTGTACCCTGACATTTACTTCCTAAAGGCCCCTCAGCAGAGTCTCAAGGACTGCTAGGACTAAGAACCATAACTCTATAATATCTACTTTTATCTTTAGTTCTTACATTATTCCTATTACATAAACCCAATTTTTTAGCTCTTTGCTGAGGTTCTCAGCCTCAATGCTCCATGGCACTTCACTTTCTAGGTGGTCCAAATCAAACTCATGTTCCCAAGTCTAAGAATCTCTTCTAAGTTTATAGGGCTTCCATTCTCCTAAGCTGGAAACCTAGAAGCCACCCTTAAAAATGCCCTTGGCTTTCCCCCCCCCATTTCACTTATTTGCCATGCTCTCTAGATTTTATTGCTGACCACTTTAAAATCCATTTTCACTACCATCATCCAGTACCCCATTTTAGGACCTTATTGTAATAACTCCTTACCTGGCTTCTCTGCCTTCAGTCTTGTCCCTCTTCATTCCATCCACCACCTGCTAGTAGATAGATCTGATTGTATCCACTTAATAACTACTACTGGATTTCTCTTAGCAAAGAGTAAAGTCTAAATTCCTTAGTGAGGCCCTCACAATCTAGACCCAGTTCTCTAAAACTACTCTCCTCTAACCTAGATTCCCACTCCATGATGTTCCCCGTAATGCAGTCTTGGTTCCTCAATCAAGACATGTGTTCCTTCTTGCCTTTACTTATACCTCTCTAAGAGTGGATTCAACTCAGATGGTCCAAATGAAGAGGATATTTAAGAGACACAGTCAAGGTAAAGGGAAACCACAACAGTGTTTAAGACATCCAGAAACTAGCAGAGTGGAAAGCTCTTACCTTCGATAGGTTCAAAGGGCCAGGGGGATTAGATACTGTCACCACAGCCTGGAGAGCTAGAGTCATGGGAAAGGGGGCCATGAGTAGGAGCTGTAGGCTGGGAAGGTGGCAGCCACTGCCAAACCACAGTGCTGACCCAGAGATGGGACAGTGAATAAACACCCAATCTCTCTCTCCTCCTGACCTCTACTCTCTGGCAGGGTCTTCGACCAAACTCTACTAAAACCCAGCCAGCCACCAAGGATGGTCAGATGGTGCGGTCTCTAGATGATAAAGCAGGGCAGAGAGAGGCAGAGAAAGGAATGGTGGTGTGTGGGAGGGGGATATTAAATGGAGAGATTAATGAAATGGAAATAAATGGAATTTAATGGGAGATTAAATTAACCACAGAATTCCCCTTTATATATAGTAAAATCCCTTGTATTTTACAGGACATGGTTCAAATGTTGCCTTTTATGTCGTCTTCCCACATTTGCCAATCCCAAGATCCAGTTATTATTTCACTCTTCTATGTTCCCTTGGCTGTTGTTATGTCTACGTTACTGCAGCTATCAGTCTGACTTATGATGCAATTATTTATGTATCTGATTCCATCTCTTGCATCATATTTTGTGCTGCTGGAGGAAGGGGATAGCACTTCCTTTGGCGCCATGCCTTGCAGGTAACAGGCAAGCAGTAACTGTTGGTTGAATTTAATTGCATTTTCATGTTATCGCCTTCTCTGCTTCTGTCAGGGAGATTCATTCATACCTGTAAAGCGTAGTTCTCACATTTTTTACATTCCCACTCTTCTTGAGAGTTCCTTTTAGTCTTCTTCAGCTTCTTGCTTCATTTTCTCCTACTTACCACATTTCTTATGTTAGATACTTTAAGCCTCAGCTCACCCTCAAATTGGGAATACCGCCATCACTGACCCTGGCAAGGGTCTCTAGCTAGCTTCAGTCCATGTCTTAAGTGGCGCATATGAAATGTTTTTTTTTTCTCTAATTTATGTGCGCCGAGCTTAAAAATGAAGTTGCAGAGCCAATTTTTTATTCTTCATTGGACTTTAAACTCTTCTGAATAGAAGTTATGCTTGGCTTAACATGTTTTGCATACAGAAAAGGCTGTGAGCTGCTTCCATTCTTTATAAATACCAATAGCAAGGGCAGCTAACATATTTTTACTATGCAAACGCTATTCTGCACTGATAGTTTTGATGCACAATGGTATGTGGCTTTGAGATTTCTGTATGAAAAGAAGTATTTTTAGACCCAATAAAAATATTATTCTACATTTGTGACATTACTAATGATAGAAATAATGGCAAAAATTATAATTGCCATAGCAGTTCTGAATTTTCATCTTAAATATTGTATTTTTCATATTAAGAAGTTCAACTTTATTTTTAACCTTTCTTTTTCTTTCCTTAATATGCTCACTCC
The DNA here is from genome assembly GCF_010015895.1 of Lontra canadensis. NCBI lineage: Eukaryota > Metazoa > Chordata > Mammalia > Carnivora > Mustelidae > Lontra > Lontra canadensis. The sequence continues at coordinate 3,203,492 of NW_022631049.1, read as the reverse complement.
TTCTACTTTCTTGAACATATGGAACATAGTTATTACAGTTGTTTTAATGTCTTTGTCTTCTAGTTTTATCACCTGTGTCATATCTTTTTGTTTGTTTATTTGTTTTGTTTTTTTAGGGAGACAATTTGGTTTATTTTCAACCAAGAAACAAAGTGTGGAGGTGTTCTATACAAGTGGTGAAAAGATACAAAAGAGGGGTGGGGTGGAGAGGAGACCCAATAATGCACAGCATTATTCTAAGCGAGCTCCAGCTCTTCATTCTAACACTTTAGGCAAGGACAACCATACTTTCTCACTAAGGCTGCAGAAGAATGGAAACTGGACTCAGTTTATCGGCTCCTACAGGGCAGGCAGAGCAAGAGGCTCTTTTAAGCTGGTGGAAGAGGTCACTGTGGTCTGTTGGGAGCCCCGTAGCAAGCACAGAATGGATGCTGACAGTGGTCCACACAGCCAATGGGGGCCAGTCTTGGCTCCCTAGGTCCTAGGCTTCTCTTGATTCTCAGTGATAAGCTTGTCAGTCAAATACAGTTGGCCCATGTGGACCTGTGGATGATTTATTCCAAGGTCTCTTTTGGTTTCATTCACTAGGGTTTGAATTTCTTCAGGATCCTTTACATTCTTATTGTCCTCCTGACATCATAAGTTCTTTAACTGAAGGAGCTGAAATGCTTGCTCTTTCTCAGCATTGCTTGTTACAGATTCAACATTTGTGTGGGGCTAGAGGCAGCCATTTTGGAAAGAAAGAATACATAAATAAATGGGTCCTCTTCGAGGAGGTCCCAAGTTTAACCTAACCCACAAAACTTTAGCCTACGTAAAACTATAAAAGAAATAAAATGCAGTGGGCCTCGGTCTTGCCTAGAGGGCTGGGCCTCCGCCTCAGAGAGCCCGCCTGCGTCAGATCTGTTTCTGTGGGCTGATTGATTTGTTTTCCTCATTATGGGTTGTATTTTCCTACTTCAGTTGCATGCCTGGTTAAAAAAAAAAAAGAGTATCAATAAAAACATTGGATCCCAGGCATTATGAATTTCACAATATTGGCTGTTTGATTCTCTCTTTCTTTCTATATTCCTTTAAATATTTTTGAGTTGTGTTCTGGGATACAGTTAAGTTACATAGAAACAGTTTGATCCTTTTGAGGCTCGCCTTTAAATTCTGATAGGAGCAGACCAGCCTTTAGAAAGAATGGCTAAACGGGCCTACTAAAGAGGCAATAGCTTTCTGATACTCAAGCCAATGCCCAATGTGTTAAGAAAGTTTTTCCATTTAGATTGTTGGGAATGTGAAGTATTTCCACCCCTGTGTGAATGCCAGTAATTGCTCCCTTCAGCTATTTTTTTTTTCTTGGCCTCAGGTAGTTTCCATACACATCTATGTTAATTAAAGACTCAAGGGGGAGCCCCTGTAGATCTCCAGTACTTTCTCTGTGTTTAGCTTTCACCTCTCTGGTCAACTACCCTATAAATCTTAACTGCCTTAGGCAGTCTGAATTCTCACCTCTGCCTCTTCAACTCAGGAAAATTTCCAGGCTTTGTTGGGGTTCTCATGCCTGTGCCGTAGCCTGGAATCTCTCTGGGCAGTAAGCTGGGGTAATTATAGATCCACTTCATTTGTTTCTCTTCTTTTGAACATCACTGTCCTCTGCTGCGTTTTGTCCAATATTTGAAAACTATTGTTAATAGTTAACTCAAGTGTTAACTCAAACCACTGAAATGGTTTTCATTTGTTTAAGGTAAAGGGTAAATCAGGTCCCTGTTATTCTATCATGGCTACAAATGAAAGTCATAGATTTGACTTTTAAATGGAGGATGGGGAAGTATATAGTACCAATTTTGTATCAGAAAAAATAAGCTAGAGTATGACCATGGCTCAGTCATTTAACCTCTTCTTAGCTTTACTTTCCTCATCTGTAAAGTGAAGAGGTTAGTCTATACCATCATTAGGTTCTTCCCTGGTTCTTAAATTCTGTAATTATATAATTAAGCATAGGTTTACCTTTGCAGAGAAAATGGATATATAGTCTTCAAAGTGATTGTTTAAAGATCTGGATCTATGAAGCTTTTACTTTGCCCTGGTAAAGTAAATTTAGAAGAGAAGATTTGTTTTTAGTGGATGAAGAAGGAATCTTAAGTTATAGGCTTGGGAGGGACAATACAAATCCCATAGCACATACCTGGGAAATGACCAAACAATTTGAAGAGGGCAAAATATATAGGAATATTCTTTATTTCATTATTGTTTACAGGGCCTAGGTATCATGTTTGAACATAGTGAGTGGTCAATCAATATCTGTTGAATATCTTACTTGATACTTGAAACCATTTTTCTCACAAGGAAAAGTGACTGAAAAAGCAATTGTTTTTCAGTATACAGGAAAAGTTGGAAACAAAAAACCCATCAACATTGGGATTGCTTAGTGGTATAGCCATATAATGGAATATTATGCAAAAATAAGAATACTGAAGCAGTGTGGCATGCATTAATATGGAATGCTTCCCAAAATATGTTGTTAAACTGAGGGTTGCTGCGGGGAGGTGCAGGGATAGGGTAACTGGGTGATGGACATTGGGGAGGGCATGTGTTACAATGAGCACCGGGTGTTGCATAAGACTGATGAATCGCAGACTTGTACCCCTTAAACAGATAATACATTGTATGTTAATTAATTGAATTTAAGTAAAAATAAAAAAATATGTTGTTAAATAAAAATGTGCGATCACCATCTAAATTTTTATATCCTTACTTATATATTTCCCAATAAAAATATTTAAAAAGGAGTTGAAAAAGCAATGTTATAATAGTCTATTACTTTATATAATATATATTAAGTATAAATAAAATCTGTTTAAGGGCTATATAATTATACACATCAGAGAATACATCTAGAGAGTTATAAAAATTGGTGTCACTAGTGCCTCAAGGAAGGAGGACTAGGGGCAGAGTGGAGGAGAGGCTCATTTTTCCCTTTATGCCCTTTCATATACCCTTTGCATTTTTTATCATGTGCATATGTTATCTCATTTTTAAAACTGCTGTGACTTGGTATATACATGCATATATATATATATATATTCTTCTTCTTCAGTAAAGTAGCCAAAGTTCTCCAAAAGGGTTAGATTTCCATAAAGCAGTGTGGGAAATGTCCCCCATCTCTAGATTACTTGTTTAAAGGAGCCAGACCCTACCCACTCTTTCTACTGCTACTTTAGGGCACTTCCATGGCTGTAATTAATTCCTTATTCCTTATGAAAAGAATCATCATGGTAAATAAACAAGCATCGTGCTTGTTTGAATACGGGAGAGAAAGAACAAGGCCATTCGTTTCCATGATTCTATATAGTATTTACGGTGTTTAATTAACGTTTATATTCTAACCTACCTTTCTTTCTGGCTTTCAGAGGTGCTGCCAAAAAAGCACAGGATGTAGGAGCTGAAGAGTGTGGCTGTGTGACTCACCGGATGTTAACCTGTGGCCAAGTTGCTCCTTCCCACCACTGCAGGTAACGTGTAAATATGTTTGTAAGAGTGAAAGGACACCCACAAAGTGGGTTGCTACCTAGTATGTTTTAGGAAGAGAGTTACACCTCTGGAGAGCTATCTTAAAACAATGACTTTTAGCCATAACCCGTGTGTCCCTACACATGTCTGAGGCACTTCACATAAAACCCAAGTATTTCCTGGAAGACACTGGGAGATATTTGGAAACATATGTGCAAGTCCCAAAGTAAAAATCCAAGGCCGACGTAAGTCAGAAAAAGTGCTAGGACTTGCTATTATACATGCCTAAGGCATCTTCTTCTGACTCTGTTATCTGCTTTAAAATCTCTGGCGCTGTTGTCTAGTTTTGAATTGTTGAAATGCCGATGTAGCAAGTGGATAGTTAATGCCAGAAAGAGGCCTCCAAGATCTAACTAGCCAATGAACGAATATGAAGAATAAGATTCTGACTTCAAGAGGCTTATTTTTGTCATATGGGAGATATTAGTATGTAGAAATCATTATAACACATGTATAATAGGAAGGAAAACATTGCTGTTGAAGGGGGGGAATGTTATTTTGATGCAAATATACAATATGATACCACACACACACACACACACACACACGCACACACACATGGCAGTGTTTTGGGAGGTTTATATGTTGGCAGGAAGTGTCCTGCTTTCCTCCCCAATCTGAACCAAGATCAAGAATTTAACAAAAGGGAGGATACTACTTATAATGCCAGATCTAGCATATAAAAATGCAGATTGCTCAGTTAAATTTGAGTTTCAAGTAGACAACAAGTAATTTCTTAGCATAAATACGTCTCATGCAATATTTGGGAAATACTTATGCTAAAAAATGATTTGTTGTTTATCTGAAAGTCAAATTTAGTTGGATATCTTATATTTTATCTGCCAATCCTAGCTGCTCATAGAGTAGAAGTAGATGCATTTTATGTTGTTTTCCCTCACTTCTTGGTTCCCTCATGGAAAGATAAGTTGCTATTGACACCTTCCAGCAAGGGATGAGAATATAGCTGAATTCTTGCTATGTTGCAGAGCTGGAATGTGGGAACAGCCTATAGACTGACTTGCCTCAAGAAAAACTATGAGACAGACCTCCTTCTCCCCCAGAAATAAACCAGATGGAGGTGACTTTATTATGTATGGGATGGAAGTTGAGCTTTTAAAATTTGGATATTAAAGGAAAAGGGGACTCCTGAAGGCTGGAGGACTTAAAGAAATTCTATACCATAGAAATTTGTGGAGGGAGTGAAGGCGGAGGTTATGTAAGCCGGGTCAGTGACCGCTGGCTATGAGCTGGGAGGCACCTGCTATGTGGAGTCAGGCTGACGGAGCTCCTGGTTTCAGGTCACACTAGCTTCCAGAGATGGAGAACACAGGAGTGAGAAGACAAAGGTAATGATTGGAGCGCATAGGTGGGTTTGTCCAATGAATGGGAGAGGGTCTTGGAGACCATGTTAAGGATTCTGGACTTAATCCACAAAGCAATGGGACTTCTCTGGGGGTTTCTGAGCAGGAAATATCATGATCAGGGTTATGCCTCAGGAATATTAGTTTGGCAGCTCTTCATAGAGGGATCGTGAAGGGGGGAAAGTGGAGACCAGGTGACCAGTTGAGAGGGGATACAGTCAAGGCTTTTGATAGTCCATACGGCATCTCCATGTGGATTATGAAGGTACAACTCCCCTGAGGGAATGAAGACCAGGCAGTCATTTTGGCAAAAGACTGCCAGGCCACATGGTTTGGTACCAAACCAGGGGCTAGATTTCAGCCCCCATTATCCTCTCAGTCGCTGTCATAGTTGGTTAATTAACACTAGTGGCTTAATGCAATAAAAATTTATTCCTTGCTTATGTCACAGTCTGCTGCTTGTTGGATGGCTTTTCTCCTAGTGGACACTCAGGGATCCTTGCAACCTACCTATCTTAGAGTGAGACCATCTGAAATATCTAGCCTGCTAGATCACCAAGGCAGGAGAAGAAAGAGCTGGAGGTTCTTACATGAGCACTTAAAACCAGAGTAGGAAGTAACAATATCATTTCTGTCTGCCACTCATTGGCTACTACGTGGTTCCAACGTTAGTAGAAAGGAGGCTGGGAATATTGAAGGATCAGAGTAAGTTGTGCTGCTCTGAGTCTAGAAAATATTGGAAGATGATTTTAGCAGCTGAAGATGATTATAAGGATATTAGGGGAAATCTGATGTACTTTATTCAACTTTCATTTCAACTATAATAAAAAATATTGTTTTTCTTGTATAAGCAATTTAATGAGCATCTATATCTAGCAGTTTGGTTTTTCTAGACTGTATATGTGGGAAATTATGAGTCATCAATACAGGAGGTACCTCCAGACGTTATGGTTCATGCTACTCTCTGTCAGAGTATGATTAATCCTAAAACCATTACACACACACACACACACACACACACACACACACACATTCACATACCCAAGTTAGTTTGTGTTGGTTAAAATTTGTCTTACTTCATCCGCATGTGATACTGGATTTGTTGTAATGAGTGTAAAATTTGTCCCATGTCCTCGATGAACAAAGTGGTAAGTGGTAATTGGGAGATAATGAAAAAAAGATTAAAAACTCTCCTTACGGAATCAAAATGATCTGAATACAACCTTGTTTACCAGAGCTTCAGTTAACCTCTCTGTTACTTAATTTAAGCTCACAGAAGACAAAGGTACTCTTCGAATATTCAAAATACTATTGCATGGTCTCAGACAATCAAAATAGACTCCTGGCCAATCAGAATTTTGCCCTATTGGTGAATATCAGTCCTGATATACGACCAAGGACACTTTAAGTACAAGGTCATGAGGAATCATGCAGAACTTAAGTAAATATTTCAGACTCATCCGTGGTGTCCATGTGTCTTGGACTTCCAGGCAAATTCAGATTTTAAGTACTAGATTTAGTGCTTAGACTTAGTTTCACTCCATTTGGTGAGTAAAATATGATCACCACAGCCATATCTATCTGGGAGGAGTCGGTAAATGCATTCATTGTAATTTGGAAGGTAGAACTAATCAAGCACATTTTGTCTTAGAGGCACACAGAATATTAAAAGTGAAAGAGCTGCATAGATTCTTTTATTAGGCCCTTATTCTAAAAATGAAAAATACTCCCATAAAAGGAAAGACAAAGTTAATTGGATTTTTTCTATTATTTAGGAATGTGGACATAAGTATGTGGAAGGTTTCTTAGGCTACTTTAAGAATAGCTATTAAAAGGTATTACAACTTCCTTGGAAACCATTTGGAGGATCTAACAACATGTGAAGACAATTTTTTTTTTTTTGGCCAAATCCTTTCCATTGACGTAAAGTCACTTTCTTCATTGATTCATTCCTTCACTCATGTGTTCATGTAATGTTCATTGAGCATCTCCAATAGCACAAGCACTATTCTAGACACTGCAGACCCCATCTGATTCAATGATCCTTCGTTAGGATTTTGCTCTTTGTAAATGAAGTATTGAGCCTGACAGAATATTGGGTTGGGAGCGGAAGACCTGATTCTAAACGTGATTATACTGAACTTTGACTTACATTAATGATATGAAATAAGTCATCAACCAAGCCCAAAATCTCATTCATGGTTTGTCACTTTTTCACTTAATCTGTTATCATGTCCTTCACGATTTCTGGAATTCACCTCCTGCTGTCCATTTCATCTTCTGGTTGTCTTATGTTTAAATTACTTTATCTAGAGCTGCGCCACATGGGATTGTGTTGGTCATCTACTGCCTGTGGTAGAGATATCAGTGCTCACCAAACACCCATGTGGTCCTTTGTATTTCCCAGTCCCCCTTGTTGTTAATTCAGAGCTACAGGATTTCTTCTTCTTTTACTAAAAAGATTTATTTATTTATTTATTTTTAAAGGAGGGGTGAGTGGCGAGAGAGTCTTCAAGCAGACTCCTACTGAACGCAGAGCCTGACCCCAGGCTGGATCTCACCAACTATGAGATCATGACCTGGGCCAAAAACAAGAGTCAGATGCTTAACTGACTGAGTCACCCAGGTGCCCCAGAGTGATATGCTATTTATATATTAGATATTCATAAACTCTGATAGAATTAGCTTTTAATAAAATTTATCTGTAGGTTAGCTTTTAAAATGTCTATCTTTCCTCCGTGAAGACAGTTTAGTTCCATTATCCTAGGGCTTTCACCTTTTCGCTGATTTTAAAAGGAGCCATGAGTGTTGCCTTTACGTAATTCATGATTTCTTCTGAGCTCACTTGTGGCAGTGTGAGGGGGGCTGAGTCATTTTGTTGGTGAGATGCTAGATGGTCCATGTGGAGGCAAATTCCAACAGTCTTCCTGACTTCATGAACTAAACACTTACTGGAAACAATGCATCAGAGAATTTGCAGAGACCAGTATGAAGGCTGAGCTTGAGTTGAATTGCTAAGGACTGGGGACAGGAGGACAGAGTAGTAAGATCTGTATGTGAATGTTAGAAAGATGAGGAGAGTTGTCGAAAGCTGAAGGGGGAAGTGAGGGAAAGGACTATAGCAGGTTGTCAGTGATATCAGTCCCTGTGTGTATCCTCTTCCCCCACTTCTACTACATGCTCAGGACCAGAGCCCCTGCTGAAGAGGCAGACACCACCACCTTGACAAGGTAGTTTGGACCAGAACGAGTACTTGACTGAGGTCCAGAAGACCTGTGATGTGACTTAGTAGAGAAAGATACAAAGCCCCGACAAGATTTCCTTCTCTGGAGAACATGAATCAGGAAACAGAAAAACTTAAGACTGCGTCTTACACTATGAAATTAAAAGGGAACAAAAATCATGAGCCCCAGAAACCAAAAGGTAGACTAAAAACTAGAAGTCATTTGGGGGCACCTGGGTGGCTCAGTGGGTTAAGCCTCTGCCTTTGGCTCAGGTCATGATTTCCGGGTCCTGGGATCAAGACCCGCATCAGGCTCTCCGCTCAGCAGGGAGTCTGCTTCCCCCTCTCTCTCTGCCTGCCTTTCTGCCTGCTTGTGATTTCTCTCTCTGTGTCAAATAAATAAATAAAAATCTTAAAAAAAAAAAAAGAAGTCAGTTGGCACTGAGAAAAGAGCAGAAGGATAGAGAATGAGATGGGGAACGCGAGAGGGATGGAGATGCGTGCGGATCAGATCTCCAGCTGCCTTGGTGTCTGACGGTGCTTCAGCCACAGGGTCAGTTTCAGTTCATGCATTTTGAACTGAAAACAGTTCAGATCCTCTTTTCCTTGGAGTAACTTGAGTTGTTTGGTTCCTTGCACCTTCAAAAGCTCAGGTAGGTTGAATGGACTTCTTAGCCGTTTGACAGAAGTGCCCAGAAGACAGGGAGTGTATTTTAAACTAAATGATCAGCCTTGAAAGAAATATAAGTTAGCTCCCCTTGACCCAATCCATGTGAGTTTACAAGTGTACTTGTAAACTCTGCCAGCACAATTTATAGGGGGTTGTTTTTAGAACCTTTGCTCTTTGTTTTAAATACCAACACTTGTACTCTAGCATGTACTGCAGAACTGAAACGACATTCAACCTTCGGTTTAGGAAAATCTTGCCCATCACCTATTTCTTTTTCTTTCCGAGATTCTGTTTTCATGTTATCTTGACTTTGGATGTAGATCAGATAATAATAATAGTGTCCACAAACGCTTGCTTTAGCTCAGGGTTTTTGTAGGGCGATAAACAGCTAACATTGTTGTGTGCTCTCTGCCAGGTGCTGTTCTGAAGAGCCTTATATGTAATAATTCATTTTACAGGCATGACAACCCAGTGAGGTAGATAACATTCTCATTCCCATTTTACATGAATGAAAAAAATGACACATGGTTTTAAAAAGTTTCCCAAGGTCTCATCACTATTAAGTGGCAGTGCTTGGATTCAAATATAGTTAGAATCTCCTTTCTGAGCCATGACTCCATACTGCCTTGTTCCCATGGAAACTGTAAAAGACCCTGACTAGCCAGAGGTTAGGAGTTTCTTGATCCCCTTGGCAGTTATACTGTAATGAAAATTAATTAACTCATTCAGCAAATATGATGCATAGTGGTGATCAAGACAGAGAGGCAGGGGCTCTGCCCTCCAGGGACCTTCTGGTCTTTCAGACTTCTGTCAGTTTGGTTAGAGTTAGTCTTTCCTTTCAGATTCTAATTTTCCCTCCGGTGAACTGATAAATAGGGTTTTGCCCCTGAAAAGCAGAACCTTGGAACTTTGGTGACTTCAGCAAGGCCCATTCTTACTGGAACAAATATTTATAACATAGTAACACTGGTAATTTTTAGCTTCCTTAGGTGGAATTTTTCTTTCTGAATTTTTATTTTTCTCTTACACCTATCCCATCCTTCCTCAGTCTGTATCTTTATTTTTGGTTTAAAAATTTTCAATATAGTAGTATATATTTGTCTTTTTATATTTCTTTCAAATCCTTTTGGATTTATTTCTCTTTTTATGGAGCATTAAGGATCCAACATAATTTATCAAACTACTATGGCATTGTATCAGGATTAGGTTCAGTGGCATGTAACAGAAAAACCTAGAAAACAGTGGCTTAAATAAGAGAGAAGCTTACTTATTTAGTTATTTATTTATTTGTTTGTTTATTCATATGAAAGAATGTTAGAGGTAGCAGCCCAGGACTGGCATGGAGGCGTCTGGCTATCTTCCTCATGGTCCAAAATGGATGAAAGGGCTCCAGTCATCACATTATGGCTCAGGTAATAGGATGCAGAGAATGGATAAGAAGGGTATATTCTCTTTCTTTTTATGACTTTTTTAAAAAAATAGATGGCCCACACAACATTTCTACTTTGATCTCAACAGCCAGACTTTAGTCATATGGCTACACCTACGCAACAATAGAGACTGGAAAATATTAGGTTTTAGCTGAGTGGCAAGATGACCATCTAAAAATTGGGGGTTCATTGTTATGGAAGAATGAAAGAACAGATATAGGGGGGTAATTTGAAGTCTCTGCTTTACATATAGGTGATGAAGATTTATTGATTCATTTTTATAAACTTGATCATATTCTTAGAAGTATCATTCAAGTTGTTATTAAATTTAATTAATTTAAGGATTTTTTCCCTCTTATTTTTCTACTTTATGATAATATACATACCATTGCATTAATCACAGCTAAAATAAGCCCACCTGAAATTAGTTTATGCAAAATAGGGAATATATTAGAAGAATATGGAGGGAAACCTTGGAAGAGGCAACCCACAGCAGAAGGAAAGGCAGAGATTCTGTCAATAGTCAAGAAAACCTGGAACTGAGATCTCCAGCATAACAAAGACACTTTCTTCACCTGTTCTTTTCCCTTTGTCCATCGACTTCATTCTGTCAAAGCAGAATGTGTTTCTTTACTTGGCAAAAGCAAAACAAAACAAAAACATGTCCAGTGACATCTTTCAGATAATATATCCAGTTGAGACTAGAGATGACCTCCCTTCCAAAGTCTAAACATATTGGAAGAATGGCTTCATTGGCCCAACTTGGGTCAGGTGTCTACCTCTTCACCAATTAGCTGTGGCCAATGGCCAATCAGTAGTAACAAGGCTTTTCTTGATGCCATCATATGACAGATGTGTGGAAACAGGGGGAGCAGTTCCTATAGGAAAGGCGGTTCTGGCTAGGCAATTGTATAGGCTACACTATCATTACACATGATGGAAAAACACAGGTCAGTGGTATGAATTAAATGAAAGGAAAGATAAAGGAGAATGGATCTATCCTAATGCAAAAAAATTGATTTATCTATGAATAAAGACCATTTGATAGGACTGCAATACATAGAATGTTTATTACGTGTCAGACATTGTGCTGAGTGCTTTTTACATGTTGAGTCATTTATTCCTCAACCTATGAGCTAGAGATTATTACTCTTTTACAGATGGAAAACCAGAGCTCAGGGAGGTTAAGTAACTTGTCCAAGAACATATAGCTAGTAAGTAAGCGACATTTGTCTTAACTTCAAAGGTTTTAACTACCATGGTAATACTGTCTCATTGCTTCTCTATTTTCAGTTGGAAACTATGGTCATTTTTGATGAAGTAATTATTAGTTTTTTTTTCCTTCCTTCTGTCATAACAAAGCTATGTGAACTTGATAAATTTTGAAATGTATCTGGGTCTTAATCTCTTTATCTGTAAAAAGATTGGGTTGTATTAAATTACTTTTCCCCCCTTGTTAATTCCAGTGACATTTTGTTTCTAAAGGCAAGAGCATGAGCTATTATATTTATAAAATTTTTAATTCATCCAATATTTTTGAGTACTTCCAAAGCTATATCTGTGTTAGGAACTGTGATGAAATTAAAGATATACAAGATGTAATTTCTGCTCATGGTGTTATCGAGGAGAAAACCAGAATTATTATTTTGTAGTATTACCAGTCCAGAGAAGAGAAGCCTTCAGGAATGATATAATCACCAGCTCAAACATATTTTCAAGGTTTTTTCTCTTGGTTTGCCATCTTCAGTGTGTTGACTTCATTTTAAGGTTAATTCTTATTGTTGTTAGATTGCTGCCAATGGTAATTTCTGTTATGGCCTGACTCATTTGTATCTGTTAGGAGAGAATCCTCTCCCCTAAGCAGGACTACAAATCCTTCCCTCCAGTCTGACTGGGCCAGCATACTCCAGGACTATAGTGGTTTTCAGGTGTATTAGAATATACCTAAATTAGAATTAAAATCATCTAAGACCTAGTATAACCTAGATATCAAGTCATACTGCAGTAAAAAAAAACAACAACAAATCTCAGTGGCTTAAATAATAAAGGTGTATTTTTTATTCATATATCCATCCTGACCTGATGAGGGTGGGTGGTGGGGTGTTCCACACTTTCCTCTTTTAGGGACCAAGGCTAACAAAAGCTCTATCATCTTCAATAATATTGGTTTTGAGACTGGGGCAGGGTAAACACTGTGAGAACTTATACTTGCAATTAAATTTTATGCCTGGAAGCGATACATATCACTTCTGCCCACAACCCACTATAGACTAGTGGCTGTAACTAGTTACATGGTTCAGTGGGGTTGAGTGGCAGGGATGTATTATGAAAATATAATCTCTTTATATGCAAGGAAAGAGAGAGTAAGTAAGTCTTTACCATACTAGGGAATTAATTTACTGATTGACTTAGGCTAATTGAATTGCCCTTCTATAGCTGGAGGTTGGTTTGGTTACCTAAAACACACACACACACACACACACACACACACACACACACACACACACAGTACGCCATTAATGAGGAAGGAATAGGAGTGCTTGTGAACAGTGTGAACTATATGTTGCTTTATCTCAATGAAGAAGACAGAAATTTCAGCCATGGAGGCAGGCCATAGAAAGGGATAGTTTAGCTAGTTTCATAAGTCTTTAAATCCATCAATTCATTTACTCTTTTGACTGGAAAGATTGTCTTTGCTCTTTAATAAGTGGATGTAGACTGAACTTCTATTTAAGGAGTTGGCTCAAAAATGACTTAAAAACATTTACTGGATTTCAAAGTATAGACTGTTTTTCCATATTTCATTGTTGTGGTGGCTGGCAATGGTTTGTCAACCTGGCTAGATTTGTAGTTTTAGAACTGGCAAACAACTAAAATTTCATTAGACCATCCCCTTTATTCTACAGGTAAGAAAACTAAGGGCCAAAATGGGTAAAATGATTATCTCAAGGTCACACCTTTTTGCATGTAACAATAACAGTGCTGTCTTTTGAATGATTTCCTGTAAGATGGAATCCTCTAAGTAAATGTACCTAGAGCAATGCTTAGAAAATAAGAACAATTAAGAATTATTACAAATGTTTCCAGGACTGACATTCAATTGGTCCTCACTAGCAGAAATGGAAACATTTCTCAACTATTTGGTAGTAGCTGCTGCTGAGAACCTCTTTAGCTCCTCTCTGTGACCTCTTAGATCCCCCTATTATAATAATAGGATTTGTGTCAAAGGGTTGCTTTGAGAATTACATGATGGAGGTAAGAGTTTATCATGGCGCCTGGCACTCAGCAATATTACACCTAGCCTATTATTTTTATTATAGTCATTAATAAAATGGTAGTAGTAAACTTCAAACCAGTTCCTGCATGAATGTTCACAACTTTGGAAATGTGATAATATTCAAGTTCATTAACTTTGATTTGGCTAATCTCTCAATAAAATGGCTACTAGTGTATTCACTTTAACTTTCATTTTCATCTTTTCCATTGTCTAATGGTTAACTCCTCCTTGCCCCACCCACAAGACCCCACAGCTCTGGCTGGTGACCAAGAATTTGACACAGGCTGTGTAAAAGAATATAATGTACTGATAAGGTTCTATTAGTTCTTGGTATAATATGACAAAGAATGTTCTGTACCGTCTCTTGCTGAAAAGAACTTATCTGTAAGTTTTCAGATAAGCAAAGATGGGTCTAAAACCTAGCTGGTGAGGGAATGGTAGAGGAAGTAGTGGAGCATTTCTACTTGCTTAAGCAAATATCAGAAACTAGGAGTGATGAGAGGCAGAGGCAGGCAGCTGGGGTGAGAAGAGAGAGTGAGAGGGCCCAGGAACAGCAGTGGGTGGTGGTGGGGAAGCTAGAACTTGTGGAGAAAACATCTTTTGACAGAGATATCTTCTGGTGACTAGTAATGTGTAGAACCTTTTGGAGATACTTTCCTTCTTAGAAACAACCTAGCAAGAGAGAGGCAGAGTTTCAGTAATTCCTCTCCAGAGAGAGTAAAAGAAATGTTAAAGTTGGAACTGTTGTGAATTTTTTGGAAATTCATTATTGATCTGGAACTCAGTGTGTAAAGATTTGTTCCCAAAGTCAGTTGTATAACTGATACTTCCAGTTCTGAGGTGGCAGCTAATCCTGGGCATGTCCTGGAAAGGGCCTTGATAACACCGTTCTGTCACAGGCTGAGCACATTGACGCAACAGAGCAGAGTCACTCGAGAAGTAGTTTCTGAGTGTATTGCAGAGACACCCAAATTATCTGGTATTTTAATATGTAATATACTATCCTACCAAAATACACTAAATTTTGGGCAAATATTCCTAGGAGATATATATATATATATATATATATATATATATATATATGCAGAAGGCAGTAGAGAAGATTTATTTAATTTTTAAAAAAGATTTTAAACTCACAACCCTGAGATCAAGAATCACATGCTCTACCAACTGAGCCAGCCAGGCACTCCTGAGAAGATATGTATTTTAATTCCTACATTTGGAAAGGAAAAATGAAGGCCAGATGGAAAATCGGATGTTTTGAGGCATATGTAAAGTAAAGCTTTGAACTTGGAGATCTTAAAGTATTATATAAGGTAAGCTTTAAAGTGAAACATCCTTGCTAAACTTTTTTTTAATGTGCCATGCTCTTTAATTTTATTCAAAATCTTATTTAGCTAATAACTACTCTTGATATTCACAGTCACGTTCTGAAGAATAGGGTAACACTGTAATCACAAAACTCTATAACATAACTCCAAAAACTCAATGACAAAGGTTATATACAGAGGTCTAACAAGTTGAAGTCTAGAATTTATACAAAATTGGTACAATGTATTGAGTAAAGCAAAATGATTTCAAAGAGAGTATCTATCCTGAATCCCTCTGATTTACATGTAACAACTTCAGTGAAAAAATTCAGAAATATGTTTTTTTTCCCCAACAAGAAGACACCTAGCCAATCTGTCCTTAAATCAAGGTCAAAGTTGATTGACAATGTTGCTTAAATATTTTTAAAATGCTGTTTAAACTAAAAAGCAAATATCTATCTTACCTCTGACTTCTGAAAATGATCTAGAGTATGACTGATAAGACATTAGCCTTTACTTCATCTTATGATGGCAGAAGCCTAAAATTTCCGTTCATTTCCGACAACCAAAGCCTGTGGCCCTTATAGTAGAATTCTGTTGTTTGCAAGCTCTGCACAGGAACCTCTTTAGTAGAGGATGGCAACCATGCATTCAATAAATCATTGTTGAATGATGATCTACAAGCTCTCTGAGCTAGAACATAATTCTGGCTCTGCCAGTATCTTTTTCGTGTAACTTTAGACAGGTCACTCTACTTTTCCCTCAACTTTCTCTTCTTAAGAGAGATAACAGTCATAAAGATGACTGGAAACTACTTTGCTGAGAGCTTTTTTCTTAAAGGACTGACAGTAAATACCAGAGTCACAAGGTCCAGCAAACCTAAGAAGAAGCCGAGCTTCTTGAGGACACGGAACTTTCTGTCTTCTTTGAATCAGCTGTTATCTTATTTGTTTTTCTGTAATACAGTTCCTGGCCTATAAAAAGTCCTCAATAAATACTGTAAATTTATGAACGTTATTAGGCAGATTGCAGTGTTGGCAGGCCAGTGCCTTGTAAATCTCTTTTCCGTGATCCTTTCCATACTCGGCATCTAAAACGCCGCCGCTATTTGTTTTGGGATAAGTACCTAGGGCATTTACTTAAAAATACCCAAGTCCAGAGAAAAATTTTTTTCTGTGCTTGGGGCACCACGTCGCTTTCCATGTCTGCACAGCGCTCCAGGCTCGGGATCTGGGTCCCGAGGCTACAGGGAAGAGTTGGGTACGGGAAGCTCACCCTCCGGCCGTCCGATTGGTCGGCTCGCACTCCACTCACACGGCTCGTGTCTCTGATTGGGCCTCGTGGCACCCCCTCCCTCGGCCCGCGACTACTTTGTGTGCCGGGGCTGCGCGTTGTGGCCCTCCGGCTCCCCTCGCGGTCTGGGCTGGTCAGAGCTAGGTCTTCGGCCCACTGCTCTGCATCGCGGGCGCCAGGAATTTCCCGAGTGCGAGCGGGTAGGAAGCATCCTAGGGCACCCCTGTCCCGCACCCCCAAGTTCTTTTTCCCGTACCGAATAAACTTCCGCCTCAAAGGGGCTGTCGCAGCCCCGGGTCGGGGCAGAGGCTAGGCATCAAACGCAGGCCCTTGTGGGAGGTCTTTCTGTCGGGTTAAATATGGAAACAGCTCTCACTTGATAAAACAGGGCTTCGCTAGTTGCATGGGGGGTGCGATGCCATTCTCTGGTCACGCCGCAAGCTGCAGTCGAACGGCCAGACCTGCCTGGGCTGCAGGGGCTGAGCTGCCGCGATCCCCTCTAAAAAGTAGCAGGAAGCCTGCTTCAATCTCCAGTACCAGTGCTCCTTAGGGGCACGGAATGAACTGGCTAGGGCCAGTCCGTTTCCCGGCTGTCGAGAATACAACATTCCCTGGAGATGGCGCTCCCGGGAATGGGGGAGTTCGGCTCGAGTCGCGCCGCCGTCAGCCTCCGGCCTGCAGGCGGTAGAGGGCGGCCTACGCTCGTGTAGGAAGCAGGCGCCCAAGCGCAGCTGCTGCCCTGCTGGAAGCCTCCCGGTCCCTCTGTGACCCGCGGCTCTGCCTGGCAGCGGATGCTGCAGCTACGCTATCCACCGGCGCAGCGAGAAGGGGGCGGGAAGAAGCCGGAGCACATGCCAGGGTCGCCGTAGGTGGCAGCGGCCGGCGCATGCGCGCCCTCTCCCAGAAGCCTGTAACGCTGAGGGGCGCGCGCCCCCACCCGCGCGCGCACGCTTGCGCTAGCCAAGGCTTCCCCGCCTGCGCTCGTTGTCAGAGCCGCTCCGGCGCGTGCGCGCGTTATCTCCGGTCGGCCGGAGTAGCCGGGTTCCCTCCGCTCCAGGCCCCCGCCCCACACCGACCCCTCCCAGCCCCCAGCCAACCGGTCCCCTTCCTCTCCTCGCGGAATGGGGCCGGTGCTGCTCGGGGTCGCGCGCCCGGGACCCGGCTCGCGCTCCGTCTCGCTCTGTCAGCTACTGCCCCGCTCGCGCCGCCTCGCGCTCTCGCTCAGTCAGTGGCGCCGAAGGCTCCGTTAAGCAGCGGCGGCGGCGGTTCCTGTTTCCGTTTCTTCCTCTCCTTTCAGTCGGGAGTAGCATCCTCCACCCAGCCACCCCTCCCACTCCCCAACGGGGCAGCTGCGGCTGAGGGCTGTGGCGGCGGCGGTGGCGGCGGCAACTGGGGACGGCGGAGACCGCCTCTGCTCCCGCCTCGGGTAAGGGGGGGCGTTTGGGAGCCGGGCCCCGCGCGCCTCGGGGTCTGGGGCTGGGCTAGTGCGGGATTCGAGGAGGCGCCGGGGATGTGATCCGGGGCTGTTGCCGCTCTTTTCCCACCAGGCGTTCCCCGGGCCTGTTGCTGCAACTGCTGCTGCTTACCCAGGGGCTCCGGGAAAAGTGGGGAGCAAGCCCCCGGGACGCTCTGGCGCGGCCCGGGGGCGCGGGCTGGGGGTGAGGGGCGCCTGCAGCCGCGGCTGTCCTCGGCGTCGCGCATCCTTGCTTCGGGCAGGGGCCGAAGCCAAGGAGAGAAGGGATGGGGGCGGGGGTGGGAGGTGTCCCTCCTTTCTCCTCTCCACCTACCTGTCCTTTCGCCAGCAACTCGGTCGCTGTAGTCACCGCCTGTGGGGAAGAGGATGCTTGTACGTTACGGGCTTTTGTGAGGGGTTCTCGGGCGAGAAATCGGGGAGTGGACCTGTACAAAGATCCGCTCCCGGCGAGGGGCCAATGCCTGGGCAGTTAAAGGCGTGAGTGCCGCTGCACCCCCACAACTGATGTGGAAATGATGAGCTGGCGGCTTTTGAGTATCTAAACTTATTTGGGAAGGTGAAACGAGTCCTTATTAGTTAAAGGAGATTTGTCCTGCAAGAGTGAGTGGGTTGTCGGGTGCAGCACCTGTTCTTTTGCTGTGGGGACTGCAATCTTCAGCCACACAGAACGTCAGAGATGCAGTGTATATCTTAAGTTAAATGGCAGTGTCTTGGTTAGGGTTTATCCCTGGTGAGCTTTCAACGTTTTGCCGTATATTATTAGCCTTTTGATTGGAGGCCTTAGAGAAAGGCAGAGAGACGTGGTGTTTCTTCTTCCCATGTTTGAATTAATTTACACTGGACTTAAGCCAACTCTAGAAGGTGAACCTAGGAAAAGGCAGAATCCCCAGTAGATAACCCCCAACTTCAAGGTAACGCAGAACAGATTTCAACAAAAGTTTTCTATCAGTTTAGAATTAAGCTCATCATGGGTAACTGACTGCTCTTTGACTTGGCTCTCTTTTGAAACTGTAGGCAAGGTTTCATTATAGTTTTTTTTTTTTCTTCTTGTTACTCCTGGAGGTAAGTGTATATTAATTTAATTTAATTTAAATTTCATGTTTTTATACATAGTTCTTTTAAAAGGTGCATCATATCTATGAAAACATTTTGGAAAGAAATTAAGCACAACAGCACTATACTGAAATAATGGAGCAAGTTGTGTTTTCTCTTCTTTAAAATAACCTAAAAAATAACCTAAAATTCAATGCCAAATGATAAGATCTTGTACATTGCCAGCTTTGTGAAATATACCATAAAATTTGTATACAAAGTGGCAATTACTTGATTTATAAATACTATAGTAGTAACAATTAAGGTGGGCATTCAAACATTTGTATTTGTGAATTTACAGTTTAATATATAGAAATGTAGGGAGTTAGAAATGAATAGGCTATTAAGACCATTGAAGAGTGATTTAGGGCATGGATTTTCCTTTTGCTGCTTTTATAAATTGAGAATTGTTACTTGAACTGAAGAGCTGAACAGCTGGAATGAAACTTGTATAGATTGCAGAAACATGCAAAAGTGTATCTTTGAGCAAGTAGTGAGTTAATATGAATGGTATGCTGTGGTTTATTAGGGTAGGGATTCAAAATAATTTCCATAAAATATCATACCATGTAGATTGTTTAGGATGTTCTTAAATTTAAAGAGTCACTTGAAGTTGTTTTCCTACAAGTCATCCTATTTGAGATGTATGGAATTGAAAAAACTATAATTCTGATTACATTATGCAATGTTTGATTTCAATTTTAATTGGTTATTTTAAAGTACTGGAATGTCCTTAAAAGGGGTGAATTTTGAAATTCTCTCGTGGTTTGGAAAAACTTGTGTTGTTGTTTATTTTTTTAAGTGCAGTTATATTAGTAGGTTGGTCTGGAGGGGGAGCTAGTGCCAAAGCAAAGAATAGCTTAGTATGTATTTGAACTTTTAAAAACGCCCAAACCCAGATTTTTATGACCAAAAAGAACATAAATTTTTAATTAAAAGAGTAAGGGAATTGATATGGGCATATATCTGTACTTGGTCATTTGTGGAATATATATATATATATATTTTATATTACAAATTACTTAAAAAATCTTTTCATGATTTAAAATAATGGAAAGTATATGCTTAAGGCTTACTGAATTTCTCATTTAAAATCTCAGAAAAATATGCCCCATAATGTAGAGTGTTTGATAGTCATTTCTTAACTTGTGCATTTCATCACAAGGGAAGTAGTCTTAATCCTTTGTGCATGTTGTTATATTCTTAAATTTTTTCTTTATAGTATCTGCAGTCCTAAAATTTCAAAAATCAAATAGAGTCTTATATGGGCAAAGATATTGACTGGGTAGTAAGCTAAGTATTTATCAAGAGTAGAGATACTTTCATTAAGAAATGGACCTTTCACACATCTGGAAAGCAAAATCCCAAGGTCACTTCTTAACCTCTGTCTCCTGTAATATGATGCAGTGAGTCTAGACTGTTTACTAAATTGAACTTGGGCCTTTGAATATAAAGCAATTATTTTTTGGTTTATGGCACTTTAGTTAGATTTCTCAGCTGTAATCAGGTATGCAAATTTACTTCTCACAGTTCACATATTCTTGGAATTCAAGGCTAGAAACTAATAATGTATATATTAAAATTAGAATATTTTGTTTTCTGAAGATAGTGGTTGCGCTGTTTGTTCTATATTGCTGTGCATTATGTCCATTAAGTAAACAAAAAATTATGTCCATTAAGTAAAAAAAATCGATTCTTTGAAAAGAATGGCAATATCTGTGAGATAAGACTAGTAAGGTGTTTACCCTTTTTAAGGGGTTTATGCTAGAAATTAAACAATGTTTTATAAAACATGCCAGAATATTTTTATGTATCTTTTCAATTTCCTAAATGGTTATTTTTTATTTACTATAAACTGCATTAAGTCTCTTGTTTTAATTAAATTGTAAATACACCCACTTCATATTATAGAACATTTATAAGAGTTTCCATTTTATAATCATAAGAGTAAATATTAAAAAAAATAGTTTTTTTTAACTAAAAAATAAAACACAACTGGGGCACTTGGCTGGCTCAGTTGGTACAGCATGCAACTCTTAATCTCAAGGTTGTGAGTTCAAGCCCCGTGTTGGACATGGAGCATACTTAAAATAAAAGGACAAAACAAAGCACAGCTAAGATTCTAAACAATGCTGAAACTAAAGTATTACTATTATAGTACTTTTATACCTTGCATCAATACTAGTCCTGTTAGTACTCCAGTCAGCAGTAGTGTAGTATGGTGTAGCGTTTAGAGGACCCATTCAAGATTTTCTTTGGTTTCCTTCTTAATGAGTATGTGGCTTATATTTCTGAACTATTTGGCATATGGTTTCCTTTTGGCAGTTGGAATTATTATTAAATTGTAGTTTGCTATAATGAGACAAACATTGAAAAGATATTTACAATCAGTTTTTAAAAAAACTGTTTTAAAGGGACACCTGGGTGGCTCAGTCGTTAAGTGTCTGCTTTGGCTCAGGTCATGGTCCCAGGTTCCTGGGATCAAGCCCCGCATTTGGCTCCCTGCTCAGAGGGAAGTCTGCTTCTCCCTCTTGCACTCCCCCTGCTTGTGTTCCCTCTCTTGGTGTGTCTCTCTCTGTCAAATAAATAAAATCTTAAAAAAAAAAAAAAAAAAAAGAAACAAAACCATTTTAAAATTCCCAACTGAAGACTATTATACAGGGATGTATAAGATATATTTTTTAAGAGATTAGTCTCATGTCTGAATCTTTTTTTCTCTCTCCCTTCTGCTCTCCAGCCCACTCTTTTTCAACCTCCCTCCATATCCCAAAATTTTCACTTTGGAATAATTAGGGATCAAACCAATAAAATGAATGATGTCACTTGCTGGCATAGGTTTTTCTTCCTTGAGTAAATAAATGACCGTATTACCAGCCTCAACAATATTCTAAACATACAACCCATATAAACTTTATATGATACTGTACATTTTACTTTTTTTTTTTAAAAGATTTTATTTATTTATTTGACACAGAGAGAGATCACAAATAGGCAGAGAGTCAGGCAGAGAGAGAGGAGGAAGCAGGCTCCCCGCTGAGCAGAGAGCCCAATGTGGGGCTCCATCCCAGGATCCTGAGATCGTGACCTGAGCTGAAGGCAGAGGCTCAACCCACTGAGCCACCCAGGCGCCCCTGTACATTTTACTTTTAATGGAAGAAGAACATATAGGGCGTATGGAATTATGCTATATATTTCAGTATTAGTTAACTCATATTTGTTACAGAAAGCAGAGCTATATGGTTAATTTCGTTTAAGTTTTCTTTTTATTTATTTATTATTTTGAAGATTTTATTTATTTATTTGGCAGAGAGAGACAGTGAGAGAGGGGAGGTGGGAGAGGGAGAAGGAGGCTTCTGGCTGAGCAGGGAGCCCAATGCAGGGCTCGATCCCCTGACCCTGGGATTATGACCTGAGCCAAAGGCAGACGCTTAATGACTGAGCCACCCAGGCACCCCTAAGTTTTCTTTTAAAAAGACTTTATTTACCAAAACTAAATAGCTCATTTACCTATTTTTAAAAATATATTTTTGTGATAATTTTTTTTGTTTTGTTTTGTTTTTGGTCAGAAAATGACATGTGAAGAGGACATATGTTTCAAGTTTGATGTGGTTCAAACTTGCTTTTGCTGTTATTCTCTTTTGTATTTGTTCTGTAGTATAACTTCACTTGAAGCATTGGAATAAATAAGATCACTATTGAACTGCTCCTTATTTTTGTTTTATTTTAGAACTTGGGTTTTTCACATTTATTTTAACAATAGGATAAACTGAAAAAATATGACATCATACCGATGTTTTGATTGGATTTAATGTTCTACTTGTCACAGTCTTGATGACTGGTTAATGTAAATAAAATTCACATTATAAATATGTAATAAAATATTGATATTAATCATAGATGTAAATGAGAAACTAATATTTATTTTAGAATCTGAGTTATGAGAAATAATACATGATAATAACTTTAAATACTATAACTTTCTGATTATAAATGAACAAAAGTAACAAAAATGGGAGATTCTTCTATTTAATTTACTGCAAACATATAACCTAAAATGAAAATGAACCTGTTTTGTTTTTATGTACATCTTTTTATTCAATTGACTGTTAATTAACCATGACTGAATTTCAAATTTTTAATAACTTTATGACTGGATTATGTCCCTTAAATGAGATATGAAATCCCATTAATATCTAGAGCCAGAATAAATTTGCATGTGGTAAAAACAATATTTACAAATCATCAAACTATAAAAGCATAGCAATGTTATTAAATGACTTAAGTCATCATTCCATAAGCTAGTTTTAAAAATCATTTTCATAATTTAAAAAATGTAATTTATCATAAATTGGTAGTAAAGGTGGGAAAAATGTAATTTGTAGCTTCTGTATTATATCCATTGTTTCAGACTTTAGCTGTGTTTGGGGCAGATAGTGAAGGGAAGGAGACTGAGAGGCCCAGGATCTTAGTGGTTGGTGAGCCTGCTTTGTTTGTTGGTGAGGGAGAGTTCTTCTTAGTTTTTCTTTGTCCCTCCATTTCTTTCTTTTCCTTGTTTGTTAACCATAACTCTCCCAATCATGGTAGAAAATGTGGGAGTTGACAACATCCTTCTAGGATTTTTTTTTCTTAACGTTCACAGAACGTTTCCTGGTAAAACATTAGCCTTTGTGTTACCATAGATTTATTATAATGATTTCATTTCCTCTGAGGCAGTAGGCAAGAGACTGGGGTAGTGTTTATTATTATTTATTAAAAAATGATTTTGTTACTCCATGTAAAAAGGGATATTGGGTTGTTGGTTCATTCATTGTTAAGGGTGTTGTATCAGTCACATTATTATGTTTAATATTTAATATATCATAATCCCCCTCTTCCAGTTTCCTGGAATGCATTCTTATGTCTTCTTTGTTATTTCTGTCTTCATCTATGGAGTTTCTGTCTATAAGGGATTGGTTTTTAGAACATCACTTCACCTTCTTTTGTGCCTCATTGCAGTAAGAAAAATGTAAAAAAAAAAACAAACCCAACCCCAAACTATACTGTGTCCCTTGGAGAGCCCTAACAAACTAAAATGAGCAGCAGTGTTCTCCATTCATGGGACTATGATTAGCAAGTTTAAGCCAGTTATTGTGAAAAGTTCACAAGGAGAAAGTGTATGTTTGATAATTAGGGCACTCATCATTTGGTATCTGACTGACTCAGTTTTTTTTTTTTTTAATATTTTATTTATTTATTTGACAGAGATCATGAGTAGGCAGAATGGCAGGCAGAGAGAGGGGGGTGGGAAGCAGGCTCCCCGCTGAGCAGAGAGCCCGATGTGGGGCTCTATCCCAGGACACTGGGATCATGACCTGAGCCGAAGGCAGAGGCTTTAACCCACTGAGCCACCCAGGTGCTCCCGACTCAGTTTTTTAACACACGGAAAGAGAGATATATTCAGCTGAGATTGTGTTCTATTTTTCATGTCTTGAATTCTTTGAATAACTACTTAATTCATTCAGTTACCAAATGTCAAAAGATTGTAATTTTGAGAAACCTCCTCTTTTAAACTTGGAGTTTAAGCTAGGGTAAACATTTAGCCTTCTTTTTATAAGTTTCAGATTTTTCTTTCTCTTTTAGGAAGTTTGTTGAAACTCCAGGGCTTTTAGGAAGGTGGTAATTGAAATTCTTTTTTTTTTTTTTTTAAGATTTTTATTTATTTATTTGATAGGTAGAGATCACAAGTAGGCAGAGAGGCAGGCATAGAGAGAGAGGGGGAAGCAGGCTCTCCGCTGAGCAGAGAGCCCGACGCGGGGCTCGATCCCAGGACCCCGAGATCATGACCTGAACCGAAGGCAGAGGCTTAACCCACTGAGCCACCCAGGCGCCCCGGTTATTGAAATTCTTGAGGCCAAAAGGTCTTTTGTTAGCTTGGGTAAACTAATCCTCAGCAGCATGGGAAATGTAGGTTTACTAAGTAATCCTGACTGCTTCCTCTGACATAATTACAGATATCTAGGCCTCCATTAATTAAAACGCTGTTCATTTTTAAGGTTCAAACGGTGGTATTTCTCATAGATGTAAAGCATTAATTGTTATGAGAGAGAGCAAGGAGCCCAATGTGGGACTTGATCCCAGAACCCTGGGATCATGACCTGAGCCAAAGGCAGATGCATAACTGACTGAGTCACCCAGTCGTCTGTGCATCTTCTATTCTAAACTGCCTGCGGAGGTTTACTTAGAGTGGTGCAGATCCTATCTAAAAGGAAATAATGATCAATAATGAAAGTGTTTTCAGAGGAATTATGCACATTTCCTATGTGTGTATTTGTGCACTTCCTGTTACTTTCTGTATCCATGGAAAACGTAAGTTTGGAAAATAAAGTACCTAAGTTTTGGAAATTTTCAAGGGAAAAGGATCTGAAGTTTGGGAAAAAAGCTTTTTTTGTGTGTGTTTCAGTGATACTTTTATTTTTTTAAGATTAAAAAAAATTTATTAGAGAGCAGGGGGTGTGGGGAGCTGCAAAAGGAGAGGGAGAAGCAGACTCCCTGCTGAGCAGGGAGACCCATGCAGGGCTTGATCCCAGGACCCTGAGATCATGACTTGAGCTGAAGGCAGACGCTTGAGGGACTAAGCCACCCAAGGCACTGCTAGGGATACTTTTTGACATATAATTTCCTCAGAGCTCTGTGGACTTAAAGCCAAAATCCGAGTTCCTTCTTAGTCATTTTTTGAATAGCTTTATTTAAGTATAAATTATATCTCATAAAGTTTCCAGCTTTAAGTTTTATTTATTTTTTAAAAGATTTTTTAATTTATTTTAGAGATAGAGCATACTAGGTGGGTCAGGGCGGGGAGTGGGAAAGAGAGTCTTAAGCATACTCCCTGTGGAGCACAACTCAGGGCTCCCTCTTGTGACCCTTAGATCAAGAGCTGAGCCAAAAGAGTCAGACTCTTAACCTACCTCCTGTACCACTCAGGTGCCCCACAGCTTAAATTTAATAAAGTTATATATTATTGTGCAACCATTATCACAATTTAATTTTAGAATACTTTCATTCTCCAGAAAGTTCTGTCTTGCCCTCCTTCCTCATCCTTACTCCCACTCCCAGCCCCAGGCAACCACTGATCTGCTTTTTGTTTCTGTAGTTTTGCCATTTCTAGAAATTTGACATTAATAGAATTATACAATATGTATTCTTTTGTGTCTGGCTCCTTTCATTTTGTATAATCCCGTTTAGTCATTTGAACGAATGGTTAAAGTACAAAAGCTCCAAACCTGGAATCAGGAGATTGGATACTAGTGTTAGCTTTGCTACCAAATGTGTATACTTGGGTAAGCCACTTATTCCCCCTGGGCATTTGCTTTTTTCCCATGCAATGAATTATTTTGATTTTCTTCTATTCCAGTTTTTGCAGCTGGGCAGACATTCATTGACCTTTTGTATCTTAACTCTTCCCCCTAAATATAGTCACTTCATTATTATTTTTTTTAATCAAAAATGAGGTTTATGGTCTAATTTTTTCTTTTTTTTAAAGTTTATTTATTTGAGAAAGAGAGGGAAGTGTGTGAGCTTATGGCAGGGAGGGGCGGAGGGAGAGGGAGAGACTCTTAAGCAGACTTGACACCTGACTTGGGGTTTCATTTCATGACCCTGAGATCACTACCTGAGCTAAAACCAAGAGTCAGGTACTTAACCAACTGCTCCAGAAATGTGCAGAAAATGAGACTTATAGTCTAATACTTGAGTTAGCCATGGGCAATTTTGGGACTATCTTGAAGAAACAAGATGGCTGATTAAACTTTTTCCTGAACATTTCTTAGTTTATGTGTGTAACTGAGAATAGGGACAGTCATAAAGCTGAGTAAATGATTTTTGAAGAGAATAAAGGCAAAGTTGAATAATTCTCAGAGGTGGGGCTTTAAAAATGATTGAAACTTCTTATGAATGTAAGAAAAAGACTGTGCTTTTTAGGTTTTTTTTGTTTGTTTTGGGAGTAGAATACAGCATGGAGAGATTTTAGCTAAGTTTAAACCAAGTTGGGTTCAAGGCAACCGGGTGAGATTAGACTGTTTTTCAAAGAAGAACCAATGAAAATATATAGCTACCGTTGGGAAGACTGTTGTAGGGCTCAGGTAGAGGCAAAACTGAGAGGTAACATTCAGGTGACAAACTAAGGGAAAAAAATCCATATATAAGGAGTTAAAAAATAGTGCTGTATGTGTTTGTATATAAATGTATGTGGGTTTTGTTTTTTTTTTTAAATGGGGCTCAATCCCAGGACCCTGGGATCATGACCTGAGCCGAAGGCAGAGGCCTAACCCACTGAGCCACCCAGGCGCCCCTAAATGTATGTGTTTGTAACAGGAGTAGACAGCTGAGTAGGCTGGTGTCATATGCCAGAGGGTTCATGTGCATTATCAGCGTAGTATAAAAAAAGGGCATTGAATAACAACTAGCTAAATTTAAAAATGGTGCTGTAACTGCTTTCAAATATTTAATAATTTGACTTTTTTATTTTTTTAAGATTTTATTTATTTATTTGACAGAGAGAGCACAAGCAGGCAGAGTAGCAGGCAGAGGGAAAGGGAGAAGCAGACTCCCGGCTGAGCATAGAGCCTGATTGCAGGGCCTTGATCCCAGGACCCTGGGATCATAGCCTGAGTCGAAGGCAGAAGCTTAACCCACTGAGCCACACAGGTGCCCCCCCCCAATAATTTGACTCTTATAAATCATCAGAGCTTCTTATATTACCTGTAATAGTAGGAAGTATGGCTTTTATTTTTACCCAACATACTACAATGTATGAGTGGTAACCCACAGATCAAACACTGTGGAGGAGGGGTATATTGTCATAAATATATTTTAATGATGGAGTCATTATAGCAGCATAGGAATATTTGTTTCATGCTTTATAGTCATATTTTTTGTTCACAAGTAGTATTTCTAATTTAGGTAAACCACCTTATGATAACCAGAAATTTCCCCAAATATGAAACCTATATATTTAATCAATGAAGATTTGTCACTTTGACAATAATATTATTATGTTAAGACTTCAGAGGAGTTCTAAAAGTTGAATCTCATAGCTTTTTATGCAATGGCAGCATTCTAGGAATAAGTGTGAGAACTTTCTAAGGTGACTATTTTATGGCAACCCTATTCTTTTAAATATATGCAATGCCATATTTATTTTTAAATGTCTCATAGAATTTGTAATACATATAAAGTATCTAAATATGAATTATGTAATTGGAAAAATTTCAATGTAAAGGGAGAAAATACTTCTTTCTATAACTTTTGAAGCTTTAAAATATTAAAGATCGTATTCTCCCAGGGAATTTTTATTTTTGAACATAATAATAAGTGAGCAGCTGTCAAAAGATAATAGCCCTTTTTTATTTTATTAAAGATCTTATTTATTTATTCGAGAGACAGAAAGCAAGGAAGCACAAGCAGAGGTAAATGCAGAGGGAGAGGGTGAAGCAGACTCCCCACTGAGCGGGGAGCCTGATGTGAGGCTCTTTCCCAGGGTTCTGAGATCATGACCTGAACCGAAGGCAGATGGTTAACCAACTGAGCCAATCAGGCACCCCTCAAAAGATTTAGCCATTTTTGTTTAGAATTACTATTCTCTATATAGTTCTCACATACTTGACTTGAAGAAAATAGACATTGTGGGAACACCTGGGTGGCTCAGTGGGTTAAAGCCTCTGTCTTCAGCTCGGGTTATGATCCCAGGGTTCTGGGATCGAGCCCCACATCAGGCTCTCTGCTCAGCAGGGAGCCTGCTTCCCCCGCCGCCCCCGCCTGCCTTTCTGCCTACTTGTGATCTCTGCCTGTCAAATAAATAAATAAAATCTTAAAAAAAAAAAATGAAAATAGACATTGAGGATTTCTTGAATAATCAGATACTACATGGATATTTAAGCAAAGCATCAGAGCAAGACACATTAAAGCAGTAAGAATGATTAATTTAAAAATTTTATAACATAGCAAAGAAAAAATGCAGTAATATACAATGGAAAAGAAGACTTACAGAGGGAACATCATTACCTCAGATCAGATGTAGAAAGCTGTCTTTATAAAACTGTAACAGTCAAATCCAATAGGTTAAAGAATTTGTGCCCTTCTACTAGATAAGTGAAAATGAGATGAGTAATTAATTATAAAGTGTGCTCTAAAATATTCACTTACAATGGTTGGCAGTTCTTTTGCAGTTGATTTCCTGCAAAGGCTATTTCTGACCTTTTCTACTCCCTAGCCCCTGATTCCTGTGTACTGTTCCCAGACTCTGTAGGTTGTTTTCAATTACTTTTTTTTTTTTTTAAAGAGTAAGAAGATTAAGGCCATCAAACAGAAATGTCTTCAGCTTTGCTTTCCTTTATCTCTAAATTGTTTAATTTTCCTTCCTCTCTACGGTTTCATGTTAGTGATCTGTCCTTTTAGGCTCACCTGACTATTTCATGGCTGCTTTTATCCCTTTTGTTAGAATATATGGGTTTGTTAGTTAACTCTTTTATTAATTTTATTTGAGTCTCTCTAACATCTTCAGTGGCCTAAAAACAAAATCCACCCAAAAACACTTTTTCTTATTCTTTTTTTCTTCTTTTCCCTCCTTTTTTTTTTTTTTGTATTTTACAGTAGCTCAAAGGAAAAAGCAACATGTGTATTTAAATTTTGCTATCTTCTTTTTCACTAAAGCTGTTCTCTCTGTTGTTACCAGTAACCTGAGTTGGCAAATAGAGACTTTTTTTCAGTTTTACCTTTTTTTTTTAAGATTTTATTTATTTATTTGACACAGAGAGACACGGAGAGAGAGGGAACACAAGCAGGGGGAGAGGGAGAGGCAGGCTTCCTGCCAAGCAGGGAGCCCGATGCGGGGCTCCATCCCAGGACTTTGGGATCATGACCCGAGCCGAAGGCAGACGCTTAATGACTGAGCCACCCCGGTGCCCTTTTTTTTTTTCAGTTTTAATTCTTGCTTTTAAATTCTTCAGATTTGACACTGTGAACCCCTTTACCTCCTCCCTTCTTATAAGGGAGCTTATAAGCTCTCCTGTGTATTCTAGCCACTCTTCATTCACAAGGTCAACTTGTTTCTTATTTGCCTTATACATTTTTCTTAATCTAGTTTCTTTTCTTAGAATGTTACCTGGCCCTTTGGCTTCAGTGAGTACCTTCCAGATAACTCCTATACTCTAAGTGCCCAAGCTTCAGTTTTTAGCTGGAGAGCTCTACCTGTTTGTCATTCCCTTAAGTTCAACAGGCTCAGATTTGAATTTTCTTTCATTTTCTTTCTCCTGAAATGTATTCTTTCTAACTTTCCTTTCTGTACTATTGGCTTATTCCTCCCATTACCCAAACTTGAACTCTGAGTCATCTTTGAATTCCCCATCAGATCTATTCAGCTGTTAAACTGAAAATTCTGTTACTACAGTATTTCTCTATTTCATCAGCTCTTTTTCCTCCTCCCCCCTCCCTCCCTTCCTCCCTTCCTTCCAAAGATTTTATTTATTTATTTGACACAGAGAGAGAGTACAAGCAGGGGGAGCAGCAGAGGGAGAGCGAGAAGCAGGCTCTCCTCTGAGCAGGGAGCTCAATGCTCTATGCCAATGCTGGCACTATCCCAGGACCTTGGGATCAAAGGCAGGATCTGAGCCGAAGGCAGACGCTTAACTGACTGAGCCACTGAGGCACCCCTTCCGTTTCATTTATTACTACAGACGGTTCTCATTACCACTAATATATAAATAATTATAATTTGGTAGTTGCTATGGTAGGGAGGAGTCAGAGGCAGCGGTGCTATTAGGGTGTGATAAGTGGAGAAGACTGTATTGAAAGGTGATATTTAAGCTTAGCATCAAAGAATAAGTAGGGGCATTCCAGGCAGACAAACTGAAGAAAGACTTATTGAAAGTTTAGTATATGTTGTCAGTTCATACGGCTTTTGCTTTAATCCTTATTGCGTATGTGTGTTTTTTATATTGGGGTGTGCAGTTGCCTTTCTTCAGATATTGATGGAGATGAGTGAACAAACAAGGTAAAACCAGAGTGACACAAAGTAGTAACATATGTTTATGACCTAGGTTTGAAGGAGCAGAATGCTGAAATGTCAGGTGGTAAGTGAGCACCACATGCATTGAAGACTTAAAAAATCTTAAAATTTACGTTTAAAGTTGTTTTTAAGGTTCCTGGCACTTGGAATTTAAATCTAGTGGACAGCTGTTTTCAATCTACCTATATATGGCTTTATCTTTTATATCTGTCTCTTTATGCATGTATGTTTGCCCTACAGCAGGGCTAGGTAATATCTATATATTAATGGCCACGAATACTGGGAATAAGTTAACTAAAGGCCACGGCAAGTGAAGAGATAATTTACTGTTTTTGCTCCCTTAGAGATACGAAATGTTTTGTGCTTTTACAATGGGAAGTATTAAAACCAACAGTTCTAAATTGGCTTAAAAAGATGACTTATTATCTTTGTAAATGGGAAGAGCAGAGGTGAAGCAGTCCAGGAACAAACAGATCCAGGGATTTAAATGATGCCTTCAGTATACTCTCCATTTCCTGACCGTACTTTTTTCTGTATGTTAGTCTTATTGTCTGATTATGTTAGAAGTCTTTCATGACAGAGAGGCCCAGCCTCAGATTGTAGAGAGCTTACAGCGAAGAACTAAGAACTTTCTGAAGGAAGGCCTCTCATGAGACCCATCCTTGGGCTGATCACTGTGCGGAATTGTCATTAGATTGTCATCAGAACCACATAAAATGGAGGAAGGTCAGTTACCCGAAGGTTGGAAATACTATTAACTGGAGAATTGGGGGGAGGAATGTGAAGTAGGCAAAAGCAATCTATAGTCATTGTACCGGAGGAGGAAAATAAAAGTTGTACCGGTAGGGAGAGAGAAATGTGTACATAGGTAAGGGAAGCTAGTAAAGGAAGAGGAAATAGTGTCAGTTGAGAATGTGGTAAGCCTTGTCTTAAGCATTTTGTATTTTATCTCTGTGGTTTACTGGAGGCAGCTTTATTATCTCCAGAGGATAACCATTTCTAGAACTAGTAATTTTTAAAAACCTTTTCTTATTCTTCCATTCTTTTTTTTCATTTGGCATATTTCCTTTATTTTTTATGAATTAAATTTTCTTTTAATTTTTAAATTTACATGCAGTAAAATATATACTTTTGATATACTATTCTGTATTTTGACAAATGTATGTAGACTGTGTATAAAGCACTATTAATTATCAAGACAAAGAGCCTCTGTGGCCTCTTTGTAATTAGCCTCTCCCCCTCATCTCCAGCCTCTGGTAAACACTGACCTGTTCTCCATGGCTTTTGTTTTGCTTTTACCAGGTTGTTATATAAATGAATCATAGTTGTGTAGATTTCTGGGTCAGCCTCTTTCATTTAGAAAATGCCTTGAAATTCATTCATGTTGTTGTGCGTATTAATAGTTTATCCCTTTTCATTGCTAAGTAGTAATCCATAGTATGGATGGACCAGTTTATGTATTTATTTATCTGTTGGGAGATGTTTGGGTTATTTTTAGTTTTTGGCAGCTACAAGTAAAACTCTAAACATTTGAAAGGTTTTTTTAAAAGACATTTTATTTATTTATTTGACAGAGAGATCACAAGTAGGCAGAGAGGCAGACAAAGAGAGAGGAGGAAAGCAGGCTCCCTGCTGAGCAGAGAGCCCGATGTGGCGCTTGATCCCAGGACCCTGGGACCATGACCTGAGCCGAAGGCAGAGGCTTTAACCCACCGAGCCACCCAGGCACCCCAAGAATATTTTTTTTTTAAATGAATGTAAATGTTCATTTCACTTGCGTAAAAACCTAGCAGTGATGTGGTATGTGTATGTTTGATTTTGTAGGTAACTGCCAAACTTTTCCAAAGTGGCTATACCATTTTGGATTCCCGCCAACAATATATGAGAATTCCAGTTGCTGTTCATCAGCACTTGGTATTGCCAGGGTTTTTTGTTTTGTTTTGTTTTGTTTTGTTTTCATTTTAGTTCTTTTAGTAGGTGTATATATAATTGTGGTTTTGAATTATACTTTCCAGATGGCTGATAATGCTGGGTATATTTTCATGTGCTTTAAAATACCTTTTTTTTTTTTTTAACATTCTGAGAATATTTTCTGCTTTTTAAAAAATGATTGCAGGGATGCCAAGGTGGCTCAGTCAGTTAAGTGTCTGTGTCCTGCTCTGGCTGTGATCCCAGGACCCTGGATTGAGTCCTGCATCAGGCTCCTTGCTCTGTGGGGACCCTGCTTCTCCCTCTACCTGCCCCTCCCCCTACGTGTGTGTTCTCTCTCTCTGGCAGATAAATAAATAGAATCTTAAAAAAAAATGATTGAAGTGTTTTTTGAAAACAGAACAATAAATGACCTTAATGAGGGTTTTGATAAGCATTTGGGTTATAGCTGGTGCATTGCACAATCCGGAGGACACCATTCATATTTAAAAAAAAAAAAGGCTCTCTGGAGTTGTGCAATGCCGCAGTGTTGGCTGTATATTTACAGCCATTATCTAGAATTATCAATGATTAAATTCCATGGAAAATTTGAGTACTATCAAATGATGCATTTAAAAATCACTTTCCAGTGTTTCTCTGGAATGAAGTTTTGTTTAGGAGCAGGTTCTAAAGAAATGCCTCAAAGGCAGTATGTCTGATGGATCAGTCGGGAGATAGAAAGGCCTATTTCAGATACTCAGCTCCACCATTTACTGCATGAATGACCTTGGGCATCTTATCTAGCTTTTTTGAGCCTTTTCTTTATCAGCAAAACAGGGTCGATAGTATCTCCCTTTTGTGGATGTGGTAAGAATTATCAATAATGTATGTAAAATACCTGACACAGAGTGGACCTCTTCACGTTGCAACTGCTTTTCTATTTCTTCCTGCTACTTAGTGCTGATCACCCAAAAGCCATTCCCAGCAAAGGCTTTAGGGTACCAGCAAAGCAGAGGAAAATAATTTGAAAAAAGATTGAAAGCACTTAATATTTAAAAAAAATTTTTGAAGAAGTAATCTGGAAAGAAATAATTTTATTCTATTAGTTGTGTAGCATCTAATAAGGTGGAGTAGATGATAATACTGTTATATTTTCTGTACTTGGGGCTTCTGAAGATCTTAATTTGGTCCTACCACCATCACCCACCACAGCTACATCTGTATCATGCCTGTGGTAAAGAAAGACTCTGAAATTGGTAGTATCATTTAATGTTTAGGATTTTAGAAATGCAATTTCCTTTTTTGAGACAAGATGTTATGAATGAATACTACTTAAGACATCATTAGTTCTGTCCAGTAAAGTGAGAATATTTGAGGTTTGAGGGAATTATTTTGTAAGATTTTCTTAAACTTCATAATTTCTTCATGATCAGTGTTTTAAAAAATTATTCAAATTCCGGTTAATTTAATGTAATAGGAGTTTCAGGTGTACAGTTTCGTGATTCCATACTTGCATACAACAGCTGGTGCTCATCACCACAAGTGCCCTCCTTAATCCCCATCACCCATTTAACCATCCCCTCACCCACCTCTCCTGGTCAGGATTATTCTTGTGATTCCAGGTGACTATAGTAAAATCCTTAAAATAGCAAGGCAGGAGAACCAGCAAGATTAGATATGCTTTATGAGTATAAGGAAGAAGTTTACCAGTAATGGAGTGGGGGTATGGAGAAGAGGAGTTTAGGCTGAGTTTCTGGACCTGGAAGTAACTTAACTCTTAACTGTAGAAGAGTGATAGTATGATTTTGTTTCTTTGCTTGGTTTTATTTTTTTAAAAAATTTAAAAAGATTTTATTTATTTATTTCACAGAGAGAGAAAGAGATCACAAATAGGCAGAGAGCAGGCAGAGCAGGGGGAAGCAGGCTCCCTGCTGAGCCAAGAGCCCTATGTGGGACTTGAGCCCAGGACCCTGAGATCATGACCTGAGCTGAAGGCAGAGGCTTTTTTTTTTTTTTTTTTAAGATTTTATTTATTTATTTGACAGACAGAGCTCACAGGTAGGCAGAGAGGCAGGCAGAGAGAGAGGAGGAAGCAGGCTCCCTGCCGAGCAGAGAGCCCAATGCGGGGCTCGATCCCAGGACCCTGGGATCATGACCTGAGCCGAAGGCAGAGGCTTTAACCCACTGAGCCACCCAGGTGCCCTCTTTGTTTGGTTTTAAACTATCTCTCTCTACCTTGGTGTTTTCTGCTTCTTTGATACATTGGTTTTATACCTTTGTGTAGTGAAGCAGTCTGAACCAAATTAGTTTGATTCACACTTTTATTTCTCAAATGGACTTTTTTAAAGGTAATCATATGGAGCAGAGTAAGAAATATTCTAGTTCCAGTTAGTTAACATAGTGTTAATATTAGTTTCAGGTGTAGAATTTAGTGACTCAACACTTCCATACAACACCCAGGGCTCATCACCACAAGTGCAGTCCTTAATCCCCATCACCTGTTTCACCCATTTCCCTCATCCTCCTCCCCTCTTATAATCATGTTTGTTCTCTGTAGTTAAGAGTCTAAAGGTCCTTCTCTTTTTCCATTTCTTCTCTCTCCAGTATTTTTGCCATTTTGTAGCTTGACATTAGAGAAAGGAAAGTTTGCATTCACATCCCCTATCTTCATCTAACTTTGTTCCCTTTGACTTACTGTTTCATATTCTGATTTCCTCAATTAATGAAATCTAGATATTTAGTGGGCACTATCTGCACTTGCTGAAAGACTAAATTTCCGAGGTTCTCTGTAGTTAGGTATAACCTTGTAAAGAAGTTCTGGTCAATGATATGTAAGTGGATACTTCCAAAATTATATTTAAAGGGAGAATTGTATCCTTTTAATGTTTTTCTCTAGCTGTCAACTTAGACCGTGAGGATAGGGGCTATATACCAAAAATAGTGGATTGGAGAGTGGAAAGGATACTGTATGTTGATAACATGGTAGAACAGTCCTGAGCTGCCTGTTTTCAGATTTGTTTTATGTCAGAGAGAAGCAAACTTCTATTTTGTTTAAGCCACAGTTAATATGGGTTTTTCTGTTACGTGTAGTTGAATCCACCGGCACCCTCCCACCCCCCACATACACATTCTAAGGCAGCTTCATTTCTCTTGCTCTGTGGTTGAACTCTTGGTACCATTCACTTTTCCATTTCTTTTACTTTTTATTCATTTCTTAAAAATTTTTTTAAAAGATTTAATTTTTTTTTTAAAGATTTTATTTATTTCTTTGAGAGCGAATGAGAGAGAGAGAGCATGAGAGAGAAGGTTAGAGGGAGAAGCAGACTCCCCAAGGAGCTGGGAGCCCGATGCGGGACTCGGCCCTGGAAGTCCAGGATCATGACCTGAGCCGAAGGCAGTCGCTCAACCAACTGAGCCACCCAGGCGCCCCAAAGATTTAATTTTTTTAAGTAATCTCTAAATGTAATGTGGGGCTCGAATTCACAACCCTAAGATCACAAGTCGCATGTTGCACCAACTGAGCCAATCATATGCCCCACTTTTCCACTTCTAAATCCCTGAAATCTCTGCTGTCAGTATCTTCTACATTTGTTCACAGGCACATCATTGTAATTAGAAGCTACTGTAAGTGCTAGTTACATAGTTTCTGAAATTTTAATAACTTTGAAGAAATTTTTTAGACAAGAATATAAAAGAATGTTTAAGTGCAGTTACAGATACTTTATTTCCTAATAAAAAAGAAATAATTTCTTTTTTAAGAAAATTTTATTTATTTGAGAGAGAGTGGATGCATGTGGAAGCCAGGGAAGGGGCAGAGGGACAAGTAGACTCCCCACTAAGCAGGGACCCTGACTGTGGCTCCATCCCAGGACCCTGGGATCTTGACCTGAACCAAAGTCAGAGGCTTAACTGACTGAGCCACCCAGTCTTCCTGAAAAGATACAATTTCTAAAAAATAATGTATAGTTACTAAGTTGCTCCCCAGCCGAAGCACCCCCACTCCTTAGTGGTGGTAGAGGTAGATTGGTTTGGTTAATTGGCTACCAGCAACTCCTGCAGTGATTTGTCTGGGTCACTATTAACCCTCTTGTTACCTGCCTCTTTTGGAACATTCATACTACCCGTACTTTCATCACAGAGAAGTATAATAATATAGGGAAGCTTCCACATCCCAGTTAATGGGTGCAAGAATGGTTGTGTGAGATGAACAAATACTAGCTCTGTTCCAGGCTTTTTGGAACTATACCTAGCAGGGAAAGAGATCATCCTTTCTAGTCTTGAGACTAAAGATGTGGAAAAACTGGGTTTAGGAGAATTCTGCTGATACCTAGAGAGAACCAGAAATAGAGATGGAAGGATACAATCCAGTCTTTTCTTTCAAAAATGGACATTGTACCTCATCCAGGCTAATTTAAAATTTCTTTTCTAGTAACTTTTGATTGTTTGCAGTTGAGACATAACTTCAAGTCAGACTGGGTTGGGCGCTTGAATTGGAGGGTCAACTAAAGGGACAGAAGTCTCTTTAAAGCCATACTCCTAAATATACATAAATATAAATATAAAATATAATTTAAAACTTCAAGGGTGGTAAATATTATGTTCTTTGATACTTTGAAGGAAGTTCAGTATTGGTTTTTTAAAATTTTAACAAATATACAATACTAATGTAAGATGTTAATGATAGGGGAAACTGGGAAGGTGGTATATGGGAACTCTGTACTATTTCTGAATTTTTCTTAAATGTAAAACTCCTAAAAGAGAAAGCCTATTTTAAGAAAAATTTAATTTTTAAAAATTATGGATAATATAAATTGCTTGAGGACAGGGTCATTTGACTTGTTAATATTTGCATACTTAAGATCTAGCGTGGTGCCTAGCACAAAATAAGCAATAAATGTTGAGGAACATTGTTACACTTAGGTTATTTTGTAGGAGTTTCCAGAAAGATAAGAAAGTTGGAAAAGAAGGTATTAAATTTTCTCAATTTTTATTAAAAAGCTACAAAAAATCAGTTTAATACAAGTTGAATTTTTTCGACTACATTTCCTACCCAGTGCACTGCATAAACTTTCTGTTACTGCTCGTGAGGCCAATTTTAAATCCTCAGTATTGTAAATGATTTTGAAAAGACATCAAGCTTAGTTTTTTTAGTTGATAAAACTATTTCATTCCATTAACAGGCTGAATGCTGAAATACTAAACAGTCCTTTAATAAGTGGAATTAAATGTAATATCTAAAAAAAACTGAGTATATTGGTGTCATTAGCACAGGGGTGGGCCCTTCATTTGACCCTCCAGTTCAAGTGCCCAATCCAGTATTAACACCCATATTAGGGAAATGCAGATTAAAACCACAAAGAGATAACCACTACATACCTCTTAGAATAGCAAAACAAAACCAGACAAAAACATTCTGACAGTGCCAAACCGGCAGGGATGTGGAGCAACTGGAACTATTACACACTGCTGAATAGCAATGCAAAGTTGTCCGGCCACTTTAGATAAGTTTGTCAGTTTCTTGCAAAGTTAAACATACACTTAGCGCATGATCCAGAAATCCTATCCCTAGGTATTTTCCCAAGAGAAATGAAACTATGTTCTCTGAAAGACTGGTATATGAGTGTTTAAAGCAGCTCTATTCGTAATTGTCGGAAAGTAGAAATGACCCAGATGTCAATGTGTGAATGGATACACCATATAATGGAACACCACTCAGTAATAAAAGGAACTGACTTGGATGAAACTTAAAGACGTTACACTTAGTGAAAACAACTTGTCTCATGATTCCATTTATATGACATTGTTAAAACTGCAAAACTATAGTGATGGAAAATAGCACTGATTAGTGGGTTATGTTACTTATGACTACACATAACATGACTATAGAGAAAGTATGAAGTTTTTTGGTGTAATAGAACTGTTACGTATCTGAGTATGGTGGTGGTTTATATGTGTTAACATTCATAGAACTGTATTCCCCTGAAAAAGTCAATTTTACTGTATGTTAATTTAAATAGTAAACCAGAAGACATGAACACTGAATATATATCTGCTTTATAAAGCTTTTGTAAATAAGTTTAAATAAATAAGCTTATGTGATTACTGTTTGTTTTCTCTATTAGATTTTTTTTTTTAGATTTTTTTTTAAACTTTCAAGAATTTGTATAAGGTCACTGATATCAGAAAATCTTTTATGTTAAAAGAATTAGTACTATAATAATTCTTTACAAAGAATCTGGGTGGTCATATTTTTGGATAGGCAAGAATTCGTTCATTGAAATAATACTGGTTAGTTGTCACTTTGCTGAACATTTAAACTATATTTTGCTCATACTCATAGCTAAGTATTATTTTTCCTATTTTACACATGAGGAAACTGAAGTATAGGGATATTAGATATTTTGCCCAAGATCACACAATAAGAATGTGATAAAGCTGGAATTTCAGCTGTTACTGTTGTTTTTGGGTTTATGTATTTTCAACTAATTATCTAATTATATTGTACTTAATAACAAGGTAAAACCAACTGCAAGGCGTATATATACTAATTGGCGGGTCAAAGCAGTCCAACAATAGTCTGCGTAGCAAAAATTAGCTAACTTGGCAGTATAGATTTCCTTTTGTAAATGAATATAGAGATAATAGTTGCAGGTATTAATAATTTAAAACATATTTTTGCCAAATTGGCTATTAAGCATTATATTTATAGTTTTTATGCTCCTCAAGTAGAAGGAAGGAAAATAAAAATGTGTTTGCTACGGTACTCCAAATTAACTTATAATACAGTTTGTCTTTGACTTACAAATACTTTAAGTGCTCTATAGAATAGAAGTTGCCTGGGGAGTGACTGATCTCTATGTAGAGGAAGTCTGTCTCACATGATTGTTCAGATTTTCCAGCAGGCACTATTAATTAATTTTCTCTTTAACTTCTATTCTGTTGGTGAATCCTCGCCTCTCTGCAAAGCTGTCATGCTATCATGCTATCATGCGTATGGTATATGAGTGTCATGGATATCTCTGGTCTCACTGTCAAACATGGAGGCAATGGAATTCCTGAGATCACAATTTAGAACTCAGAATATTAATACATCCACCCTCCTACCCACATAAACTTAAATTCATGTGTGTATATTTTCCTGTATTTATAAATGGTAGCTATATATTGTTATTAAGTTACTATTTAAATATTGGCTGGCCTGGGAACAGAAAGACCACTATTTAATTTAATTTAATTTAATTTTAAAAGATTATTTATTTATTTGAGAGAACGAGTGAGC
Source organism: Lontra canadensis (assembly GCF_010015895.1). Lineage (NCBI taxonomy): Eukaryota > Metazoa > Chordata > Mammalia > Carnivora > Mustelidae > Lontra > Lontra canadensis. The sequence goes on along the minus strand of NW_022631049.1, from coordinate 3,163,577 downwards.
ATGAGCCGGGGGAGGGGCAGCGGGAGAAGAAGCAGACTCCCCACTGCGCAGGGAGCCCAATGAGGGGCTTGATCCCAGGACCCTAAGATCATGACCTGAGCCCAAGGCAGACACTTAACCAACTGAGCCACCTAGGTGCCCCTATTTTATTTTTTTTTAATAGATATTATTTATTTTAGAAAGAGTGAGGTGTGTGGGTGGAGAGGAGAGAGAATCTGAAGTAGACTCCATGCTTACGACTGCAAGATCATAACCTGAGCTGAAACCAAGAGTCAGATACTTAACTGACTGAACCACCCAGGCGCCTCTAGAATGAACATTTTTAGCATTGCTTTCCTATATGAGGAAAGTGCATTTTAAATTCTGAGTAGGTTTTGGAATGGCATGTTCATTCATGGCAGCCTGCCTATTTTTAATACATGAGGACCTCATTGCTTGTCAGGTGCCAAACATGAAATATTTGGTACATTTATTAGCTTGTAATCATCAAGGATTATATATCTGAGTTTGGGATTAAACAGTGTACTGCAGGTAATTTACATTGTTGTGTAATTGAGACTGCTAGTACTACTGATACTTTGTTAATGAATGATAGAAGACTATAAATTTTAATCTGTGTGACTTGGTGGAATGGAAGAAGCTATGTTTTTGGAGTCAGATTTGAGTTCAAATTCTAACCCTACCATTTACTAACTGAATTTATTTCTTCAGCTATGAAATGGAGATGGTAATTGCTGGGTGGTTATGAGATTTTAAATGATTTAGTACCCTGTATGAAAGTGCTTATTTAGTCAAGGCGCTTGGTACACATTAAACATTCAATAGCATACCATTAGATCTTTAATTCCTTGAAGTTAGTTCTTTAGTAACTTGACCTGCATAAAACTGAGCATTTCACTGAGCTATGGCATAGAATTATGTTTTAAAAGGTGTAATAGTAAGTAGGTGTGATTATTATATGTTGATACTTCTTCGACTATGTTAAATATCAGATGGTTTATTTTACTTTTTCACACCTTTGTAATGCTCATAAAAAGCACTTATTAAATACTTATCTATTCATGAAAGCTCAAGTAGCAAGTAAAAATGAATAAAATAATGCACTGCTTATTTTTCAAATTATTATTTTGTATAGTAATATTTGCTTTAGCAGGAAGTCTTATTTTATGGAGATACTGGCTCAATTTTTATTTCCCATTATGAAATAGTAAACCTTTGAAATGCATATGTACTTCTGAAATTCAGAGTAGATTATCAGTGGCCAATACTGACCTTTAAAACTGTTTCAATAAAAGTGAAGTAGAAACCTTAGAATGTAAATTAATTTGGTAATTGTTCTTATATGAACCTGATGGTAGGAGTATAGAAGTTGAACTAGTGTAATATGTTTGTAGTCCAGTTTCGTAGTGCAGTTTCAGGTTAATAACTAAGCACAATTAAATAAAAATAATGTTCCTGGCCTTCAGTACTGAGAATGACTTGTGAGAAGGTTTTAGTTAACAAATACTTGATTTAAGAAATGCTCTTTGGCTAGGCCATGGTAAATATCAGATGCCTAGAGAAAATTTGTTGGTGAGTATCATATATTTAAAATGTCTGGTCAGCTTTGTAGAAGGTATAGTTAGGAAGTTATTTATTCTTCCTTGGGTTTTTCTCTGCCTTTATTTCCCTTCTTCTCCTTTCTCCTCACTCCCTTTATTCCCCCCTTTCCACCCTTCCTCTCTTTTCCTCCCTTGTTCCTTTTCCCATTTCCTTTATTCCAGTAATCTCTACTGAGATTTTTTTTTAAGACTAAGAAATATTTCAGACACATTAAAAAGTACAGTAAATCATATAGCAGACATTATCTACCACTGAAATTAAGCAGATGTTAACTTTTTTGCAGTCTTTAGTTCAACTCATATTTTTTTAAAAGGGCAGGTAGAAGAGCAGGATTCTTGTTTTTTGCAGTATCTTCAGTACTTTGGATAATGCCTGAGTCTTAGTAGGTTTCCAATAAATATTTGTTAAAAAGACCAGCAAATATATATTCAGGAAAGAACAACAAAAAATCAAGCATCAAGGCAGTAGTGTATGAAAGAGTCATCTACAGTGTCAGCGACAATGAGAGAGTTTCAGTAAAAATTGAAAGCACCTCCATTATCATTGATAAACTGGGTAGTCACTGAAAGCATTAGTTTTCACCTTAACTTTTATCATGAGAGAGACAGTGTATATAGTAGTCATTTAAGGTCCAGGTTTTGGAGACAGAATGCCCGAGTTCAAATCCCATTTTTCCACTTAGCTTTCTGTGTCACTGGGCAAGTCATGTTTCAGTTTCTTCTGTAAAGTAGAGATGAATTTAGAGGGTTGTGAAAGTAAATGAATTAACTCATGTAAGAAAAATAGGATACTGCCTGGTATATAGTAAATGCCCCCCCCCCAAAAAAATAGTGGCCTTTCGGTAATTACTACCAAATAACCCAAACACTGTGTATGGCTCTTCTGTAGATTCTGTCTCAGTTTGGCCAAAACAAAGTCCCTTCTTCTGCATGACTGCAATATCTCCTGGTATGAAATCTCTTTCAACCTCTATAACTAAGGATGTAGACAATCTCATTGTCTTTTTTTAATCTCAGTTCAGATAGTACTTTAAATTTTCTCTTGGTATTTTCTTGGTAGGCAGTAAGAATAATATCAGTGAAAATTAAGCAGGGTGAATTTTTTTTATGGCCAAAATGTATTTTGATGGTATTTTATCTACAAAGCTTTTTACCTTGAGAAACTGATAAACTTTGTTCGCTCTTCAGAGCTTTATGAACTTTGTTCACTCGTCCTAGCTTTATGAGGATCTGAAAGGACGATCTTAATAGCTGCTAAGTAAATGGTTTTGAATTTTAGAATTATTTCTATTTTCAGCAGTACTAATTAGTAATACTGTATGCATTGAATTACAGTATAATCAGGGAGAACTGACAATTTTATTTTCTTCTTTGAGCTTTTAAATGTATTCCATTCCATCCAAAATTGAGCATTTTTCAGCATTAATGACACATTGGGAACAGAAAAATTCACAGCGAGAAAATATAAGTTCTAAAATTTCCTTCTCTTATTTGAAAAAAGTAAGTTTGGTTATTTACTGAGGGAAAATAATATTTTAAGGTAAATAGAGGTGTTTAGTTAGTTGTATTCTAAGAACATTTGTTTTACCTGTACTGAATTGAATGGACCTGTGTTGTAATAAAGACAGTCCATTTTTTCTTCTTATTTTGTAGCACTTAGAGGAGCTTTCTGACAAATCAGTTGGTTTTGTAGTAGTGCTTCTCAAACTTTTGTTCCTAAGACCCATTTTACATTCTTAAAATTTATTGAGGTTGGACTGCAAGAAACTTGATTTTTTAGATTATATTGATATTTACCACATTAGAAATTAAAACCAAGAAGTTTAACATAATTCATTTACAAGCAATAATAAACCCATTATGTTCATGTAAATAACATTTTTTAATAAATAATTTCCCAAACAAAAAATGTTAATGAGAAGAGTGGCATTGTTTTGCATTAAATTTCTTTAATTAATGGAGTTTTACTTCTGCTTTTGCATTCAGGGCATTGTGATACGTTGTTTTGGTTGAAGTATATGAAGGAAATATGGCCTCACATACATATATATTTGGAAGAGGGGTAATTTTAGCTTTTTAAATGATTATGGATATCCTATTTGATACCGCATCAAAATTTGACACATGGCAGTTTTCTAAGTTGTGAAATCTGAAACTATATCAGTTAAACCTTTTTACTTTTTACTTTATTACATTAAAACCCATGGCTATGTTGTATTCATTGATTGGCTCTTTAATCCACACATGGTTTTGTAACATTAAGCTTGGGTCATTTGGAAAATATTGGTTTACTGAGTTATGCAGATCTTCCAAATGTTGACATGACACATTTCATTATACAGTATAAAAAAAATCACTTGTTAATAGCACCACCAATCTCATTAGAAAAGTAAGGTGTTAAGCTCATGACGATGAATGCATGTTTTCTCAACTTGAAAGTTTGAATTTTGTCATTGGAAACCGTCACTTTAAAGATAGGCTTACTGAATGCCACAGGAGGACAGGGCTCTGGGTTGACTGTGAGGGTGTGCGCTACCTTGCCTGCATCACCGGTGCTCCAGACTAGCCAGTGGTGGCTGGGATGCTGATTCCCGAGGCTGCTCCAGAGCTCAGTAAGAGGGGCAGGTTGCACAGCAGGCCAGTGGCTAACTGTGAGCCTCCACGTACCTCAAGAACCCTCAGGAAGAATGGCCACAATGGGACGCCTGCTTGGAGCACATGCCCTACTGTGTGCAGGAAGGCCAAGTGTCTGCTGCACTCAGAAGCCAGGTGGACTCCAGGTGTCCTGGTCTGCTTAGGCTGTCCTAACACAATTGTTGCAGCCTGCTGGGGCAGCACATGTTAATGGGGCTGCCCTCTGCACGTTGCCACCTGTGCACATTCTCCTGGAAGGCTGACAGCAACAGAGCCTTGCTCACACATGTGTACCAACAAGCCTGTGCACACCTCTGCCAGGTGCTCCTGGTCAAGCAGGACAGCTCCACCACCCACATCTCTTATGGGGAGCCACGACGAATGCTTGAGATGCCAGTAGACCTGGCTGTCCTATTCTCAGAGGAGAGGCAGGCCTGGTTCCTGAAATGTGAGGCCTAGCGCAGAGAGACAAAGGAGGAGCCAGAGCTCTTGTGACAGCTTTGACGTGGAGCAGTACAAAGGGTTTTGGATTGAAAAGTGACCAGGCCAGGAAGCTGTCCTGGCAGGGTTTGCTGGGGCAGGGAGCACATGTCTTTAAATGGTATGTTCATACACATACACACAAAAAGATAGCCTTTGTTCGTTTTCAAGAAAATGTCTGCCAAATGCCCAAGTCTGCAGAACCGGAGTTCTTTCAAGTAAAAACAGTATCCCGTGGAAAGTGGCTCTTTCAGCTTGTAGCTTGAACAAACCTACAGGTGGTTTCCGACAGGACAATTCTTGTTTTTTGGTACACACAGAAATGCTTTATGCATACTTCCGTTTCAATACAGAGACTGTTAAAAAGATGCATTCTCAAAAGGATGAGAATTTAAAAAATAAAAAATTTAAGTTAAACTAGCCCCCCTTTACTGCCTCCCTCCCCCAACATTGTGTGTCTTTGAAGCATACAATGACTAGTAATATAGTTTGATGCCAGTACCTTGATTCATTCTAAGGCACTGTGCATGCAAATGTTAACTGTAAAATGGAAAATATCACCTCAGTGTTATTATGAAAATAGTTTTGGCCTTGTGGATCCCTGAAGGGATTTTTGGGTGTTCCAGTGAACTTGTACATCATATTTTATATGCAATAGGCCAGTTTGTGGCTATATCTTTTAGTTATTGGGAAGGGTTATTATTTACTGATAATTTTTTTAAGACTGGATTTTCCTGTTCAACTTCTTGTTTTGAGATAAATTTCATAGCTTTAAGCTATTGTGTGTTTTAATGGAATCCAGGTAGTTGAAGGTTCTTGAGAAGAACCAATTTTGAATATTGATTATTTAACAGTTCCTAAGGCTTAGAACAGTGAAAAGGAAATAATTTTGTCTTGGAGTTGAGTGATTCTTTGGATCAAAGTTTAGAAAAAGCAAGGAAAAGTTTGTATCAGTGGAGGCTGGTATTAGAACTTCAAAATAAGGCTCTTTGATCTTTAAATTACCTTCTCAGAGCTCTTGAACCTTAAAAAGTTGGTGTTGGAGTCTTGATGCTGGGTGAAGAGAAGTTGAGGCATTCCAAAACTTCATCAGATTCACATTAAAACTAGAGTGACTTCACTTTGTTTTCCTGCATTGAGGTTCTGTTTTTAGTAGAGAAAAAGATTTTGCTGCTAAAATATGTGTGGAAACTTAATTTTTATCTTTAGGACTTATTTCTAAACAGCTCAGTTCATTTTCTCATGCAGATTATCATTGTTGGTTGTTACTTATATTTTCATCCATTTAACACATGTTTGTTGAGTATGCCTGGTGTGGGAGGCACTGGCTGGAACTGGGATTGAGTAAGACTCAAGGAAAATATAGACAGACACGTTTCCTGTCCCTACCCTGCTGTACTATATAATTTTGGACCTTAGGGAGTCACAGAATTTTTCTACTCTTTAGCTGATCTTGGGTCAGTTCCTTGGCATCCATTTTCCAATCTCAAAATTATTACCTTAGCGACCTTTAAAGTTTCTTAAAGTTTCGTATTTTTAAAATAATTTTAGACTTGCAAAAATAAATGGTATACTATCTTTCATCTTGTTCCCCAAATGTTAATATTTTACAGTGTTTTAAATAATTTTCTTTTTATTATATACATATTTTTTCCTGAACTCTTTGAAAGTTGCAGACATGATCCTCTGAAAATGCAATGTGTATTTTACGAAATTTTAGGGTAGTTTCCTGAAGTAATTAAGGACATTCTTTATAAACCATATTCATTTACTGTATCTATACTTACTAAATATTTAGTCTATGAATTTAAGTTTCACTAATTGATCAAATAATATAGCAAAAGAAGAAATATTTCCTCCAGCCCAGGATCTAATTCCGGGTAATGAGTCACTTTTAGTTCTCATTTTCTTTAATTTGGAAATGTTTGTGTCTCTTAAAGATTGATTGATTGAGGGGCACCTGGGTGACTCAGTGGGTTAAGCCTCTACCTCTGCTCAGGTCATGTTCTCAGGGTCCTGGGATTGAGCCCCACGGCAGGCGCTCTGCTCAGCAGGGGGCCTGCTTTCCCCACCCTTCCCCTCTGCCTACCTCTCTGCCTACTTGTGATCTGTCAAATAAATAAATAAATAAAATCTTACCAAAAAAAAAAAAAAGATTGATTGATTGACTGGAGAGAGAGTGTACCAGAAAGGTGAAGGCCAGAGGGAGGAGCAGATTCCCTGGTGAGCAGGGAGCCTGATGCAGGGCTTAATCCCAGGACTCCAGGATCATGACCTGAGCTGCAGGCAGATCTTAACCGACTGAGTCACCCAGGCACCCTTCTGTCTTCCTTTTATAACACTGAGTTTTTTGAAGAGTGTAGCCCAGTTATTTTGTAGAATGTCCCTCAATTTGTCTAATATTTTATTTTCATAGAATCAGGTTATACATTTTTTGCAGGACTACGCAGTAGTGATGGTGTGTCCTTCTCAAGGTGTTCTGTTGGAGACACATGATGTTGATTTGTCCTATTACTAGTGATGTTAGCTTTAATCACTTGCCAGTTTTCTTCATTGTAACAGTTCACTATTTTTTTCCTTTTGCTATTAATAAGTATATTGTGAGGAAATACTTGAGACTGTGTAAATACTTTGTTTCTCATCAGATTTTCCTTAACCACTTTAGCATCTCTTTGAGGAGTTTTGACTGAATCAGTATTATTAATGTGGTTGTCAGATGGTGATTTCTCCTTTAATTAGTTGACATTATAACATGTACATATGCATAGGTTCTTATTTTACTTAGTGCTATCAAATTACTGTCATATATTTTGATTCTCAGATTGTTGTAAATCTGGTCCCTTTAGGCCAACTCCTGTGTTCTTAAGACATATTTCCATGATTCTTTGAGCATTTCCTTAGTTTCTGGCACAAGATATTTTGGGTCTGTATTGTGCTACTCTCTCAGCCACTGAGGTGAAGTCATTTTTTCTAAGAAGTCTCAGTCCTCTTAGTGGAGAAGAGTATTTAGATAAAAGGTCTTGGTGCTAATTATTGTGCTCATTGTCACTGGGGTGTCATTGCTTCCAGGCCCTCTAGACAGAGTTAGGCAAATATACATCCTGATACATTCATATCCATTTATATTTCTGTGTATGTATATCTATAACTGAGCTTAAGTTGATAGCTCCATTTTCAATCTAGTACCCCAGGAATCATTCCAGACTTAATTTTTCAAGTATTTGTAATTCCCTTTGCTGACAGTGAGACACCTGGCTCTGATTATTTACAATTCATTTGCTTATTCAGTTAATCTTAGAATGCATAAAAGATAGCCTCAAAATTAATAACCCATTCTAGTGGTAAAAACAGAATGATGTTAGTTTTGTTTTCCGCTTGAGTATAAACAAAATACTGTACTCAGAAGTTACTCCAGGGGATGGCTGGATGGGTTAAGCATCTGCCGTTGGCCCAGATCATACTCAGAGTCCTGGGATTGAGCCCCATATCAGGCTCCTTGCTCAGCAGAGAGCTTGCTTCTCTTTTTGCCTGCTGCTGCTCCCCCTGCTTGTTTTCTCTCTCTCAATCTCTCTCTCTCTTTCTGACAAATAAATAAAACAAAATCTTAAAAAAAAAAAAAAAGTTCAGTTAGTTCTCCCCAGTGGCCCTATTTTTCTTTTAGTGGTAATGTGTTAATTATTTGAAATGCTTTTAGGTCTGGTTCCTTCTGTTTATATACCACTTTAAGTGCTAGCCCCCTTCCATACTTGGTGATTTTATGTATTTTGGGGGGGGGTATGTGAAACATTCATATGGTTGAGAACTATAGGAGTTCATTAACAGGAGTCCAAACTACATGAAAATTTATTCTCAAATGTCATTCCCCCATCTCTTCCACTCATAAATATACCCTCAAAAATGACCTCCTAAAAGACATGCATGAGACATACATACACTAATCTCTTGAACCTGTGAATGTTATCTTAGATGAAAATGGGATCTTTGTAGATGTCATTAAATTGAGGGAAGGCTTTTGAGATGGAGACATAACCCTGGGTAGGTCCTACATACAGTCACATACATTCTTGTAAGAGGGAAGCAAAGAGAGACTTGACACAGAAGAGGAAAAGACAGTATGATCATAGAGGTAGAGATTATAGTGATGTAAGTACAAGCCAAGGAATGTCCGCAGCCACCAGAGGCTGGAAGAGACAAGGAACAGATTCTTTCTTAGAGACTCCTAAAGGAGTGAGGCCCTATTGACACCTTAATTTCAGCTCAGTGAAACTGATTTTGGATTTCTGGCCTTCAGAACTGTTAAGAGTAAATTTCTTTTAAGCTTCCAGGTTTGTGATAGTTTGTTAAAGCAGTCACAGATACTGATATACACTCCTTGCTAGTAACCAATCTTACAATTTTCTTGTTTAAATCTTTATTTTATTTTATTTTGATCCATGAATATTTTCTTAATTCCCCTTCACACTGCAAAGTTTACATACAATAAATATTCTTTGCCCTTTACTTTTCTCTCTTAATGTATCCTGGAAGTCACTGATCTTCTTCATCTTTGTATAGTTGCATAGTACTTGATTGTATGGATGTTAATAGATTATTCAACCAAGCTCCAGTTTAGGATTTTTTTTGCATATAATGTTTTTCCATTAATTTGCAATTAAAAGCAATACTGCAATGAATAACTTTGTGCATACATGTTTGTATACTTTTGGGGATTTTTTAGGGTAAATTTCTAGAAGTGAAAGTTGCTAAGTCAGAAGGTAAATACCCTATAAGTTTTTTTAGCTGTTGTAAATTTTTCTCCATTAGCGTTGTACCAATTTACCTTATCACCAGTAATTTATGAGAGTACCTGTTTTCCTGTGGTTTTGGCAGCAGAATATTATATTTAAAATTTGGGGGGATAGGTAAAAAGTGGCATGTCATCATAATGAGTGAGGTTAAAAATTTTCTGTATGTTTAAAGGCAGTAATGTGTTGTGAATTATCTATTGCCAATTTCTCTATCCAGTTTTTAAGAATTCTTTCTATACTAGGGATATTAGATTTTTATCTGTAATGTATGTTGTATATACTTTGTCAGTTTTTCACCTGTCTTTTGATTTTGCTTATAGCATCTTTTAAAAAATATATTTAATTTTTTTAGAGAACTTTTAAGTTTACAGAAAAATTTATTAGAAAGTACAGAGTTCTCATACCCACCGCTCCCCAGTTCCCTCCGTGTTATTTACATCTTATATTAGAATGACACCTGTGTTATAATTGATGTACCAATATTATTGCATTATTACTAAATAAAGTCTAGTTTACATTAGAGTTCATTCTTTGTGTGGTATATTTTATGAAATTTGACAAATATGTGATATTTGTCAACTATTATTGTGTCATACAAAATAGCTTTTCTATATTAAGCATCTTCTCTGACCACAATGGTATGAAACTAGAAATCCATTACAAAAAGAAAACTGGAAAATGCGTGTTTGTGGAGATGACATAACATACTACTGAACAACCAGTCAAATAAAAAATTACCTTGAAACAAATGCAAATGGAAATATAACATGCCAAAACATAAGAGGTACAGTAAAAATAATTCTAAGAGGAAAGTTAATAGTAAGAAACACCTTCATTAAGAAAGAAGAGCTCAAATAAATGACCTGACTCTTTGCCTCAAAGAACTAGGAAAAATAAAAAAGAACAAACTAAACTCAAAGTTAGTAGGGAAAAGGAAATTCTAAAGATCAGAGTGGAAATAATTGAAATAGAGACTAAAAAGACAATAGAAAAGATCAGTGAAACTAAGAACTGTTTTCTTTGAAAAGATAAAATAGACATACCCTTAGCTAACTCAGCAAGAAAAAAAGAGAGAGGATTCAAAATCAGAAATGAAAGGAGATATTATAACTGAGACCATGGAAATGCAAAGGATCATAAAATCGTTATGAACAATTATATGCCAACAGATTGGACAACTTAGAGAAATGGATAAATTCCTAGAAACATACAACTTACCAAGACTGCATCATGAAAATTGAAAATCTGAACAGACCAATTACTAGTAAGGAGATTTAATCAGTAATCAAAAACCTCTCAATAAATAAAACTCTTGTCCTAGATGAATTTTTGGGTGAATTCTGCCAGATGTTTAAGAAAGAGTTAATATCAATCTTTCTCAAACTCTTATTAAAAGCCATAAGAGGAGGAAATACTCCTAAACTCATATTGCAAGGCCAGCATTACCCTGATACCAAAGCCAGTCAGTGACACTACAAAGTAAATAAATATTAAACTAGTATTCCTGATGAACATGGATGTAAAAATCTTTAACAAAATAGCAAATGAAATTCAGGATATATTATAAGTATCATAAACCATGATCAAGTGGATTTACCCCTGGGATGTGGAGATGATTCAGCATATACAAATCAAGAAGTGTGATACATCAAGTTAATAGAATGAAAGATAAAGATCATATCATCTCAATAGATGCATTAAAAGTATTTGAGAAAACACAACATCCTTTTCATCAGATAAAAACTCAACAAATTGAGTGTAGAAGAAGGAACTTACCTCAACCATAGAATGGGAGAAAGTATTTCTAAGTCATATATTTGATAAGGGTTTAATATCCAAAATATATGAAGAACTTAAACTACTCAATAGCAAAAGTTTTTTAATCCAGTTATAAAATAGGCAAAGGAACCTAATAGACATTTTTCCATAGAAGACATACAAATGGCTTAGTTACATGAAAAGATGCTTGACATTACTAATCACTAGGGAAATACAAATCAAAACCACAGTGAGATATAACCTTCACCTGTTAGAATGGCTGTTACCAAAAAGACAAGAGATAATAAGTGTTGGCCAGGCTGTGGAGAAAAGGGAACTCTTGTGAACTGTTGGTGGGAATGTAAGTTAGTACACCCACCATGGAAAACAGTATGGAGGTTCCTCAAAAAGTTAAAAATAGGGCTACCATATGATCCAGCAGTCCTGCTTCTGGGTATATATCCAGGAAAGTGAAAATTAGATCTTGAAGAGATACTTGCACTCCCATGTTCTTTGCAGCATTATTCACAATAGCCAAGACACCTGTTAGTGGATGAATGGAGAGAGGGGATGTCGTACATAATATAAGTGCAGTGGAGTGTTCAGCTGTGAGAAAGAAGGATTTCCTCTCATTTGTGACAAGATGGATGGATGTTGAGGGCATTATATGCTAAGTAAAATGAGTCAGGGGAAGACAACTGTATTTCATACAGTGTAGATACTTGAATTGCATATGTGGAATCTGGTGAAGCTGAACTCCTAGACATAGTAGAATGGTGGTTACTGGGGGTTAGGGAATGGCAAAAGTGAGATGTTGGTCGAAGGGTACACACTTGCAGTTATAAGATGAGGTAGTTCTGGGAAAGTTAAGTTTTATTGATCTAACTTTAGGTTCACTGACTCTTATGTCTTTTCCAATATGTTCTCTTTATTGTAGATACTCTTATTGTTCTAGAATTTCTATTTGCTTATTTTTCTGTGGTTTCTATTTCTTTATGAGCATATTTTCCTTTATTCATTGAGCATAATTACAATAGCTCTTTTAAGATCTTTGTTTATTTATACCAACATCTGATTTTATAAGGTTGATATTTATGTATTTTTTTGTTTGTTTGTTGTTTGGTCTTATTTTCTTGACCTTTGTATGCCAAATAAATTTGGATTATGGTCTTTTATGTTATGAATGCTATGGAATTGCATTATGTTCCTCTATAAAAGGGCTGATGCCTTTGTGTTAGCCGGCAATTAATTTGGTTATACTCATACTACAAACTCTGTATCTGAGGAGGCAGTTGAGTTGTCAGTGTGGGTTTCTTCTCCCCCCCCCCCCCCCCCACAATCATTAACTGTTGTGTGTCCTGGATATATACAGTTCATTGGTCAGTTGATCTGCCAAAGATTTGGGCAGAGTTACATGTAGGATGTATGACTTACCTCTCTGACTCTCTTCTTTCTGTGATTTCCCCCCACTTTCCAGTGTTGGCAGTTGCTTTGAAAGCTTCCTCTGGTATTCTGGAAGAGATAAAAACGGTAATTAAAAACTGTGGGTTTCTGTGGGAATTAGGAAACTGACTGCTGCCATTCTTTTGTTCCAAGAATATACTGCCCTCCAGAGTCTGCCTGCTTCTGTTCAATGTTCCTGTGCCTTCAGATAGTTATTGTTGTTTGTACTTTTTCAAAGTTTTATAATTGTTATCTGCAGGAGGGTTTGGTCTGGACAACCATATTCTATTATATAAGACATGGAATTTCCCTCCTCTTCTACTTGTTTTTAATCAAGAGTCTCATTGATTTTTATGTATTTACAGTTATTTATGGCTTTTGATTTGATGTTCAGATTTGACCAGTGGGAGCCCCTTCAAGTTTACTTATGTGTGGGCGTGTGTGTGTATGTGTGTGTTCTGTGTGTCTTTTTGCTGGGCCTTTATTGGGCTTTGTACTCTTTACATCAGGCATAAAATGATGTCCCAGGCTCTTTATTTATTCCCTGCTTTGCATATGAGAACAAGATTTAAATACCATGACCTGGGTGCTAGGTTCATTTTTCAGGGGCATCATTGCGTCTAAGATTTCTTATTGGACAAAACTAAGAAATATATAGTTTTTTAAAAAAAATCGTGTATCCATTCAAATTTAACAGAGAGTCTATTTTGTCTTAATTTTTTTCATTTTATGAATATTTTGTTTTCCCCACCATACTAATATCTTAGTTCCTAGTAACAGATTTATCTATTTGATTTATTCTATACCATACAAAAAAATTGTTCACAAATAACACTAGAATTACTATTATCAAAAATCATAAAACTGAACTTCAAGCTTTCTTTAGTAGTTCTTTTTCTGTTTAGAATATATTCTACCAATATATGCTATTGCCAGAGTGCTGTCTTTCAGAGTCATTTTAAATTGTTTTTGTGTGTAGTTATTTTACTAACACAGTATAAGTTTAAGATGATTTGTTTTGGGGTTTTTGTTTCTCCTTTTGATTTAAATTTATTCTTGAATGTGTAAAACATTCATTTAATGCAAAAATCAAAACTATTTAATTATATGTCCTTAGATAATTATTGTTTTTACCTATATCTCCTGCCTCCTAGTCCCTTTCCCTTCCTTGCCTTTTACAAGTAACTATTTTTATTAATTTTGGTATTTTCAGTATTTTGGTTTTTAAAAAAATAAGACTATATTTACTTTTTTTCCTTAGGAGCTGGCATACCTCATATTTGTTCTGTACTCTGCTTTTATTCACACAACAGTATATCCTAGAAAGCAATGTATACATAGAGATCCTCTTCATACCTTTTTACAGATAGGAAGGCAAATGTGAGCCACATGTGTCTACTAGAAAACTTAAATTGCACGTTAAAAAATTAAAATATAGTTTTAATTCATTATGATTAACTTAACTATTTATCCAGATGTTACCAAATTTAAAATACTACCATTTCAGCACTCAAAATGAGTATTATCATTGGCATGTAATCAATATAAAAATTATAAATGAGGTATTTTGTTTTCCTCTTTGTACCAAGTCTTCAAAATCTTGGGTGCATTTCATACTTACAGCACCTCTGAGTTTGGACTGGCCACAATTCAAGTGTACAGTAGTGGTTAGTAGCTACATATTTTCTCACAGTTTGTTTTTTGCCATTACTTATAGTTTTGTGTGGGGGGGTTTGGCCATTCATACTTAAAAAAATAGGTTTTGTTGAATATATCAGTTAAAAATTTTATCTTCTTCTTTTAGATTTTGAATCACTGCTAGATTGACTTCTCATTCCTGGGTTATACTTGAAATCATTTATGTTTTCTTACAGGACTTTCATGGTTTTAATTTTTATATTTTAGTCTCTAATCCATTTGGAACTGATCTTTTTTTCTGTATTATACAATTTTGTTTTTTTTCCATTTCATTCAAAAGTTGTTTAAGATAACACTTTTTTAACCTGCAGGAGTAAGGGCTTTTTGTTATTTTTCATTTGTAGTCTTATTGCACTGTGATCAGAAAACATAAGTTGTGGTATTTTTAGTATTGTGAACTTAAATTTTCTGTATGACCTTACATATGATCAGTTTTTGTGAGTAGTCCATGTCCCCATGAGAAGAGATTGTTTTCTCTATCAAAATACAAAATTCAATGTAGTAAGTTCAATATGTTACAATAATTTACCTTACTGATTATTTGGCTTTGGTCTTCTATAGTTTTAGCTACTATTACTCTGTTTCTATTAATTTTTTCCTACAGCTATTCTAGATTTTTGTTTTCTAAAGCTTGTAACAGGGTTATTTGGTGCAAAAGTATACATAATTGATTTATCTTCCTCATTGTTAATTTGTCCTTTAGCATAGAAAAAGCCCTACTTTGTCTTGCTAGGTATTTTTTGGGCCTGAATTCTGCCTTGTCAGTTATTAAGATCATAAACTCTGTTTTCTTTTTTATGTATTTGCCCGTTACTCCTTTCTTTGCTCATATCTTTTTCCTTTTAATGTTTCTTAATGACTTTGTTTTTAGGTATTCCTTGTATAATATACTATTGGGTTTTACTTCATGAGCCAATCTAAAAATTTTTTTTCTTTTGATAGAGGAGTTAAACTCTTTACATTTATTATTGACACCGATATGCTAGATTTTTAGCTCCGGCAATTATTTATTATATTTACTGTGAGTTCTCTTTACTGTGTGGCTTTCATTGTGTTACGTTTTCATTGCTCTTTTTAAGAGTTTGCTTTGAATTTTTTTTATATTTAATATATTTATTTGAATAAAGTATGGAGTTTTATTAGTAAAATATATTAATATTTTTTTCATTAATTATGACAAGTGTTCCATAGTAATGCAAAATATTAAACATAGGGGAATGTGCCACATACAAAAACTCTTTGTATCTTGCAACTGGTCTGTAATATAGAACTATACTAAAATTTAAGACAATTTTTTTTTTTTTTTTAATGTAGTAGGACTGAAGGTGTCTAGTACTGGTTTTGGAAAGTAAATTTTATGTGAGTTTATTACTGAACTTGGTTCAGTTTCCAGTAAATTAGGGAGTTGTAATCACTGTCTGTTTGATGGTAAAGAGAGAAAAACATCTCTGTTTTGTAATAATGAAGCAAAAATCAGTTTTTGTACTGGAAAGAAATTTTTTAAGCAAGAGATTAAAGAAAACAGTTTCTTCCAGAACTGGTTACTCAAATACTGTCTTGTCGAGATGAATTATTTAGAATGTTGTTGGTGAAGAGGGTGTGTTTAGTAGTAAGGCATAAAGGTGAATTGGATATAAGCTGAAGAATTTTGATGGCTCCTAGAAGGTGTAGTTTTAGGCTTTTACTCCCAGAATTTTAGAGCTGCAAGAGACTTCAACAACTTTTTTCAGTTCTTTCATTTGTAGAAGAATGACTAGAAGTCTAAGCTAGTGATATGTTACATCCAAAATCATGTAGTAAATTGATGTCAGAGCTGGGCCTAGATTCAAAGGCTCTTCTTCATCTCTATTTTAAGAATCTTTGCTCAGTGCCAGAATGTGTTCTTGAAAGTCATGATAAGCTTGAAAGTCATGGCATCCTGAGCTCCTCATATCCTACTTAATGTGCGGCTAAGGCAATGTTACATATTTATACTAGCATTTTAAAAAAGGCATAAGTGATTTTTTATTCAGCATTACAGAGATAATGTTAGGTCATAAGCCTCTGCCTTGTTGATTTTTTTTTCTCTGTATCTTATCCAGTAAGGGAAGGGCCAAGTAGAAGACTGTAGCGAATAGGCCAGTCACTATGAACTGTAGCCTGGGAGCTAGAACTGGAGGTGGTGCTGGAAACCATAAAAATGCCAGATGATATGGGGGCTGGGATGCTGTTGGGATGATGACTCCTGCCATGATTAAGTGGACCAGTAGAAAAGGGAACAGAGTAAAGGAGAGTGTGGAGCCACCATCAAACTCATGCTAATCACAAGGTCCAGTTCTGTTTTCATTCCACAGAGCCTTCTACTACTTTGCCAGCTAAGATTTAGGATAATGATAGATAATGAAATAAAATTCACCTGACATCTGTAAAACATTTTGTTTGTAAAGTACTGTCACAAATATTACTCTTTTGATCCTTGCAATATCCTTGTGAGATGGGTAAAAGGTATATTGAGCAGAAAATGTTAAATGCTGATGAGTGTCAAGATGGCAGTGTGTTAGAAACCACTAAAGGATATAAAAGTGAATACACATAGTCTTGGCTCATGTGGTGTGTACAATCTTGTTAGATGGGGTGGGGAAAACAGCCACAGGTGTAGTGTAAGGCAAGTTGAAAAATATTTAGAAATTCAAACTACCATGGGAATTTAAAAGGAATGGTGGTATTATAACTGATGGAAATTTTAGTATTTTGCCTTCTGATTTCAGACTAGTTAATAATAACTATAAAAGGATCTCTTTATATACATACATATATATATATATATATATATATATATATATATATAGTATGTTACTGTGCTGTTAAATAAGGCATAACATTTCATAAGGCTATTTTGGGACTATAGTCAATGACCACACAATAGTGGTCCAACTCTCTAAATAATAATATTAGACAAACAGGACACCCTCTCACATGTGGACAAATCTGCATGGAAAAGTACTCAAGGTTTAGGTGTGGACTTGTGTCCTTTATTTTCCCTTTCTAGTGTATTAAGCAATGACATGCACTTTAACTTGCCCAAAACAATGCTTGCATTCTAGTGGCAACATACTACTTCTGATACATAGTAAAGTGAGTACCAGAACTACCAAGCAAGGCAGGAGGTGTAAGTAAATTTTTGTTAGGAAGGGAGTTGTCAACTTAAATAGCAGCAAATGAAGAGTGAGTAAGGAAACTTCTGTTGTCATAGACATACAAGACCTGCATCACATACAGGATACAGGAGGCATTTCAGTTTGTGATATCCATCCCAGAAATGTCAAATGCTTTTCCATTTAATCTCATAATTCTGGATTTCTACCAAAAAGGAATCCATTAAGATCATGGAAAGTTGCTTACTGAAGGGAAACCCTTAAAAAAAAGTAAGGGAGGGAAAATAGAAATTAAGTTTTGCAGAATACTCTTTAAATGATAATTAACTACATTTTCATATCTTCACAGTAATATAAAACCCAATTACTTACAGAACTGGTTCAGCTTACTTAAATGTCAGATATGCTTTTAGTCCTCTACATAAGTGTTTAGAAGTTACTAGTGTTTATACAAAATGAAGCTATTAATACTTTTCTACAGCACTAACTACACACCAGGAAGGCGAAGGCAAACACAAATCAAGGAATGGGGTTTTCCCAAAGCTACAGTGTGAAAAAACTATAAACATGTGATTCCATACACATGAATGGGTTTCTTTGCTGTAGGAAATTCAAATGGAATAAGAAATGGAGATGTG
Organism: Lontra canadensis; assembly: GCF_010015895.1. NCBI lineage: Eukaryota > Metazoa > Chordata > Mammalia > Carnivora > Mustelidae > Lontra > Lontra canadensis. The sequence continues at coordinate 3,145,404 of NW_022631049.1, read as the reverse complement.
TAAAAAGGTTTTTTGAGGGGGAGAAGGATGACATCCTGTATGCACTTAGTTTTCTGCTCCTTCTGTGGCATCATATTCTTCTCCTGCACTGTCTGATGTCCTTAATGTTAGGTTGTCTCTGAACAACTGCATGATGAGGGAGCTGCTGTCTTTGCATGAGGCTTCATTCACTATATCAAGTTCTGAAGTGGCCTCATCAAAAGCCATTTTAGCTAGTGTGTAGGCAAGCTTGGATTACTAAGGATCTTACAGTGAAACACAGGAAAGTTAAGATCCAGCCTCAGGTGGATTGGGTGTGTGGGTTTCATCTCTTGCTTACATCAAAAGCCTCTTGGTAAGCAACTTGGGAATTACCTACCATTTGTTTTTGATCTTGACCACCTGGAGCTTCAGCAACATACCATAGGTAATCTTTCCTCATTTTTAGGTAGAAAACCTTACTCTCTAGATTAATTGCATTGGCTGTTAAATATGCATCCAACAAATAGCTTTTTGCTATTTTTGATTACTGGGTCCTGTTTATTCTTTGCGCTCAGCTGCTATTTGCCTATTTCATTTTCGGTTATTATTCTTTTCTGCCACATGTTACGTATTTATCATAAGCTTTAGAATAACTTACTAATGTATGAGTGATGGTAATTGAATATATCTAATTTTTTGAAAATGTCAGCATTCAGTGCTGTCACAAAATTAATCTAACTGATAGATAGTGCTTCCACCCAAGATGGACCAACAGGGATTAGTATACTTCCACTTTTATCCACCTGGAGAAAAGATATGAAACAACAGTTTCTAAGACATTTGCCATCAGGCGGCAAAAGACTTCAAACCCTGAGTGATAGAAAATAAATTAAGTGAGACTTAAGAATGTGCTAGCCTGGAGAGTTTCTAGGCATGGAGCAGGTCAACAGAACCCAAGAGGAACCTAGAGATCTTCCTGAGTTGAAGGGAAGGAGCTGGGAGGCTATGAGGAGGTAAGGTAGCTAGAGTTCACAGGGCAGAATATCAGAGAAGAGAGAGCTGCAAGAGAATTTTCAAGAATTTAGTTGAGTACTAATCAGTGAGGTTCCTTTCAAGAATTCAGTTGAGTACTCATCAGTGCATGCCTGTGAGGGAACTACTTGAGGCTAGGAAGAACCACTCAAAAGGAATTGAAGGAACAATACAATACTCATAGCTCACATACAATACCAGGAATAGAGCCCTGAATCCATCAGAGTAGAAAATCTTATTCACTGAGTGTCAGGTAGAGCATCTCCAACATTCTAGTTGTCATTTTTAGATGTTCGGGGTTGAATCTTTTTATCTGTCTTTACTGAAAATGTAGTCAACCTTTTTTCTAGCTTCTAGAACATACGGGATTTATAACAACTTTTAATGTCCTGGTTTCTTAATCTTATCAACTGTGTCGTGTCTAGGCTGATTTTGATTGATATTTTTACTCATGGCTGTATTTTCTTTTTCGTACTTTTTTTTTTTTTTTTAAACCTGCTTGGAAATCAGTTGATGCTTGTCAGGCATGTAAAAGAAGACATTGTAAATTTTACCTTGTTGGGTGCAGATATTTTTGTATTCCTCTGTGAGTTCTTGAAACTTTTTCTGGAATGTATTGAGGTTACTTGGAAAGTGTTTGGTCCTTTCAGGTATTACTTTTAATCTTTGTTAAGTGGGACCATTTAATCTAATTAACCCACTGCTGAGGCAGAATCTTTCTGAGTGCTTTGCCAGATGCCCTGTGAATAATGAGGTTTTCCATTTGGCTTGTCATCTGGTTACAGATGTTAAATTGGGGACCTGGTTGTTCCTTCAATGTTTGTTTTTAAGTTCTTTTGGGATCATTAGATAGTAGTCTTTATTCTAGGACTGATTTTTATCCATGCTTTGGTCTCTACTTACTGCTGGAGTATATGAGTCTTTCTTTTCTCTGGTTGGATAGAACCTCCAAGGTCTCCAACCCCGTTTGAACCTTGCATTGTTTTTGTTTGTTTGTTTTAGCTCCTCAGCAGTTGTTTTTTGCCTGGCTTTGTGGAATTTCACTCTAAGTGTATGTAGATCAATATTAAGTAAGACTCAAGTGGACCCCTACCTAGATGTCTAGAGCTTTTTTCTGCATAACCCCTCCTTTCTGGTACATTATTCCAGTAATTCCTGTTACCTGTACCTTACTGAATTTATATCTTTGTCTCTTCAAGTTAAGTAGATTGCTGTGCTGTGCTTTTAATCTCTCTGCCTGCAGGGGTGTTTAGGACATACATGTCTTTTGGCAGAAAGTCAAGATGTTCTCAGGGCTTATCTAGCTTGTTTCCTTCTCTCAGGGAATGCACATCTACACTAATTATTGTCCAATGTCCATAAACTGTTATGTCATATGTTTTGTCTAGTTTTGTAGTTGCTTACTGTCTGGAGGTAAATCTGGTTGCCAGTTACTCCATAATCATAATAGCTAGAAGCATAAATCCTAAACTGGGTTATTGTGGGAATTTGATAAAGACTTCTGGGTGAAGTTACAGGAAGGAGCGTTGGCTGATTTTTATAGTTGATAGCCATTTAGGAATTGTTTATGGACCCCTGCAGTAGTTGACTTAGCAGTGGTTTGTCTTTTTCAACCAGATCTGGCAGATGAGATAATGTAAATAGAAAAGCACTATACAAATGTGCTTATTATTTTTAGCTTAGAGTAATTTATTGAATGTTCTTATTGATAAGTGTTCTGCCTCCGAGTAGATTTTTTTTTAATTGAAAGTAAAAATAGTTGTTTTACCTTTATGCTGGAGAAGTTGGAGTTGGTGATGATGTCTTCAATGTTATTTCTAGTTACCAAAAATTGGTTTCAGTACACTTTGACGTTATTGGATAAAGAATGCTTCTCACATGTAGTAAAAATGTCAGTCCAAGACTACAGTAAAGTAGTTGGCAGAAAGACATATTTCTGAAGATTGTATTGTGTCGCTATATTATTCTTGGGTTTTTGTACTTAGGGACTTGCATATACATATTCAATGAACATTTGATGTATGAATCTTTATTAAGACCATTCACTTGTCAATCATATGATTAACTTTCTATATGTCAAACATGGTAGTAGATATTAGGGAGGCAAAAGAAATAAGAGATAGGGTCCCTTATTAGAAGATCACATGAGATGGCACATGTATAAGGAAACAACACATACTAGCAAAGATTAATGGAGTACATAGTGATTATGTCAGCTCTCAGGGAGAAATGGAGAGGCTGGATTTTAAGAAAATTGATGGATTTGCATTGATTCACCAAGAGAATAAGGGAGAAAAAGTCCCTGCTCTAAGAAGAAGGAATGGTGTGTTGCAGGGTGACAGCTGAGAATGACAAAATTGTTCTGTGAATAACAAGCAAATTGTAGAATAGAGTCAGAAATTAGGTTGTAGAGCTGATTGTGGTATGAGGGATGTAGAAGTTTTGAGCATTAGTCTGCGAAGAGAGAAAGCTGATTGCCCTATATGTTAAAAAGTAGACAAAATTAAAGAATTTTTTGTGTTCACAAAGTAAGTTTTATAGGTGTTGACTTATTTTACGATAAACTATGAAGCAAATGAAGACACTGAGTGTTGCTGTGTTTGATTACAATAAAGTAGAAACCCATTCTTTATTGGAATTTGAAAAACACTGCTTAGAGAAGTGAATAAATATATAAAAGTTTTACATGGAGGTGCCTGGGTGGCTCAGTTAGTTAAGAATCTCCCTTCTGGGGACACCTGGGATGCTCAGTTGGTTAAGCGGCTGCCCATGATCCCAGTGTCCTGGGATCAAGTCCAACATGGGGCTCCCTGCATGGCAGGGAGCCTGCTTCTCTCTCTGCCTCTGCCTGCCACTCTGCTTGCCTGTGTGCTCTCTCTCTGACAAATAAAAAAAAATAAAATCTTTCAAAAAAAAAAATTTGCCTTCTGCTCTGGTTATGATCCCAGGGTCCTGTGAGTGAGCCCGGTGTCTCCGTGGGGAGCCGGCTTCTCTCTCTGCCTCTCCCCCTGCTCACTCTCTCTCAAGTAAATAAATAAATAAAAAATAAATAAATAAAATATTTTTAAAAAGTGAAAGTTTTACATATTATGACTTATTGTAAGGGAAAAAAGGGAATTTTTTATAACTGAAGGTATTCTAACTGAATTCTCTGAGTAAGGCTGAATTTCATTTGTTTGTTTGTTGTTCCAGGTTGCTGCGTACTCATGACCCAGGTGGTATTTTCATTCAAGATAAAGTGTGTCCTATTGCCGTTATTGATTAACTGAACAAATTCAGGTTAGTATATTTTTTGGACAGCATTTCCCTTTTCTAATTATAAATTAATATGTTGAGAAATAGATAATTTTGTGTTAAAATCTATGTACGTACGTGGCAGTGAATTAGAAAGACCAAGTCAATCTAAATGCTACTGAATTATGTATTAGTTAACAGACATTTTGGTACTACCTACTATGTATAATCTGTAGTGCATAAAATAAAAAAAATGTTTTACTCCTTGTTTAGTAGTTTTGTACTTTAAGAGGCTGGTTAAAAACAAGTTGTGGCTGAATATGTTACATTGTAATTTTGGCATTGTCGTGTGACATATTGGGTGTTGAAAATAAACAACTCATCTTAGAATTTTTGGACATTTTTATAGCTGACTTTTAAAGGATAGATTGTTGTTTAGATTTTAGTCATACATTAAAATTATTATTTGTTTTTAGTGTTGTCTGTGTGTTTTGACAAATCTATATTCATCCCCATAATCTTTTAAATTCATTCATGTTGTCTCTTTGTAGTCAACCTCTCTCTCATCTCAACTTCTAGCAACCACTGATCTGTTTTTTGTCCCTATAGTCTACCTATTCTGATATGTCATTTAAATAGAATCATTGAGTATGTAGCTTTTAAAATCTAGCTTCTTTCACTTAGCATAATGCATTTGGATTCATTCATGTTGTTGTACTAGTAATTTGTTCTTTTTTCTTTCTTTTTTTTAAAAATTCTGAGCTGTGTTCTACCAAATGGGGATATACTGTAGTTGGTTTATTCATTTACCACTTTATATACATTTGGGGAGTTTCCAACTTTTGGTGATTATTTTAGTCATACTTTTTCTCTCTTTTTTGTGATAAAATACTTATATATAGCCTAATATTTATAACAATAAGATACATGACATAACATTTACCATCTCAGCCATTTTTTTTAGAAAGATTTTATTTATTTATTTGAGAGAGAGAGAAAGCACCAGGGAGGGGAGGGTCAGAGGGAGAAGCTCTCTCCCTGCTGAGTGGGGAGCCCGATAGGGGACTGGATCCTTGGACTCCAGGATCTTGACCTGAGCTGAGGGCAGACGTTTAACCTATTGAGCCACCCTGCGCCCCTCCCCCGCTCATCTTTGCCATTTTTAAGTGTACAGTTCAGTGCTTTAAGTACATTCACATTGCTATGCAGTTGTCAGAGAATTCCTGTAACTCTTTTCATCTTGTAAAATTGAAACAATATACCTATTAAACAATAACTCCCCATTCTCTATTCCATCCAGCTCCTGGAAAGCAGTATTGTACTTTCTGTCTTTGTGAATTTGACTCTAAGTAATTCATATGGGGGGGGGTCATACACAGCATTTGTCTTTTTGTTTCTGGCTTATTTCACTTAGCATAATGTCCTTGAGGTTCATCTGTGTTGTAGCATAGCACAGAATTTCCTTTCTTTTTGAGGCTGAATAGTATTCTATTGTATGTACATACTTCATTTTGCTTATCTGCTTATTGGTTGTTGGACATGGGTTTCTTCCACATTTTAGCTATTGTGCATAATGTGGCTATGAACATGAGTGTGTAATTATTTCTTCAACACCCTGTTTTTAGTTCTTTTGGGTATATATATATGTTCAGAAATGAAATTGGTAGGTCATATAGTAATTCTATTTTTAATTTTTTGAGGAACCACCATACTTTTTTCCACAGCAGCTATACCATTTTACCGTCTTATCAGCATTGCACAAGTGTTTCACTGTCTCTACCTCCTTGCCAACAACTGTTACTTTCTGATTTTTGATAGTAGCCATTTTAATGGGTATGAAATTGTAGGTTTGTGTGTGTGTGTGGTTTTGATTTGCATTTCCCTAATGATTGGTGCCACTGAACATCTTTTATGGGCTTATTGGCTCTTTGTATATCTTCTTTGGAACAGTGTCTATTCCTGTCTTTTTTTCCAATTTTGAATTGGGTTGTTTGTCTTTTGTTCTTGAGGTTTAGGAGTTCTCTATATATTCTGGATTGTAATCCCTTATCAGATACATGATTTACAAGTATTTTCTCTCAGTCTTTTAGGTTGCCTTTTTACTTCATAGATGTTGTCTTTTGATGCACAAAAGTTTTAGTTTTCACAAAGTCCAGTTTGTCAATTTTTCCTTTCTTTCTCCCTATGCCTTTAGTGTCATATTCAAGAAATCATTGGTAAATTCAGTAACATGAAACTTTTACCCTATGTTTTCTTCTGAGAGTTTTATTATTTTAGGTCCTACAGTTATGTACTTGATCTATTTTGACTTAATTTTTGTATATATGTTAGGTAGGGGTCCAGCTTCATTCTTTTGGATGTGGATATTCAGTTTTCCCAGCACCATTTATTGAAAAGACTGTCCTTCCCTCCCCCACCCCCCCAGCACTGAATGTTATTGGCACTCTTGTCAAATCATTTGACCATATATATGAGGGTTTATTTCTGGGCTCTCTGTTCCATTGGTCCATGTGTCTGTTTTTGTGGCAACACCACACTGTTTTGTTGTTGTTATTTTTAAAGATTTTATTCATTTGAGAAAGAGAAAAAAAATACAAGTCAGTGGAGGGACACAGGAGGAGGGAGAAGTGGATTCCCAGCTGAGCAGGGAGCCCAATACAGGGCTGGATCCCAGGATTCTGGGATCATGACCTGAGCTGAAGGCAGATGCTTAATTGACTGAGCCACCCAGATGGCCCAATACCACACTGTTTTGATTACTGTAGCTTTATAGTAAAATCTGAAGTCAGAAAGTGTAAGTCCTCCAGTTTTTCTGTTCTTTTTCAAGATTGTTTTGGCTCTTTGGGATCCCTTGAGATTTCATATGAATTTTAGGGTGAGTTTTTCTATATCAGAAAAAATGTGATTGGGGTTTTGATCAGTGTTGCATTGAATCTGTTGATTTCTTTGGGTAGTATGACATTTTAACAATATTAAGTCTCCTAGTGTTACTAACATGGGATGTGTTTCCATTTATTTATGTCTTCTTTATTTTCTTTCACCAATATTTTGTAGTTTTCATTGTATAAGTCTTTTGCCTCCTTGGTCAAAGTTAATTCATAAGTATTTTATTCTTTTTGATGCTGTTAATGGAATTCTTTTTGTAATTTTCTTTTTAGATTGTTCATTTTGTGTAGAAATGTGGTTTGTTTTTGTATGTTGATTTTGTATCATGCTGTTTTGATGAATTCATTTATTCTAAGAGCTTTTTCATGGAGTCTTTAGGGTTTTTTTTTTTTTTTTAAAGATTTTATTTATTTATTTGACAGAGATCACAAGTAGGCAGAGAAGCAGGCGGGGGCGGGGGGGGGGGAAGCAGGCTCCCTGCTGAGCAGCGAGCCCAATGCAGGGCTCCATCCCAGGACCCTGGGATCATGACCTGAGCCGAAGGCAGAGGCTTAACCCACTGAGCCACCCAGGCGCCCCTAGGGTTGTTTTTGTTTTTTTTTAAACACATAAGATTATATTATCTGCAAATAAATAATTTTACTTTGTCCATTTCAGTTTGGATGCCTTGATACGTGTATATATTTTTTTCTTGACGTATTGCTCTGGCTAGAGCTACCAGTACTATCTTGAATAGAAGTGGGGAAAGTGGGCTTCCGTTTCCTTGTTGCTAATCTTGGAGGAATAGCTTTTGGTCTTTCAACATTGAGTATGATATTTGCTGTGGGTTTTTCATATATTGCTTATATTATGTTGAGGTAGTTTCCTTCGGTTCCTATTTGGTTGTTTTCATCATGAGAGGGTATTGGATTTTATCAAATGCTTTTTTTTTACACCAATTGAGATGATCGAGTGGGTTTTTCTTTCATTTTGTTGATGTAGCATATTACATTGATCAGTTTTCATATGTTGAACAATCCTTGCATTCCTTTAATAAATCCCACATAGTGGTGGTGTGTAATCCTTTTAAAATGCAGTTATACATTTTAAAAATAAAAATGTCATTGTATTAATGGAATGTTTATTAGTAGAATTATTAACAGAATGTTTTATTAACAGAATTTATTAATAGAATGTTATTTGTTATTGTTAAAGAAACCATGATGATTTTACTATTGCTTTTTTGGGCTGGAGTTGCATTTCTTTTAAAAAGCATTAAAGCATAACCAAGGAATTTTTTTTTTTTTTAAGATTTTATTTATTTATTTGACAGACAGAGATCACAAGTAGGCAGAGAGGCAGGCAGAGAGAGAGGAGGAAGCAGGCTCCCCGCCGAGCAGAGAGCCCGATGCGGGGCTCGATCCCAGGACCCTGGGATCATGACCTGAGCTGAAGGCAGCGGCTTAACTCACTGAGCCACCCAGGCGCCCCAACCAAGGAATTTTTTTAACAGATCTTGTGGGTAGGGGAAGAGACCTGCATTTATGATTTTTTTGAGTATATAAAGACAAGTAATTCAAAACTGTTAGAAATGGGGTATATTGGATCTTGTGGTGTTTCCTGACTATTGAAAAATCATGTTGCTTTCTTGAGTATAGTGTTAGATCAGAAATGTACTGATAGGCTTGTATAGTTAACCCTCATATAGGTAGCTCCAAAACCTACCTGTTTAGAAAAGTCAAATAAGTTATAAGAATTCTCTTATATTAAAAATCATACTTACTCTTGAAGATGGCAAATGTCAGGCATAAAACGTCAGTTTAACCTTTCTTGAATGAATATTTGGATTGAAAGTGATGGAAATTGTCCTTCTGCCTTGGGGAAATTAGTAATATAAAAAATTAGCTATGTAGTGATCTCAAAAAGGCTACTGATTATTTACAAGAATTATCTGGTTCATTGTGTGCTATAGAAATAAAAAGATCTTGAGCAAAATATTATGCTCTGAATCAGAGAATGTTGCCTTAGATTCCAGCTCTCAGCCTGGAGATTAAGAGTCACTGCAACTTTGAACTGTTCTGTTTCTGAATATTTTAGATAAATTGTATGACTTGGATAGTATCTATAGATAAAATAGTAGATAAAATAAAATGTATGATATTTGTATTTTTAATTTTTTGAGAATCTTCCATTTTGTTTTCCATAGTGGCTGCACCAGTTTACAAAACCACCAACAGTGTACAAGGTTCCCTTTTCTCCATATCCTCCTCACCAATACCTGTTATTTCTCAGTTTTTTGATACTAGCCATTCTGACTGCTATAAGGTGATATATCTCACTGTGGTTTTGATTTGCATTTCTCTGATGACTAGTGATATTCATGTTCAGAACTACCAGTTTCCTTTTTCTCATGAGCATTAACAGGCCTAGAAAATTAGCCAAACAAACAAAAAAACAAAACACACACATACACACAAAAACAGAACAAAACTTATTCAAGATACTGTTTTAGAAATGGAACCTTTTAAAATAAAATAGCATTTAAGTATTTAATTTTAGATATTTGATGTATAGGCATATTAAGAGATTGTGACTCAGTTGAAGTGGTTTTAGTTATACTAAAGTACGCCTCTTTGCTCTAATTTTTTTTCTCCTGTAACATCTTCTATTTATTATATTATACTAATTTCATTCTGATTTCCTAAGAATTTCTAGCCCTTTAGAACAAAGGAGACAGCTATTTGGAGAAAATTCTGCATGACTCTTGTGTTTTTGTCCATATTCTGAGCAGAAGCATTGACAGCTTTTGTTGGGGGCTGTCTTTTCAAGGAAATTTGTATACCAAACATCCTAGAAAGATAGAAATAGTGTTTTCCTAAGGAAAACAGATTACAGATTTCTTTGCTGTCCAGGATAATAAAGATAATCCCTTTGGGGAAAAGATAGGGCACATTAGCTTATAAACCCCTTGAAAGATTTGGGTTTCATAAGCTCATCTTTCTTTTTCTGTAGCAAACATACTCTGTGTGCGGGCATCACTGGCTCACCTTCTGTTGCCTTTTAAGGATTAGGACTTGGGGAACCAGCACAAATGATGATACTCTGGCTCCTGCTGTTGTTTTGAGTAGTAAGCTGTTCTTTGTCTCTGATCCAGTAGTGTCATATCTTCTGCCAGGATTATCTGATGCTGAGTTGCCAAATCCCACTAACACAACTTATTGGTAAAATAAAGCTGAGTTTATTGTTTATTGCTGTGAAGGAGAATACCATCTTCAGAAGGCTTTGGTGATATCTTAGTGGGGCAAAGCCAAGGTCAAAATTTGAGAATTTGAAGTTTGGTTTGAGTCTTAAGTGGTAGTGATTGGGCTTAATTGGGATTGAATACCATAATAGTTTAGAATTGGTAGAAACAGCGAAGCAAGGATTTGAAAATTGATGCTTCTTGTTGAAGAGATGATGGGTTTTTCCTGAAGCTTCTGAAATGAACAATCAAGTTATATTCATGCAAGAATCTCCTGGAATAGTAGAGTTATGCTAATGAGAATGCTGGACTAATAAAGTCTCGTTAATATATACCGGAAGATTTGCATGTAGGTATATTAGCTTCTTAGGGCTGCTGTAATAAATTGCCACACACTTATGACTTAAAACAATAGGCTCTTTTCTCTTCCAACTTTTGGTGTTTACAAGCAGTCTTTAGTGTTTTTTGTTTCCTAGCAGCGTAACTCTAATCTCTACCTCCCATTTTGACGTGGTGGTCTTCCCTCTGTATCTGTATCCCAAATTTCCCTCTTCCTATAAGGACTCCAGTCACTGGATTAGGGCCCACCTTAATCCACTATTACCTCATGTTACCTTGATTATATCTGCAAAGACCCTATTTCCAAATAAGGTCACATTGACAATGAATGACTTTTGTGGGGACACTATTCCCCAAGTACAAGGATGCAAGGGAGCATGTGGTTTCAGTCATCAGTATCTAGTGTGGCTAGATGATTTTGTTTCTCAGTATCCAGGACACTGTGGCAGGCTGATTGCTTAGCATGCATGTAGGATAAAATCTCAGACTCTTCAGAGTTCTTGACAAAAGGATGATGTAGTGGAAAGAATACCGGTATGGAAATCAAGTTGCCTTGGTTCTAGTTTGTACCCTGCTATTAAATAGCTTGAGAAAGTTACTGTCTTCTCCAGCTATTAGTTTCTCAATGGGTATAATGGGGAGGTCTGGAAGAAAAGAGGAATGGACCAAATGATCTGTATGGGCCTTTGTAGGTCTCAGATTCTGAAATTTGTTAATTGTTGAGTGTCTGCTATATACAATGCTGACAATAGTTTTGATAGAGTGACAAAATTTAAAAAGGAAATAGAGAATGATTTAAATGCTGATATGATAAATTCTGACTTGTGAATGTGGCCTTGTTTACATTTTGCTTACTTGGGTGAAGATCACTCATGAAGATAGTAAGTAAACATGAGGTTAGTCCTGATCTCTCTGACTTAACCGTATTTTGTTTTTCAATTTGAATAATATATTTGGAATAGAGACATTTTTGAGGTCAGTTAATTCACTTGAAGTTAGAAAAATGTATCGTTGCTGCGCTCTCTCAGCTGAGTTCAGAAAATGAAATAATCTTTTTTCAAGTGAGCATGAGAGGGTAGATCTCCCTTCATTGCCCACATTGCTCTATCATAATATTCCTGCAGTCAAGGGATCTGAGAAACATTCCTCCTAGAGAATGGTAATAGTCTAATGAGGTGGAGCCTGGTCCAAGAGTTCTAGGTGTAAGTGATTCTTCTTCCACTGGATTTTTTAACATTTTAATTAGCTCACTGCAGTGTTGTTTGAATTCTGTCTCTGAATGTTGAAAATACATAATAGTTACTTCATAAACATTTTGTGGATACTTACAAGGAAATTTTTTGGTAATACTAAAACCATGTGTGGTTGTGTTTGTGTTTGTTCTTTTCAAGATACAAATTAATAATGTCTATGTATTGGTGGTAAGTATAAATACAGGTTGAACCAACATCTTTGGATTTGCATTAAAAGTGACTGAAGTAGAAGAAAATGGATTTTTGATTCATCCCATATGGTAGAATTTCAGACCCATCTTCTGGGAAACCCTGGAAATCTCTCAACACTTGAATTTAAGGATCTTCCAGCATATAGCTCTTTAATTACTAACAAATTTTCCCAGGACCCTGTTTTCAGGGTAGGTATTTGGGTTATTCAGAGATGATCACCAGAAACGGCAACAATGGTGATTTTTTTTTTTTTCTCTTTTCTTTTCTTTTTTTTTTTTTAATTTCAGAAGAATATTAGAATATAAAATTTGCAATAATATGTAGCAATACTTGAAATAAAATATGTTAAAAAGGGGGTTCCTCAGTGGTTCAGTTTGTTAAGCATCTAATTCTTGATTTCAGCCCAGGTCATGAATTCAGGGTCTTTAAATGGAGGCAGACGTGCCACCTGCTGTTGGGCTCCATGCTTCGTGCAGAGTCTGCTTAAGATTCTCTCCCTTTCTCTCTGCCCCTCTCCCCTGCTTACCTACAAGCGCATGCTCTCTCTCTCTCAAATAAATAAATCTTTAAAAAATACATTAAAATGATCATAATTAAAAACTAATAAAGTATAGATGCTATAATTATGGTAATAAAAATACATACCTTTTGTATCAAATTTTCTGTTTACATTTCCATCCTTCAATGAAAAGAGTAGGAGAATGTTTTTTTAATGTGCTGTCCACATCAGTGAAAATAACTTGACCTTTAAAAAGCCAAGATTTTGGGCGCCTGGGTGGCTCAGTCAGTTAAGCAACTGCCTTCAGCTCAGGTCATGATCCCAGAGTCCCGGGATCAAGTCCTGCATTGGGCTCCCAGCTCTATAGGGAGTCTACTTCTCCCTCTGACCTTCCATTGTCTCATGCCCTCTCTTACTTGCTCTCTCAAATAAATAAATAAAGTCTTTAAAAAAAAAAAAAAAAGCCAAGATTTTTTTGACTTGTGGGCCATTCTGGTGAATCCTGGAAGGCTTTTTTTTGAGAGGTGTGGGTGGATATGGTAGCTGATGATTCACGTTTTTATTAAACTGTTTGGATTTTCCTCCTCATTTTAGACCTTGAAGTTGGTCTGCTAATATTTAGCAAGATAAAGTTTCTTTTTCTTGTAAGAAATATTTTCTAGTTTCAGAGAATTTTGAATTGGCAAAGAGTAGAAAGTAGAGTATGGATATGTTTGATTTATTTTATGGTTTGGAATCTTCACTTTCTGTGTAGTGTTTATTTTGTTGGATTCACATATGCTTGAGAAATTAGAGGATTCTCCTCTTCCCAGCCCCCAACCAGCTACTTCTGCAGCCTCATAGGAAAAAAAAAGGAAAGAAGGAAAATCATGATCATGTTAAACACATTTTTTTCCCCTCTTTTAAAATACCTATTCTGAATTAATGGACTATTGTGCTGGTTGTTTAGTTGAAGGTTTTTTTGATTGATTGATTTGTCAAAGATAGAGCACAAGTAGAGGGAGCAGCAGGCAGAGGGAGAAGCAGGCTCCCCACCAAGCAAGGAGCCCAGTGGAGGACTTGATCCCAGGACTCTGGGATCATGACCTGAGCTAAAGGCAGGTGCTTACCCAACTGAGCCACCCAGGCATTCTTTTTTTTTTTTTTTTTCCATAGATTTTATTTTTTGGAGTAGTTTTACCTGTAGAGAAAATGCAACAGAAAGTAGAGAGTTCCCTTATATCCTATAGTCTTGCTATAATTGCTTATTACTACCAGGTATTTTTTCCCTTACAGTTCTTTGGGATTTTTTATGTAGATCATACTGTCTGTGAACAGAGACAGTTGTATTTTTTCCTTCCTACTTTATATAATTTATATCCTTTCTTGTCTTACTGCATTAGCTAGGGTGTCCAATATGATATGAATAGGAACGGTGAGAGGGAAAATCTTAGAGTGAAAGTATCTAGTTTTTAAACTATTAAGAATGGTATTTGCTGTGGGGTTTTTGTAGATTTTATTAGCTTGAGGGATTTCCCTTGTACTTCTGTTTGCTGAGTTTTTATCATAAATGGGTGTTGAGTTTTATCAAATTCTTTCTCTGCAGGTATCGATATCACATGATTTTTCTTGTATGGTGTGTTGATGTGTGATGGATTACATTAAAAAATTGATTTTCAAATGCTGAACTTGATTTATATACTTAGAATAAATCTTATTTGGTTGTGCTGTATAATTTGACTTGCTGATAGTTTTTGAGGATTTTTTGCATCTCTGTCCATGAGAGATATTTGTTTGTAGTTTTCCTTTCTTGTAATGTTGTTTGGGTTTAGTATTAGAGTAATGCTGGACTCATAGAACAAATTAGTAAGTGCTCCCTCTTCTTTCTTTAACAGACTGTAGAGAAATGGTATTTCCTGTTTCTTAAGTGTTTGGTAGAATTCATCAGAGAAGATATCTGGGTATGGAGCTTTCTGCTTTGGAATATTGCTAATTATTTATTTAATTTCTTAGATTAGTATAGGGTTATTTGTGTGATCTGTGTCTTCCTTGTGTGAGCTTTGGTAGATTGTCTTTAAAAGAATTGTTCCATTTCATCTAAGTTGTCAAATGTATGGGCCTTGAATTATTTATAATATTGCTTTATTATCCTTTTAATGTGAGTAGGATCACTAGTGATGGGCCCTCTTTCATTTCTGATATTACTAATCTGTTTCTTCTCTCCTTTTTTCCTGACAAGGGGTTTATCCATTTTATTGATCTTTGAAAAAAACCAGTTTTTACTTTTGTTGCCTTTTCTCTTTTATTTACATATTTTCAGTTTCATTGATTTTTGCTTCCAATTTTTATTATTTCTTTTCTTGTGCTTATTTTGGATTTTATTTGCCCTTCTCAATTTCCTATGGCAGAAGCTTGAGTGGTTGATTTTAACTCCTTCTATTATTTTAATATATAATTCCAGTGCTATAAAAATTTTCTCAGGAAGAGAAAATACAATAGTATGTTTACTGCATTCCACAAATACTTTCATTTTATTTTCATTTTTACTTAAAGTATTAATTTCTTGAGACTTTCTTTTTGACTCATGTTATTATTGTGTGTTATTTAATTTCCAAATATTTGGGTATTTTCTAACTATCTTTTTGTTACTAATTTTTAGTTTAAATCCATTGTAGTCTGAAAGCATACTTTGTATGATTAAGGTGTGTTTTCTGGCCCAGAATATAGTCTATCTTGATAAATGTTCTCTTTCAGCTTGAGAATAATGTGTATACTGCTATTGTTGAATAAAAGAGTCTGTAGGTGTCAATTAGATCCAGTTGATTGATGATGCTATTCAGTTTTACAATATTCTTACTGATTTTATGTGTACTGGTTCTGTCAATTACTGACTAGAGGGGCGTTAAAGTCTCCAAATATAATAGTGAGTGTATGTGTTTCTCTTTGCAGTTCTACTAGTTTTTACATCATTTATTTTGATTCACAGTTGTGAGGTGCATACATATAAAGGAAGTTATATCTTCTTGGTGAATTAACCCTCTGACATTGGGTAATGCCCAACCCTTAATCACTGGCTGACAGTCTCTGTCTTTTAGTTGATGTATTTAGACCATTGATGTTTAAAGTAGTTATTTGTATACTTGGATTAATATCTACCATATTTTTAAACTGCTTTCTATTCCATGCCCTTGCTGTTTCTTTCTTTTTTTTTTTTTTGTCTTCTACTCTGTTTCTGCTTTCTCTTGTTTCATTTGAACATTTCATATGATTTTATTTTTTTATCATATCTTATATATCATTATACTTACTGTAAAATTTTTTAGTGGTTGCCCTGGAGTTTTTAATTACACATTTACAACTAATCTTTGTTCACTTTCAAATAATAATATACCACTTCATGGGTAGTGCAGGTACCTTATCATAGATTATTCCCAATTCCTTTCTCCCATCCCTTATAACATTGCTGTCATTCATTTCATTTATCTATAAGCTGTGATCACTGAATATATTATGCTATTACTATTTTTAACAAGTTGTTATTTGTTAGATCAAGAATAAAAAATAAGATTTAACTTTATCTTTATTGCATCTCTAATGCTTTTCATTTTTTTAATGTAATCCACATTTTCTGAAATTTTATAATTTGTACAAAATTACAATGCTTTATAATTTTCCTTCCCTCTGAAAAACTTTTTATTTTTATTTTTTATTTATTTTTTAAGTATTTATTTGAGAGAGAGAGAGACTGAGAGAGAGAGAGAGAGAGAGAGAGCACAAGAGCGGGGGTGGGGCAGGGTAGACAGAGAGGGAGATGCAGACTCCCTGGTGAGTAGGGACCCCAATACAGACTTGATCCCAGGACCCTGGGATCATGACATGAGTCAAAAGCAGACACTTAACTGACTGAGCCATCCAGCATCCCTGAAGAATTTTTAAACATTTCTTGCAAGGAAGGTGAGTAGGCCTTCAGTTCCCTCAATTTTTATTTGTCAGATAAAGCCTGTATTTCCTTTTCACTTTTGAAGGATAATTGTGATAGGTACAGAATTCTGGATTGGTGGGTTTTCTTTTAACACTTTAAATTTTTCACTCTGCTTACTTTGCTTGCATGGTTCTGAAGAGAAAGTTTGACAGAATTCTTATTTTTCTCATGTCTAGGTAAGCTTTTTTCTTCTGGATTCTGTTCAGATTTTCTTATCTGTTTTGCTGCAGTTTTACTATGATATGCCTAGGTGCACATATTATAGTATATATCCTGTGTAGTATGTTCTGAGCTTCATGAATCTGGTTTATTGTTTATCATCAAAGACATTTTTTCTGTTACATTGTTGTTGATTTGTTGCATTTCCTTTTGATTTTTTTCTTACTCATAACTGTGCTTACAATACCCATCTGTTCTTGCATGTTGTCTGCTTTTTCCATTAGTGCCCTTAGTGTATTTATCATAGCTATTTTTAAACTCAGTGATAATTCTAAAGCCTTTGTTATACCTGAGTCTGGTTTTGAGGCTTGCTTTGTGTCTTCAGATCATAGTTTTAGCCTTTACAATGCTTTGTAATTTTTTGTTGGTAGCCAGACATGTTATATTAGGTAAAACAAACTGAAATGATTAGGCCTTTAGTGTGAGGTTTTATGTTTATCTGATCAGGAGTTAGGCTGTTTACTATATTCCATAGCAGTGGCGTCAGAGGCTAAAATTAGTAGTGTTTTTTTCTGCCCTGTTGGTTTTGGGTTTTGTAGAGAATCCTTTAATAGTGTCTGAGGCTTGCAGTTCCTTTACATACATAATGCTTATGTATACATATACATATATACATACACACACACACACACACACACATACATATATTTGAGAGAGAGAGCATGAACAGGGGGAGGGGCAGAGGGAAAAGGAGAGGGAGAAACAGATTCCCTACGAGCAGGGAGCCTAATTCGGGGCTCTCTCCTAGGACCCTGAGACCATGACCTGAACCAAGGCAGCTGCTTAATCAACTGGGCCACCCAGGTGCCCCTACAATCAAGAGGTGGTTGCTTAACTGACTGAGGCACCCAGGTGCCTCATAGTTATTTTATTAGAATGATGTGATGTGGCGTATTTGGTCCCAGTGTTTTAGTGAGCCTGATTTGGTTATCTCTTACCCCATGTTGAAGGATGGAGGGGTTGGAATTGGATATTTACTTTCCCCCAGGTTGGTTAGATTCTATAAAACCTTGGTTGGTTAGACTCTAAAAAATTCTAGTTTCTTAAGCTTTATTAAATAGTTTTTTTTGGTTGTTTTTTTGTGGGTTTTTGTTTTTGTTTTTGTTTTTGTTTTTCCAGACAGTCCTTTTAAAGAATAACAGAGAGTTCTGGGCATATTTCAAGTTGGTTACTTTTCCCCTCCCTCTTCTGGAAATAAGATTTTTTTTTCCCAGACTCTCCCAGGGAGAACCTGATAGGGTTCTTGGAGGTAAAAAGTCAGGAATGCATGGGGACCTTTCAAAGACTGGATTCCCTCTCCATTTTTCACTCCAAGCTAGTTGACACAGAGCCTCCATCAAATTGTCAATTATTGTTAAAGTATTCCTATTGATCCTGGCTCCAGCTGAGGGCTTATTATGTTCCTAGCCTTCTGCAGCTCTCACACTGTGATTTTCTGTATCTGCCTGTCTGTGTCTCTGGTTTTCAGGGTAACAGTTTGCCCTCTGGGTTCAATTCTCTGATGGATCTAAGAAGAGCTGTTGATTTTCAAGCCCCCCCTCACCCCCACAAAGCCAGTCTGTCTGTCTGTCTTTCTTTCTTTCTTTCTTTCTTTCTTTCTTTCTTTCTTTCTTTCATTCATGAGAACAGGAGTGATGAATTATAAGCTCTTGAAATGTTGGATATGATTGAAGATTATTTTTGAGTCTTTTTGGCAATTTTGTAATGGTGACTTGGTATGATATCCTCTGTCTGATTTGACAGTATTTTGGAATTTGATTTCCTTCTGGCATTAGGTTTGCACAGTTTGAGGTAATGTATTCTAATTTGCAGGAATGAGTATAGAACTTTTTCAGAGGGAAATTGATCTTAGGACTGGCTCTTGTTATTGGTGAAATGACTCATTCTTAGCCCAGTTACTATTCTTCTGTTTGCAAGTGTAGTTTGGGGACACTGGCAACCTTTCCTTTGTTTCCTATGTTAAATAGTCAGGTTTTCATTTTTATACTCTTGAACCATACAAGAAATATTTTTACAGACTTTTTGGGTGTAGGGTCTTGTCAAGTTTCACTAATTTGCACTTATGGTAACGATACTGATGATTCTGGGAATGGTTATTAAAACATTGTGCTGGGGCTCCTGGGTGACTCAGTTGGTTAAGCACCAGCCTTCGGCTCAGGTCATGATCTCAGAGTCCTGCGATGGAGTGCCGCATCAGGTTCCCTGCTCAACTTGTGCTTGTGCTTTCCGTTTCTGTCTCCCTCTCTCTGTCAAATAGATAAAATCTTTAAAAAAATTACAAAAACAAGAAAGCAACAAAGCAAAAACCTTGTGCTGATACTTTGGATTTATGAAATTAATTGGATGGCTCATTCAGACTGGATGTCTTAATTTAATTAGTACATTGTCACTAATTATTTTTATGAGCAGAGAATAGAGTAATAGTATTAATCCTTACATTTTCTGTGATGTCGTAAAAAAAACAAACCAACCTTGATGTACATCTTGAATTTAGTGCTTAGATATCTTGACTTCAGTGCTTCAATATCTTGGTGGAAGTATGAAAAGAGAAATTGGTGTATATTATATGTTAAATGTTTATTTTCTTTTTAAAAACATTACATTAAAAAATCACTATGTTACAGGTAATTCAAACAACTGTTTTATTAAAATAAGAGACTCATCCTTTATCCCATAGTTTAACATGACAATAGCTACCATGTGTGAGTATATGGTTCTTTTAGTTCTTTTTCATATATAGATTTTTTAAACATAGCTTTGATAATAATTTCTTTTTAAATTTGTGCTTTTTGTAGTTAGTGTATTTTCTCATTCTGTATTATTGTGTTTTTAATAGTATGTTTTTTCATAGAGTGACATACTGTTAGGTTGATCAGACTGACAGTTTATTCTGTTATCACTGTGATAAACTGTGTATGCATTTTGCTTTTCCATTTCTTTTGATTTAGCTTAAAAATTTTTTTTTTAAAATTTTATTTTTTTAATTAGGTAGACTCTGTGCCCAGTATGAGGCTTGAACTTACCACCTTGAGATCAAGAGTTGAATGCTCTAATGACTGAGTCAGCCAGGCACCCTCTGATTTAGCTTTTCTATGTTTGTGCCATTTCCTTGCCTGGATTTTCACAAGTTTCAGTCTCTCTTTCTTTATCTTTCTTTTAAGGAATATGTTATGTTTTCTCCCCCAGTGCTAATTAACTTCTGTTGCATCTTGAAGATATTTGTTTTCTTACACAATTAGAAAACAGTTCTTTAGGACTTAAATTGCCATAGTGATTCCCATTGTTCTCTTCTAATAATTGAAATTTTGTAACTAGGTGATAAAAATGTCAAGATGTGACAGACTTGGTATTCTGGACTCTCATACTTAGGTTGTAAGTAATCTGTAGTTTAGTAATTTAATATTTTATGTTGTACTTAAAAATTGAATTTTTCCTCACTAGCTTTATATTTGTGGGTTTAATTTGATGTCTTTGTTAGGATTCCTTATTAGATTTCTCTGCGTTCTTCTGACTTTTCCTCTACTGTCACTTGTGTTTAGGCCTGAACTGGGTCTAACCTTTTGAGTGGAAAGTCAGTAGTGATAGAAACTTCTAGAAACAATTAGTCTGATGATCTTGAACCTACTTCCTCACCCATAAAAGCTATCAAAGGATTCTCTAGGACCTTCCATACTGCATATTCTCTTCTGACTTTCTAAGTTGACATTTTATAAAGTATTTAGCTTTTTTTTTTACTCTTGTCATCTTCAAGGTATTTTACTATGATTTAAAAAAAAAAATCATGTTTTTACTGAGACATAGGTGAACCCAAGGGAAGGAAAAGATCATGCAGAATTGTTGAGTTCATTTCATTTAAAAGCAGTAAAATTCCATAATTGGAATTTGTTCTTATTCTTTGCAATTTTTTCAGGGAAGATAGGATTTATATATATATATATCACTTAGGAATATCTGTATTGGTTGGCATTTAAAGTGATGTATACAAGGATGCTCATCATATGTCTTTTCTGTCCTTACTCCTTTTTTCTCCTGGTCTTGATTTCTTGCCCTTTCTTCAACAAATTTAATGAACAACTGCTGTAATTTTGGACACAAAATGATTAAGACCCTGCCTCTAGAAAGCTGATAATTTAGTAGGTGAGCTGGAAATGTATGTTAATAGTTGCCATGTAGGAAGTCCCCTAATTTCCTATATAATAATATGTTTCCAAAAATGTGTTTGAAAATAAATATTCACATGGCAGAGAGTTAGGAGGTGTTTGGGTATTTCTATGGGGAGTTATTCCATGAAGCCAAAGTGTGTCATTATAAAACAACTAATTCTAGGGGGAATTTAGTTGGTTGACTGGGTGGCTCAGTTGTTTAAGCATCCAGCTCTTGGTCTCAGCTCAGGTCTTGATCTCAGGGTCTTGAGTTTAAGCCCAGGGTGGAGCCTACATAAAACAAAAACAAAAACGTCTAATTCTTTTTCCTGGGCATGTTGTCTCTCTTGGGACTAGGAATCCTATTCGGTGTACAACATCAAACGTGTCTGAGTGGGATTGCTAGCTGTGCCTGAGCTAAGCAAATGAATCTTGGCCCAACCTCCTTGTAGAGAGAGGTGCAGCCTCTGGAATTTGAGCTCTGTTACTGGGATGGTAGGTATATGAAGCTGGGGGAAAAGGATCCTTCTCACCCTGCTGTGACAATATGAGCTGGGTACTTAAAGCATGTCTCCCACTCATATATTTGATTACCTAGGGTATCTTTTTGCAACCCAGCAATACCTATAGCTCTGCACTGTCCCAAGGGAGAAATCACGGACTGTTGGAGATAGGCCTGGGAGAGAATAGGCCAGACAAGAGGACATCTGTCCTCCATGATTTGAGAGTGACAGCTTGAGTCACTCCTTCATTCTTAGCCGTCCCAACTTTTATGTATATGTGGCTAAGCCTTTGTCTGTAGAAGGACTGGGAAATGAGGTAGGAATAGTTAATTTTTTTTCCACCGTAGGCCAGGATAATAACAAATGTTTACCTCAACTTCAGGGAGGCCTGGCTTCACACTTCTTCCACTCCTTGGCATTGTGAGCTACCAGAGCTTCATGCAGTAACCACGATCATTAATAAGATGATGTCTAAGAGACTGAATTTGGTGTCCTAAAGGTAGTTTAAGGGTATTAGTCTGTAATGTGTGAAATGTGTTGAGTTGTGTGAAATTTAGTCCTGGTTTGCTTAGTGTGGCAAGTATAATTGGCATATTTGTAAAATTCAGTAGTAGCACCCAGGGAGGAATAATAAATTGTGCCTAGAAGGTAATGAGAAGGTTCACAAAGGAGGGATACTCATACTCTGTATTAAATGGGTGGCTTTGAAAGTAGATTTAATAGTGGAAATTCCTGCCCGAAAATACTGATATCTTAAGACCTCACTCAAATCAGATAGGGCTGTGGTCCAGAATACATTATTTGTCTTGAATTTCTTTATACCTTAATTCTTTATACACCAAATTCAGTAGCTTCTAAGCTGCCTTTAGTAAATTTTCATTGTGAATTATACGTTAGATGATTAAATGTTTTTTTTTAAGTAGAATCAGTTGCTCTATTTTAAACTTTTGATTCAGATACTGTGCTGAATGCCTGAGACAGCCACAACATATGACATGAATTAAGTCTTAAGAGGCAAAAGTCCAGAGGAAAGACAGAAATCTCTAAAACTGTGACAAGTGGGGAATTGTGCTCTTAAAAAATGTGCTTTGTGAGAGTAGGGAGGGAGTGACGATATTCTGAGTGGAGAATGAGAGAGTTTGAGAATGGTGCTGAATGGAGATGACAGTTGAGTTGATAGCAGAGATACTTTTAAAGCTAACCTTCCAGTACCTGGTCTTTAAGTTTTCTTTAACCCTAGACTTAATTGGTTAAGTTACAATCTTCCATAGCATTTAGTTACATGTGTGTACAAGTAGAATTGCTAGTCTTAATAAGGACTCTCAGATTTTGCATGGTTCAGGATCAATAAAGCAAAATTATATTTTCCTTAGTATATTATATTTACTTGTAATACTAATAAATACTACTATACTACCGCTACTGCTCCTGTAACTACTTCTATCATTACTGTTATTACTGTTATTAGTACAGTGTTCTAATGCTATTAACCCTTGTCCTCTTCCTTCCACTCCTAATACTACTGAATAATGCTTATTTTTACTAGGAACCACTTTTAAGTTCTTTTTTTTTTTCAATTATTTTTTAATAGTAGTCACTATTACTGTCTGACGTGGGGCTTGAACTCACAACCCGGAGATTAAGAGTCACATGCTCTACCGACGGAACGAGCCAGCCACACCTATAGTTTTTTCTTTTTAAGTTCCTTATAGTTTTAAGATGGGCGAGTATATCAATTTTTAGAAGGCTTTTCAAGATTGATTAAAAAAAAAGTGATTATTTCACAGAAACTTAATAAAATTATCTGCATTTTCAAAGAAGTCTTCTGATAATTCAAGTTCTAGATATGAGGGGTTATTCTATGTTTTTCTTTATGTTTCTTGATAAGTATTATTATATGTATGGTAATATGATTGAGTTCTTATGATTAGATTTATTCCAAATAAAAATCCTAAATATAAAGGTTTTTCTACTGAAGTATATACTTTTTTTGGTTACTTTTGATATATATATAATATATATATATATATATAAAATATATATATTTTTTGACTTTTAGGTTAATCTGGTGTTTGTTTTAGAATTTCTCTAGAGATCATAAGCTATGGAATAAGGCAGATGTGGACTGATTCTTGGATACTAGCTGTGCTTGGGTAGTTAATTTTAGATACTAAATTTCTGCATCTATAAAATATAGATAAATATTAAGTGCAAAGTCTTTAGCACAGTGCCTGGCATGAAGTAATGGCTCAATAAATGTTAACTATTACTGTTAACTGAGTTAGGAGTTAAGTCTCTGACCTTAAATGTGGACCTTGGAGACTAGGAATACCTTGGGACCACCTTGAGCCCCTATATGGAGAAGACTGCCTATAAGATGACCTATTCTGGGTATGCCTTTCTGACCTGAAACTAATCAGGAGCCTATGCACTTTGCTGAAAAATGTTTAAAGAACTCTAATATTGCAAAGACAGTGTACAGGAGACTCTAAATAAGACATCTAAATAAGATGAGGCTACAGGATGACTAGGTATCACTATGATGTAAGCATAACCACAGAGCAAGAGATGATGAGAACCTTTTTCACAGCCCCTGGTCTGGGTAAGTTTGGTTTGGGATAAGATGGAGGAATCTGAGCTATAGAGCCATTCGTGCCAAACAGTAGGGAGAAGTGTCCTTTTTTTTTTTTTTTTTTTTAAGTTCCAGATTAAAAAAAAAAGCACCTTGTTTTAGATGTTATCAGGCATCAGAAAAGTTAGAGACAAATGTAGCTAAATCTTTTTTTTTTTTTTTTAAGATTTTATCTATTTACTTGACAGAGAGAGAGAGATCACAAGTAGGCAGAGAGGCAGAGAGAGGAGGAAGCAGGCTCCCCGCTGAGCAGAGAGCCCGATGCGGGGCTCGATCCCAGATCCCTGAGACCATGACCTGAGCCGGAGGCAGAGGCTTTAACCCACTGAGCCACCCAGGCACCCCTAAATCCAAGTTCTATCTCCTTTAATCTTCTTAGTTAGAGGACCAGGTCTATAAAATGTTGAGAACCCTGTAAAGGAACTCCATGAAGGGCAAATGCTTGAGAGCTCTGATTTTTTCCTTGTCTTTCCTTTTGGACAGTGGAGGTTAGAAGTACATTCACAATCACAGAAACCTTTGTATATATGGTCACTGTTCTGGAAAGAGACATTCTGTCTTCCACTCCAGATGGTTATCTTAGATACTTAGGTTTTTAGAATAATAATGTCACTGTGGTTTAGGTTCTGAGTTAGTAACTTGAGGAAATTTGATAAAGGCCATTGAAGAATAAAAGATAAATCTCATTTTAAAAAATGTTATTTACTGTGCCACCAGGTAGTAATGACTTGTAATATGGAAACATTCTTTTTTTTTTTTTTTAAAGATTTTATTTATTTATCTGACAGAGATCACAAGTAGGCAGAGAGGCAGGCAGAGAGGGAGAGAGGAGGAAGCAGGCTCCCTGCCGAGCAGAGAGCCTGATGCGGGGCTCGATCCCAGTACCCTGAGACCATGACCTGAGCCAAAGGCAGAGGCTTAACCCTCTGAGTCACCCAGGTGCCCCAATAATATGGAAACATTCTTAAAAATCCTAGGAGAGGGGTGCCTGGGTGGCTCAGTGGGTAAAGCCTTTGCCTTCGGCTCAGGTCATGATCCCAGGGTCCTGAGATCGAGCCCCACATTAGGCTCTCTGCTCAGCGGGGAGCCTGCTTCCCTCTCTCTCTTTGTCTGCCTCTCTGCCTACTTGTGAT
Organism: Lontra canadensis; assembly: GCF_010015895.1. Taxonomy (NCBI): domain Eukaryota; kingdom Metazoa; phylum Chordata; class Mammalia; order Carnivora; family Mustelidae; genus Lontra; species Lontra canadensis. The sequence continues at coordinate 3,120,198 of NW_022631049.1, read as the reverse complement.
CTCTCTCTGTCAAATAAATAAAATCTTTAAGAAAAAATCCTAGGAGAGTTGTACTTTCATGAGAGTTTAGTTTATTATGTGCCTTTGCATTTTGGGGGTTTACAAAAAGTGCTGCATGGGGAGGAGATGGCTTAAAAACAAATTGGGTTCTTTTACACACCAATAAGTTGACGGTTTGACTAGTTGTAAATGAAAGTGGAATTACTATTATTTATTTATTTTTTAATTAGGCAGGCTCCACACCTGAAGTGGGGTTTGAACTCCATGACCTGGAGATCAAGAGTCACATGCTCTACTGACTGAGCCAGCCATATGCCCCAAAAGTAGAATTTTTAATTGGTTTAATTCTAGATTCTAGAGGATGTTTTACAAAACACCGGGTCTGCCAATCAGTAAGTTGGTACTTTTCATACGCATTGTTAAAGTTAAAAACTGGAATTTGTTGAGTGATAGTATTATACATGACACTTTATCAAAGATTCATTGACAGCCTCATATAAACTCTTCCTAATCACTCAGTCTAAAATATCTATTTTTTATTGTATCATTTTACTTATGACACTATTACGTATGTGTGCACACACGTTTGTATTTGTTTATTGACTATTTTCTTATCAGAATGAAATTCCATGAGTTCTTTTTCTTTTATCATCAAAACATTTATTAAATGCTTAACTGCATGTGACCTGAGCTATGACTAGGCTTGTTAAAGATTTGATGGCCTGACTAAAACCAGGAAAACTGCTGCCTCCTTTTCATGTTCACAGAGCAGCTTCTGCTCTGTGGGCCAGAGCAGAGTTGGGCTAGTCCTGTTTCCTGCAAGGGAGGGGATACATGTACCAGAGCAGGATTCTGCTAAATGGAATGGAGCCAGGGGTGGGGACACTAGGCCAGCCTTTCCAGCCAGCCCTTCAGGAGATATCCTGAGCACCTAAAATAGCATGTGACACATAGTAGGTGGTCAACAAATACTTGATGAATGGGAGATTTTCTCTTTTCGTTCTTCTCTCTCTCTTTCTTTTAGAGGGGAGGAGTGTCAAAGTTCAGATTTGAATAACATATAGGTAACTTTATTAATTTTCATAAAGATGATGCTGGGAAAGTATATTTGCACAATAAAGGGATACATTTCAACATTTTTAAAATGAAGAATTAAGAACTCATTAGTTTTAAGGCTTGCCAGTATTCATCATTGTAATCTGTTAAAGGAAAATATAAATTGTGATAATTGAGAATACAAGAGAAATTTTGGTGAAGTGATAATGTTTATAACAAAAATACAAATGAAATTTTTGAAAAGCTTGAATATTATGAAATCTCCAAAAGTTAAAAAGTCAAAGCAGAGTGATGCATTGCCTGGCAGAAGTCCCTCCATCTGTCTGCAGTGTTGTGCTGTGGGAAAGAGAGATGGATTTGTAAATCCAGAATGAGATTCTGCCTACCCGAAGCCACTACTGTGCAGAGACCCTGGGTGAAGCCTCCTTCATCATGTCCTCCCAGGAGGCAAAACTGTCAGCTGAGGACTTGGGGTCTTATAAGAAGGAAGGAGAATACATTAAACTCACAGCCCTTGGACAAGATAGCATTGAGATTCGCTTCAAAGTGAAGATGACAACACATCTCTAGAAACTCAAAGAATCATGCTGTCAGAGACCGGCAGTTCCAATGAATTCACTCAGTTTCTTTTGGAAGGTCAGAGAGTTGCTGATGATCACACTGCAAAAGAAGTGGGAATGGAAGAAGTGATTGAAGCTTATCAGGAACGAACGGGGTCATTCAACAATTTAGATATTCTTTTTGTTTTTTTTTTTTACTCTCCTTTTTTATTTTTAAAAATAGTTCTTTTGTAACTTGATGTTAAAAATGGAATTGAAAATCTTTAAAACATCTGGTAATTTGAATTCTAGTGCTTGTTATTCATTATCACTTGTTTTTATTATGCCGAGATTTAGTGATCAAACCTAAGCCCCCTTCATATTGCCCTCTGCTTTTAAAAAATTACATGTGTGCACAGAGAGACCACCTTTTCCAGCATTGCATTCACAGGCAATGTGAGTATTCATGAGTTTCCAGTTGGCCCTGAAATTCTAGCATGTGATTGCTTTATTCCTAGACTACGATTTTCAGTGGGAAATGGAAGTTTTTCAGAGAACTGAACTGTGGAAAAATGATCTTTCCTTAATCTGAAGCTACTTTAAAAATTTGTGGATCTGGACCAAAAGACGAGAAGTATCAGGCTGGAGTTGAGATGATAGAGATGGTGAGAGTAATGACTAATTCCAAAGATGGCTTTACTGAGGAGAAAGCATTTTAAGATAAAAGAAGTCTTGTCAGAAAATCCAGAAAAGTTCTAATGTAATTAGCAGTTAACAAAGTTATTCATGCAGAAGTGTATATAACAGAACACTGCTCTTTTTAATTTTATTTGTACTTTTTGGCCTGGGATATAGGTTTTAAATGGAAATTGTCTGTACCAGCTTCATTAAAATAAGCAAAGTGTGTATAAAAACCATTAAAAATGGGTGCCTGGGTGGCTCAGTGGGTCAAAGCCTCTGCCTTCCACTCAGGTCATGATCCCAGGGTCCTGGGATGAAGCCCCACATAGGGCTCTTTGCTCGGCAGGGAGCCTACTTTCCCCTCTCTCTCTGTTTGCCTCTCTGCCTACTTGTGATCTCTGTCTGTCAAATAAGTAAATAAATAATCTTTTTTTTTTTTTTTAATTTTTTTTTTTTTTAAGATTTTTTTTTTTATTTATTTATTTGACAGAGAGAGATCACAAGCAGGCAGAGAGGCAGGCAGAGAGAGAGGAGGAAGCAGGCTCACTGCTGAGCAGAGAGCCCGATGCGGGGCTCGATCCCAGGACCCTGAGATCATGACCCGAGCCGAAGGCAGCGGCTTAACCCACTGAGCCACCCAGGCGCCCCAAGTAAATAAATAATCTTAAAAAAAAAAAGCAAACATTAAAAAAAGGGTCAAAGCAGAATCTCTGAAGTAGACATTTATTTTAGAATCTGAAAGAGAAAAAGAATAAAATTAGGTTGTAAGTAGACTAGGTATTGACAAAGCAGGCCAGTCTGAGGCTAAATGTTCTCAGCCAAAACCAGATATTAGATGGAGGAACCCAGAAGTACTATCTTCAACCTACTTTTGAACTGGACTATTGGACCTATCATAGACTCTCATTAAGAACAGTGACTAAGTTCACGTTCAGGGCTATCCCCAGTGCCCAGTGTAGTTCCTGGTAATTAGTATTCTCTGCAAAAATTTTTTCTTGAAAAAGGTGTATTAATCTGTAGGTAGTAAATTGTAAAGAGCTGACTTCAGACATTTTTGGGGGTGTTGTTGCCATGGGTTTTAGCCATAGCTGTTCCTGTATCATTTTTCTCTGAGTTTCTCTTAACCTTTTAGGGTGAAGGATCAGAATTTGTGCCTTTGGCCCTTGTTAAGAATATGCTTTGAATTATTTTCTGCATTATTCTTATCTATAGCTGGACCTCCCCCCTTTTTTTTTCCGTAAAAGGCAGAGGGCAAGCTTCTCTAGTTTTTTAAGTTCTTTAGCTGCAATTTGAGTCTCTGACCAGTGTACTAATAGATGGAAAGTCTTATATTTATTTTCTTAGTGAAGTTACTTTAAATAAAATTCCAAAGTGTTTAATCTGTATTAAAGAAATCTGTATTATTGCTAAAGAAATCTGTATTACTTAGAGATGTGAAGTTATAATGATTGATTTAAGGGATTAGGAATGAGTCATCAATGCTTTTCTCTTGTAGTTAGTGATTTCAAACTTTTTTTTTTGTTGGTAACAATGAAAAATTACTTATTCTTGCTGACATGAAGATATTCAGAGTTGCCTTTGCTTGTATCTTCATGGAATGAAAGAGGTAGATTAAGTTGCCTTTTACTAATGTAAATATGAAAATAATTTAGTCTAGATTTTCTTACTAGGCTTGTATTTCACTGAGACCTTTTTTTTTTTTCAACCCCAAAGATACACTCCTCTCATTTTAATACATGTTAAAATTGTATGAGTAAGCTTAAATATGTTAGTGTGCCTCCCCTTCAGTCTCAGTAGCCATATTTTAAGCGCTCTGTAGCCACATATGGCTAGTGGTTATTTTATTGGGCAGTTTAAGTATAGAACATTTCCTTCTTGCAGATATGCCTGATACAGACATTTTCTATTATAGATTTTAATGATCTAGGTAATTATAATTTTTAAGGTAAGATTCTTAATATTTTTGGTAAGACATTTGTATTATGAAATTTATTTTGATTATTCTGTTATATCATGGACAGTCCAATAATTTTTGTTGTTCTGTTTTAAAATGCCATTTTTTAAAAGATTTTATTTATTTATTTGAGAGAGAGAAAGAGAGAATGAGAGAGAGACCGTGAGAAGGGAGAGGTTAGAGGGAGAAGCAGACTCCCAGCTGAGCCCCATGTGGGACTCGATCCAGGGACTCCAGGATCATGACCTGAGCAGAAGGCATTTGCTTAACCAACTGAGCCACCCAGGCGCCCCTAAAATGTCATTTTTATCTAATTTTGAGACTAGCTTGCATTTTGTAATATAATTTAATGGGAAATTTTGATATAGTAACTAGAAATTGCCCTTACAGGTAACACAGAACATTAATCTTGTTAAGTGAAGTAATGAATATAACTGTGAAAATTCCTCTTAAGGCTTTTATGATCAGTATTTTAGGAATGTGGAGCTTTTAAAACAGGCCTTTAGCTCCTAATGTGTTTTGGTTAAACATGATAACGATTTTGTCACTATAATGCTGGGCTTACAGAAGTTGCTGATTAGATGTTAGTTCTTTTAATAAATAGATTTCATTTTCTAGTGCGTGTTTCCCCAGATTAGATGATCATAAGAATTCCCTGAGGAGGGACACCTGGGTGGCTCACTCAGTTAAGCATCTGCCCTCTGCCTTTGGCTCAGATCATGATCCCAGGGTTCTGGGATTGAGCCCTATATCAGAGCAGGGAGCCTGATCTCCCTGCTTCTCCCTCTCCCTCTGCCTGGTCCCCCTGCTTGTTCTTTCTCTCTCTCTGTCAAAGAAATAAAATCGTAAACAAAAAAAAAAAAAAAAAAAAAAAAAAAAAAAATTTTCTGAGGAGTATTTATTTATTTATTTATTTATTTTTGAGGAGCTTTTTAAAGATACAGATATCCAAGGCATATATATTATAAACCATATGTATTAATAAAATCCTTTGTATACATTCCTTAGTTTAAACTCCTTGAGATAGAATTGTTGGCTCAAAAGATTGAATTATTTTTTAGATTTTTGATTCAAAGGAAAAATTTCCTTCAGAAAGTTTGTACCAATTTATAAACTTTTCCTCACATTTTCTCTACACTGGGTATTACTGAATTTTTAATATTTCTCAGTTGATTAAAAGATCTCTTATTTTAGCTTGCATTTCTTTACTTATGAGTGAGAGTCAGCATTTTTCAAAATTTTTCGATAGGTGTTTTTTTCTTCCCTTTTTCCTGTCCCTGTGTCCCTCTGTCCCTTTCTCCCTCTCTCTCTCCTTCCCTCTTTCTCCCTCCCTCCCTTTCTTTCTCTCTCCCCCCTCTCTTCCTTCCTTCCTCCCTCTTTCTTTTCTTTCCTTTCCCTCCCTTCCCTTTCTCTTCCCTCTCCTTTTCCTTCCCCTTTTCCCTCCCCTCCCATCTCCCTCTCCCTCTGCCTGGTCTCCCCTCAGCTCCCCTCCAGCCCCTCCCCTTCTCTCTCTTCCCCTTGCCTCCCCTCTCCTCTCCTTTCCTTTCCTTCAAATTGCCTGTTTTTGATATCTGTTGTTTCACATACCTAAGGTTCTTCATTTTGATCATCTGTAAGTTGAATGATAGGGCTAGAAGGCAATGACTAAAAACAAGAATTGGTGTTCAAAAGGGCAGTGTGATTTTGGTTATTGAGCCTGTACAGATTCGGTTAAAATGTTAAATCTATCACAGATCTGCAGTATTCTTTGTACATATTTCCATCTGTTCTCTCATAAATTATATCTTTTAGGAATGGTCCTTTTCAGTTTGACAGTGGAGGAATTGGATTTAAAATTTTCTTATGAACAAAGGAAGTATTTTGCTACTATCATTCGGAAAACCAATCATCATGTTTGGTTCAGGTTGTTACTGGAATCAGTTTGAAATAATGCCATTAATAATGCCGTCTAACACAACTATTTATTTTGATTTCTTGCCTATGTATAAACATGATAGAACAGAAATCCCTTAATTATAGGGACCTTTTATCTTTGTGTTGCTTGTGCCTCTTATTATCTGGCCCTGTAAAAGAAAACTCATTTCCAGTACTCAAAACACTTCTGAAACCAGATTTGTGGGTTTTCTACACCAAGCAATTCTTTAATTTTGGGGGAATACCAACCAAATAATGAGCATAGAGCATAGACTCCAGAGATTAAGGACCCAGTTCCACAAGACTACCCTTAATGTCAGATGTCAATTGGGTGTAGTGAATGCCCAGGTTACCCACACTTCTGTCTGACTTGGCTACAAATTGGTGGGATCCCATGACTTCCTCCTCAGATTTGATAATTGGCTATTATGGCTCACAGAACTCAGAAACACTTACATTTATCATCTTATTACAAAGGATATAATTAAAGATAATGATGAACAACAAGATGAAGAGATAAATAGGATGAGGCCCAGAAGGATCCTGAGATACAGAGTAGAGTGTGCCACTCTCCTGGTACATGGATGTGTTTACCAACTTGGACAATCTGTAGGCCCCGTAGTTTAGGGGACATGATTAGTTATTAAGTCAATGTCTAGCCTCTGTCTTGTCCCTGGAGGATAGGGCATGGAGCTGGAAGTTACAAGCTTACGATCTGTGTTTGGTCTTTCTGGTGAACAGATTGAATATTGAATATTGAAATATTCAAATATTGAAGCTATCCGGGAACCTACCAAGAGTAGCCTCATTAGAATGAAAGATGTTCCCATTAAGAAGTTCCAAAGGATTTAGGATCTCTGTGTAAGGGGTGTGTGTTCATCTGGCCACAGACAACTGCATTCAGTCTGAATGGGGTCTCACAGAGGGAGTGGAGGTGCTGGCACTGGCAAGAGTCCTTCAGAGTGCCCAGGGGCTCCAGTTTCCATGTTCAGAGGGATTTGCCAGCTTATTATCAGACTGAGGTTTCAGGGTTGCAGGAGGATTGTGACTAAGTGACTGGGACAGCACTCCACTAGAAGTCCTCACCCACTTGGCCAACACTACTCACCAAGTCCCTACTGTAAACTGGTGGAAGGCCTCTTTCTACTTCAGTGTCCCTTGAGTGCCCTCTACTGAAAAAGCTTAGCATAGTGCTCATGTTAAAGGAATAGTTAAAGGAATTTTGTTACCACAAAACATTGAAAGATTCCTTTACAGCTGGGGTCTCTATGTATGTGTCCATAACTGACACATACGGATAATACCTAAGTTTGTTTATCCAGTTACCTGTTGATGGACAATTTTGGTTCTTCTTAGTTATTAGTTTCTGTAAGTAAAGCTGCCATGAACATTAATATACAAGTTTTTGTATGGACATCTATTTTCATTACTCTTAGGTAAATACATAAGTGTGGAATGACTGGATTGTATAGTAGGTGTCTGTAAATTTTTAGGAAATTTCCAGATTGTTTTCCAATATGGCTATATGATTTTTTTTGTTCTTGCTGGCAGTTTCGCTATATCTTATCGATATTTGATATGGGTTATTCCTTTTAACTTTAGTCATTCTGTTAGGTGTTAGTACTATCTCCTTGTGTTTTAATTTCCACTTCTCTAATGACTAATGATATTGAGTACCATTTCTTGTGTTTATTTACCATTTTTATTTATTTATTTATTTTTTTGGTAAAACGTCTGCTCACATCTTACTTTTTTTTTTTAAATTGGGTTGTTTTCTCATTATCGAGTTTTGGATGCTTTTTTCTTTCTTTCTTTCTTTTTTTTTTTGAGTTTTGAATGCTGCTTCTATATTTTTGTGGAAGTTTGCAGAGGTTTTTTCCTGGATTGTGGCTTGTCTTTTCATACTTTTAACAGTATCTTTTTATTTTTTTTAATTTTATTTTTTTTTTCAGCGTAACAGTATTCCTTGTTTTTGCACCACACCCAGTGCTCCATGCAATCTGTGCCCTCTCCAATACCCACCACCTGGTTCCCCCAACCTCCCACCCCCCGCTGCTTCAAACCTCTCAGATTGTTTTTCAGAGTCCATAGTCTCTCATGGTTCACCTCCCCTTCCAATTTCCCCCAACTCCCTTCTCCTCTCTAACTCCCCTTGTCTTCCATGCTATTTGTTAGGCTCCACAAATAAGTGAAACCATATGATAATTGACTCTCTCTGCTTGACTTATTTCACTCAGCATAATCTCCTCCAGTCCCATCCATGTTGCTACAAAAGTTGGGTATTCATCCTTTCTGATGGAGGCATAATACTCCATAGTGTATATGGACCACATCTTCCTTACCATTCGTCCGTTGAAGGGCATCTTGGTTCTTTCCACAGTTTGGCGACCGTGGCCATTGCTCCTATAAACATTGGGGTACAGATGGCCCTTCTTTTCACTCCATCTGTATCTTTGGGGTAAATACCCAGTAGTGCAATTGCAGGGTCATAGGGAAGCTCTATTTTTAATTTCTTGAGGAATCTCCACACTGTTCTCCAAAGTGGCTGCACCAACTTGCATTCCCACCAACAGTGTAAGAGGGTTCCCCTTTCTCCACATCCCCTCCAACACATGTTGTTTCCTGTCTTGCTAATTTTGGCCATTCTAACTGGTGTAAGGTGGTATCTCAGTGTTGTTTTAATTTGAATCTCCCTGATGGCTAGTGATGATGAACATTTTTTCATGTGTCTGATAGCCATTTGTATGTCTTCATTGGAGAAGTGCCTGTTCATATCTTCTGCCCATTTTTTGATATGATTGTTTAACAGTATCTTTTGAGGAATAATAACTTTTAATTTTGATGAAAGCTCAGGCTATCAATCAATTAATTCTTATATCCATCATGTTTTTGTATCTAAGATATTTTTACCTAATGCAAGGTTATAAGGGCTTTCTCCTAGGTTAGTTTCTGGAAGTTTTATGGTTTTAGGTTTTTTGTTTTGGAAATAGTTTTTTTTTTTTTAAGATTTATTTATTTTAGAGAGAGAGAGAGAGAGAGAGAGCGCGTGAGCACAAGCAGGGGGAGGGGCAGAGGGAGACAAGCAGACTCCCTGCTGAGCAGGGAGCCTGATAAGGGGCTCAACCCCTGGACCAGAGCCAAAATCAAGAGTTGGATGCTCAACCCATTAAGCCACCCAACTGCCCCATGGTCTTAGGTTTCATGATTAGTACTATGATGCATTTTGAATTAGTATTTTTTATGTAAAGTGAAAATTGGAAAAGGGTTTATTTTTTTGCATATCGATTTGTTGTCTCTACACTTTTTGTCAAAAATCAGTTGATCATATATGTGTGAGTGTATTTCTGGTTGGATTACTGTGGTATTATTAAGAAGTCATGAAACCAAGTTGTGTTGCTCATCTAAGTTTGTTCTTTTTCAGTGTTATTTTGGCTGTTGTGCTGGTTATTCATTTATTGCCTCTCAGTTCCAGATTCACCCTTTATGCTTGTTCAGTGAAAATGGATCTGGCCCTTTTAGTATTTCTCTTTTGCCAGCTTTCACAGTGTTAAGCTTTGTCAATATGGAGTGCTACAGACACATTCTAAGAGGAAAGAGTTTTGCTTCTTACTTTTTGTGTGCTTGCTTGATAGGCTCCAATATCACACTCAGTTTCTTTAGAATCAACCCACATGGCTTCCTTAGCGTATGGTTCTTGCCACATGTATGACTTCACCAGCACTAAGCTTCTACAGAGCTCAGAGGATAGCAGTAACCCAGCAGCCAGAGACCCAAGGCTAGCTTCTCTTTGTACCTCTCATGTGGGTTTGTAGCAGAATGGCTTCATAGGATACTTCCAGATGAAGAGCTTTTCCTAGACCCCTATGAGCAGATTTCTGGCAAGTTGCACAAGGCAGATTTCCAGCAAATTCTGTTGGCATGGCACCAGAACAATTTATCTGTCATTCAGTGACCTAGCACTGTGCCTTCTCCAACAAGGTCTGACCTCAGGCCTGGAACATATAGGGAGTTGGAGGAAGCTCTTGCTTAGGCATGCCTGTCTCAGCCCTGGGAGATATTAGCTGCTCTTATATTCTTTAGTATTTTCTGTGCTTCTCACTAGTTAATTGTTGTTATACCAGCCCCTGTTATAGTTAATGATTCTTTTTTTTTTTTTTAAGATTTTATTTATTTGACAGAGATCACAAGTGGACAGAGAGGCAAGCAGAGAGAGAGAGAGGAGGAAGCAGGCTCCCTGCGGAGCAGAGAGCCCGATGCGGGACTCGATCCTAGGACCCAGAGATCATGACCTGAGCTGAAGGCAGAGGCTTAACCCACTGAGCTACCCAGGTGCCCCTAGTTAATGATTCTTTATACTTAATTTTTCCTTTTCAAATTTCTGTGTGGCTTCTCTTGCCTGATTGTATCTAGAATGATGCAACCCCTTCTAGGTTTTTTATATTTCTATGTGAATTTTAGAAGCAGTTTCTAAATGTCTAAAAAAGAAAGCCTACTGAGATTTTCACTGAATTTATTCATAAATCTGGGGGAATTACACTGGGATCTATAGATAAATTTGGGGAGAATTGGCCTCAATAGTATTGGGTTTTTTGATTCATGAATAAAGTATCACCTTTTATTTAGATTTTCAGGTGTTTTTTTTTAAGATTTCATTTATTTGTTGATTTATTAGAGAGAGTGTACATGCATGGGGGGACAAGCAGAGGGGGAGCAAGAGGGAAAGAATCTTTGTTGTTGTTGTTGTTAAAGATTTTATTTATTTGTCAGAGAGAGAGTGTGTGCACAAGCATGGGGAGTGGCAGGCAGAAGGAGAAGCAGGCTCCCTGCCCTGCAAGGAGCCCAGTGGGGGACTCTATCCCAGAACCCTGGGATCATGACCATGCCAAGCTGAAGGCAAATGCTTAACTGACTGAGCCACCCAGGTGTCTTGAGGGAAAGAATCTTAAGCAGACTCCACGCTAATCTTGGATCCTGTTGTGAGCTTGATCTTGAGACCCTGAGATCATGACCTGAGCTGAAACCAACAGTTGGGACATTCAACCAACTGAGCTACCCAGTTGCCTCTAGAATTTCAATCTCTCTTACCGTGTTTCATGGTTTTTTTTATACAGCTCTTTTCCAGATTATCCCTAAATGTGTTATATTTTTTATGCTCTTATAAATAGCATTATTCTTTTTAAATTCCACTTTCCAGTTTTTCATTGCTAATATATAAAAATGCAGTTGATTTTTATGGCTTTAACCTTGCTAAATTTATTTTTTAGTTCTAGTAGTTTTTTGTTTGGTAGATTCCATCGGATTTTCTACATAGTCATGTCTTCTGTGAATAAAGAGAGTTTTACTCCTTTCTTTCCAATTTGTGTTCCTCTTATTTCTTTTTCTTGCTTGACCTCATTGGTTAAACTCTCTGGTATAATGTTGAAGAGAAATGGTGACAGGACATTCTAGTTTGGCTTCTAATATTAGCAGGAGAATATCCATTCTTTCATAATTAAGTATGATTATGATGTTAATTGTAGATTTTTCATAGATAAGTTGATTAAATTCATTTCTATTCCTAGTTTGTAGAGACTTTTCAAATCGGGAATGGATGTTAGATTTTGTCAAATGCTTTTTTGTGTGTGTCTGTTGAGATGAGAGTTACTATTTATTTATGTTTTAGCTCTAGGTAATGCAAACATCTGTTGTTATGTACGGTTTTGTTAGTATTTTTTTTCCGCCAAAAAATGACCTCCTTCCCTAAAAAAAGCCAATTAATCTGCATGTATAATACCTGGGTTTTAAAAATATTTTATGTGCAATATCATCTCTAATTGGTTAAAATATAAATTACAATAATGCTAATAGAGTCTAATTCTCGAGCTGTGATGTGAAAAAAAAAACAGAAAAGTCTGAGAAGTAGCCCTAAAATACATACCTACTAAAGAAATTTTGATTGAGTACAATTGTTTTAACCCTAAATTTATATTTAACATTATTTAAGGGAGAGAGCTATAGGATACAGATACTTAAGGGTCTTTGGTAAGTGCTTAAGAAGAAGTGAAAACAATAGATGAATTACATGAAGAAAAATTTAAAGCATAGAGGCTTACTTAAAGATTGAGAAAAGCAAATAAGTAGACCTAACAGAACACAAGGGGCTCAGAAAGTATGCAGTTGTTTCTTATAGACAATAATTGGAGTTAAGGCAATGTAGCTGGTGACTTTGGTGAAGTGGAAAGGATTGCCCTGGGATAATTGGGTTTAAATCCTGTATTTTCCACTTGCTAACTCAGTAAGTTTCTTATACTAAGTTTCTAATTTCTCATCTGTAGAAGGAACATAAAAATATTTATCCCAAGGGTTGTAATGAAGATTAAATAGAATCAGTTACATTAAAGTGCATAGCAGTATAGTTAGGTGCTTAATAGTTTGTCTTTGTCTTTATTATTTTTTTTAATGACCAATAGAAGCATTACTTTTCTGTTGCCTATTTCCCTGGTGATTATATATAAACACAGAAGTAGGGCCCACAGTTAGCTTGAAACCCATAGAGAAAATAAAAACTGAAGCGAATTCCTGCTGGGTTGACCTCCTAGAACTTCTCATATTTTGAAAGAAAATTAATCAGAGCACTGTGAGCATAAGATTATATTAGAAGATATTCTGAAAGTGAGTTCTAATTTGAAGAAGGATGGCAGAATTTATAGGGTATTAGCAGGAGGGGTTAGACATAGTTCAATTAGTTTGGGGGAATAGTTGGTCAAGAATGACTCTCAGAGAATTGATCTTGTAGATTAGTAGCTCTTGGGCAGATTTTTTTCAAGAAGTTTGAGGATAAGCAGCTGTGGGGGTCAGTCAAAGACATGAGAGGATCAGTGCAAAGTTCTCAGGCTTTTAGTGTCTGCACAGTAGGTTTTTCTATCATTGGCTCTTCCAGTTTTCTCTTCCTGCACCCGCACGACTAGTATAAGGGCCCTTTATCTTCGTCATGATTTTAGACTCTTTCTAGCTCTTGATCTCAGAGGTAATATCTTTATGAAACTATAAAGATCAAGGAATTAAGTATTTTGTAGAACTAGAAAGCTCCCTTAGTCTTTGCTTCCAGCCTTCTTTGTATTGTGTTTTGGATTACGTTATGTAGATGCTCTGCAGTAGAGAAAATGGTAATGTATGATAACAAAAAGCTTCACTTCAAAGTAGACAAATGGCTGGAAGGGAGATTCAAGTAGGGTTTTGCCGCAGCTATTTTAGATGATGACACAGCTTAAACTTAAATTGCAATTGATTTTTTCTTTTTATTTTGCCTTATCTTTCTGTGATGATTCTGGTAGAAGTCAAATGAAATTATTTTTGATAGATGGGTTTGTGAACATTGGTATTTGCATCTAACCTTCCAAAGCCTACCTGTGCTTTCAGAGAGCTCCGCTTGTGACTAAATGGATCATCTCTTCCCTTGTATCTATTTAATGCATTACTGGTTTCTGGCAGCTGGTACTTAACATTGTTCATTCCTGAGTTTGGTGCTTCAGGTGATTTCTTTGCCTTTATGAGGTACTTTCTGACTATAGGTGAATCCATTCTCCTGTAAATATAATCTGTGCTTTGAAATTAAATTATCCTTGTCCTCTCTGAATACATAAGTCCTTTTATTATTTGATAGTTTGCCTCTCGCTTTGTGGCTTCCTGTGTTCCTTTTGTAATGCTTACTTAGCTTTTAATGTAAATACAAGGTTGCCTTAGTTAGCATCCAAGGAAGACTTTGGCCTATTCAAACATTCAGAAAGTATGAATATTTGGCCACCATATTTAGGATTATTGTGACATTTTGTTCTAATTTTTCAGAATATAGAAGAGGAGGCAAATTTATTATTTTTTTCCTAATCAAGCTTACCATAGGCCTTGTACTTTTCAAAATAACTTGAGTGGGAAAAAAATATATGAAGAATGGCATATCTGCTATTTCTACATGGATGTACTTACCATAACTGTAAAAAATATATTTGATTTACTGTGAACCTCTCAAGGTAAATGTGTCAGATATAATCAATATTTTAGTATTGTCATGTATAGTTAAGCACTTTCCCGTAAATTATGAGAAAGTTATTTATGTTTTTTTTGTTTGCAAAATATCAAAATATTTCCATAAGGTGGCTTTCTTTTTTTGATAGAGGAAGTTAAAGATAAGATTTGTCTACAACTAAATAGTAAGTCACTTGTGAGAATCTTTTCTACCTCATATATTACTGCGCTTCTTACATCTCATTCTCCTCCATTTGTAACATTTGGTGATATGATACAAATGTCACTATCTTAGCTTTCTTTAATTTTCTGAGAAGTATCGTTTATAGCCTTTATATCTTTTAATCTTAGGAACTCTGGAAGTTTTCATCCTTTATTTCTTCTAAAGAAAATAGCTTCATTTGCTCTTTAGAAAAAATATTTTATCTATTTATTTGAGAGAGAGAGAGAGAGTACAAGCAGGAGGGGCACTGGGAGAAGCAGACTCCCTGCCAAGCAGGGAGCCCAGTATGGGGCTCTGTCCCAGGACCCTGAGATCATGACCTGAGCCTAAGGCAGACACTTAAAGACTAAGCCACCCAGGTGCCCCAAATCTGCACTCCTTTACCAAGCTCTCCCTATTTCCCACACCGTCCAGTCCCAGACACTTTTCTACCCTCTGTTAGTATGAGTTGGATTTTTTTTTTTTTTTTGGCAGATTCTATGTGTAAGTGATAGCATGCAGTATTTTCTCTGTCTGACTTATTTCACGTAGTATAATACTCTTAAGATTTATTCATATTGTTGGAATGGCAGAATTTCTTTTTCTCATGGCTGAATAATATTACATATATATACATATATGTATGTACATACACAAACACATACATACACATACATATATACATATACACCCCACATAATATATCCATTCATCTGTGGATGGAAACTTAGGTTGTTTCCATATCTCAGCTATTGTGAATAGTATTGCAGTGAACCTGGGAGTGTCCTGATCTTGTTTCTATTCCCTTAGGGTGTATACTGAGAAGAGAGGGATGTCTACATCATTTGGGTAATTCTGTTTTTGATTTTTTGAGGAAAGCTCCATACTTTCTCCAAAGTAATGCTGCATCAGTTTACATTGCTGCGAGCAGTGAACAAGGGTTACCTTTTGTTCACACCCTCACCAACACTTGTTAAATTACATTTCTTTTTTTGTGATAGCCATTCTAACAGGTGTGAGGTTATATCTCATTATAGTTTTGATTTGCAAAACTGTATATTTGGTGATATCTAGTAATGCTGAGCCACCTTTTCACATACCTGATAGCCGTTTATAGATCTTCTGTGGAAAAATGTCAGTTTTTAAATCGGATTTATTTATCGATTGATTAATTGCTATTCACATAGCATGAGTTCTTTGTATATTTTGGATAGTAAGCCCTTATCAAGTATATGGTTTGAAAACATTTTGTCCCATTCTGTAGGTTTTCTCTTCATTTTGTTGATGATATCCCTTGGTGTACAGAAGCTTTTTTTTTTTTTTTTTTCTTTCTTTCTTTAAAATGGAGGTATTATTGAAGCACAGTGGGGCAGGAAGAGCTGCTACCGTTCCCGGCTGCCCAAAAGCTTTTTAGTTTGATATTGTCCCATTTGTTTATTTTGTTTTCATCACCTTTACTTTTTGTGTTTTGAAATTGGAAAAAAAATCATTGAAGACTGATGTCAAAGAGCTTACCCCTTATGTTATCTTCTAGAAGTTTTATCGTTTCAGGTCATTTTGAGTTGATTTTGGTCTGTCTTGTAAGATAGGGGCCCAGTTTCATTCTTTTGATTGTGGTTGTCCAGTTTTCCCAGCACCGTTTCTTGAAGAGACTATCCTTTTCCCATTGTATATTCTTGGCTTGTCAAATACTAATTGACCATGTATACGAGAGTTTATTAATTAACCATATATGCATGAGTTTATTTTTGAGCTCTCTGTTTTGTTTCGTTGATTCATATATCTGTTTTAATGCCAGTGTTGTTTACTATAGCTTTGTAGTGTACTTTGAAATTAAGAAGTGTGAGGCCTCTAGCTTTGGTCTCTCTCAAGATTCCTGTGGCTATTTGGGGGCTTTTGTGGTTGATTACAAATTTTAGGATTATTGGTTTTAGTTCTGAGAAAATGCCATTGGAATTTTGAAAGGGATTGCATTGAATTTGTACATTGTCTTAGGGTGTTTGGACATTTTAACAATATTCTTCTAATCTGTGAGCACAGATTTTGTGATTTCCATTTATTTGTGTCTTTTTCAGTTTCTTTCATCAGTGTCTTGTAGTTTTCATGCACAAATCTTTTACCTCCTTTGCTAAATTTATTCCTAAGTATTTTTTTTTGATGCAGTTGTGAATGGGGTTTTCTTAATTATTCTTTCTGCTAGTTTGTTGTTAGTATATATAAACACAACTTGTTTATAACAACTTGTTGTTGTTAGTATATATAGACATAACTGATATTTGTATATTGATTTTGTATCATGCATCTTTGCTGAATTCGTTGATTGGTTCTAACAGCTTTTTGGTGGAGTCTTAGCACTTTCTGTATATAATATGTCATCTGCAAATAGTGAGTTTTACTAACTCTTTTCCAATTTGGATGTCTTTTTTCTTTTTCTTGCCTAATGTCTGGCTAGGATTTCCAGTACTGTGTGGAATGAAAGTGGCGAGAGTGAGCATCCTTGTCTTGTTCCTGATCTTAGAGGGAAAACTTTCAGCTTTTCACTGTTGAGGATGATGTTAGCTGTGGGCTTGTCATATGTGACCTTTATTATGTTTAGGTATTTGTTGAGAATTCTTAATCATGAAAGAATGTTGAATTTCGTTAAATGTTTTCTTTATCTTTAGAGATGATAATTTGATTTTTGAGGGGTGGGGTGGGGTGGAGAGGGGCAGAGGGAGAAAGAGAATCTTAAGCAGACTCCATGCCTAGTGTAAGAGCTTGATGTGGGCTTGATCTCACAACCCTGAGATTATGACCTCAGCCAAAATCAAGAGTTGGATGCTTAACTGAGCATCCCGGTGTACTCCAGTATGATTTTTATCCTTCATTTTATGTGTGATATTACATTTACTGATTTGCCTATATTGAACCATCTTTGCATCCCAGGGATAAAACCCTCTTGATCATGGTGTGTGATCCTTTTAATATGTTGTTGAATTCTGTTTACTGATATTTTGTTGAGGATTTTTGCATTCATATTCATCAGGGATATTGTCTGGTAGGTTTCCTTTTTATAGTGTCCTTGTTTGGTTTTGATTATAAGGATAATGCTGGCTTCATAAAGTGAATTTGGAAATGTTCCCTTCTCTTCAAGTTTTTGGAAGCCTTTGGAAAGGATTGATAATAATTCTTTTTAAAATGTTTGGTAGAATTACCAGTGAAGCCATCTGGTCCTGACTTTTTTGTAGGAAGGTTTTTGATTACTGATCAAATCGTCTTACTAGTAATTGGTCTGTTCTCATTTTCTGTTTCTTCATGATTCAGTCTTTGTAGGTTGGTATATTTCTAGGAATTTGTCCCTTTCTTAGGTTGTCCAATTTGTTGTATGTAATTATATAGTCCCTTATGATCCTTTATATATGTGTGATACCATTTGTAATGTCTCCTCATTCATTTATAGTTTTATTTAAGTTCTTTCACATTTTTCTTTGTTAGTCTAGCTAAATGTTGTCTATTTTATCTTTAAAAAAACCAGTTCTTAGTTTCATTATTTTTTCTATTGTCTTTTCAATTTCTGTTTCATTTATTTCCACTCTGATCTGTGGTTTTTCTTTCTTTCTTTTTTTTTAAACTGACTTTGGGTTTAGTTTGCTATTTTCTAGTTCTTTAAAAAATTTTTTTTTCCTTGAGTAAATTTAGGCTGTTTATTTGAACTTTTTCTTTTTTTCTTAATGTGGGTAGTAATTGCTATGAACTTACTTCTTAGAAGTGCTTTTGCTGTAGCCCTTAAGCTTTTATATTGTGTATTTCCATATTAATTTGCCCATAGATTTTTTAAATTTCTTCTTTGACCCATTTGTCAGCATTAGTAGCATGTTGTTTAATCTTCATATATTTGTGTATTTTTCAGATTTCTTCTTATAATTGATTTCTAGTTTGATACTATAGAAAAGATGCTTGATATGATTTAATTTTTCTTAAATTTATTAAGACTTGTTTTGTGGCCTAACATGATGTATTCTGGAGAATGTTCCATTGGTAATTAAGTATTTTGTTGCTTTTGGGTGGAATATTCTGTAAATTTCTCTTGAAGCCATATGGTCAAATGTGTAGTTTAAGTTAAGTGTTTCCATATTGATTTTTTTTTTTAAGATTTTATTTATCTATTCAACAGAGATCACAAGTAGGCAGAGAGGCGGGCAGAGAGAGAGGTAGAAGCAGGCTCCCTGCTGAGCAGAGAGCCTGATGCGGGGCTCGATCCCAGAACCCTGGGATCTACACCTGAGCCAAAGGCAGAGGCTTTAACCCACTGAGCCACCCAGGCACCCCACCGTATTGATATTTTTTTCTAGATGAACAATACATTGTTGAAAGTGGGGTATTGAAGTTTCTATAATTATTGTGTTGCTGTCTGTTTCTCTCTTCAGATCTGTTATTATTTGCTTTTTAATTTTAGGTACTTCTGTATTGGATAGATAAATATTTAAAAATATTACAACTACTTGTTGGATTGACGTCTTTATCCTTATGTAATGACCTTCTTTGTCTCTTCTTGTGATCTTTTGCTTTGAATGCTATTTTGTCTGATATAAGTATAACTGGTCTTGCTCCCTTTTGGTTTCGATCTGCCTAAAATGTCTTTTTCCATTCCTTTACTTTCAGTCTGTACGTACCCTTAAGATATATAAGAGAACTTAGTCCACTTACATTTAAAGTAATTATTGATAGATATGGATTTATTATTATCATTTTGTTAATTGTTTTCTGGCTGTATTGTAATTCCTTTGTTCCTTCTTTTATCTCTTTTTTGTTATTTGGTGATTTTCTATAGTGGTATGCCTAGCTTTCTTAATCTTTTGTTGTAGTTTTTACTTTGTGGTTACCATGAGGCTTATATAAAAGATTTTATACTTGTAATAGTGTATTTTAAGTTGGTAGCAATTTATGTCAAATGCATACTACTAACATTCTCTATTTTTTCTCTATTACCCCCATGCATTTTGTTTTTGATGTCATTATTTACATCATTTTGCCTTGTGTATCCAATTATGTATCCATAACAAATTGTTATTTTTACTAGTTTTATCTTTGTGCCTTCATATTAGATTCACAAGTAATTTACCCACCTTCATTACAAATTATAGTAATCTGAATTTAACTATGTATTTACTTTTGCCAGGGAGATTTTTTCTTTAGTTTGTCTCGTTGTTACTAATAAGCATTCTTTAGTTTGCAGCTTGAAGAAGTCATCTTAACATTTATTATAAAGCTGGTATAGTATCAGTGAACTCCTTAAGCTTTTACATTCCTGGAAGACTCTCCTACAACTGTGAAGGACAGCTTTGCTGGGGAGAATATTTTGGGCTGGTACTTTCTTCTTTCATGACTTTCATTCTACTTCTTTCTCACCTGCAAAAATTTTTCAGATTTTGCTGAAAATTTTCCTGATTATCTTATGGTGATCCCCTATTATGTAAAATAAATTTTTCTTTTTCTACTTTTAAGATTCTGTCCTTGTCTTTAACTTTTAACTATTATAATGAGTCTTGGTTTAAATTTATCTTGTTTGAAATTTTGTAGGTTGTTTCTTTTCCTGTGGTAGGTGTTATTCAAATAGGCTTTCAGTCCCTTTCTCTCTTTCTTTGCCTTCTGGGACCACATAATACATATATTGGTATATTTCATGGTGTCCCATAACTCTCTGAAGCTACATTCTCTCTTTTTCATTCTTCTTACTCATTACTTCTCTAACTGGGTGAATTCCACTGTCCTGTCTTCAAGTTTGCTGATTCTTTCTTCCACTGATCTAATTTGCTGTTAAATCCCTCTGTTGAATTTTTCAGTTCACTTATTTAATTATTAAGCTCTTTGTTTTGTTTGGTACTTTCCTGTATTTTTAATCTCTTTTTTGAAATTCTCATTTAATTCATGCATTGTTCTCTTGATCTTGGTGAACATCTTTATGATCATTATTTTTTACTCTTGATCAGGTAAATCACTTATTTCCCTTTTATTAAAATCTGTTTCAGGAGTTTTGTTCATTTGTTTATAACATATTTCTCTGTTTCTTCATTTTCCTTAACTTTCAGTGTTGGCTTCTGTGAATTAGATAAAACAGTCACATTTCCCAGTCTTGATGGAATGGTCTCATGTAGATGAAGAATCTTATCATTCAGCCTGGCCTTAGCTCTTGGCTATCTCTCAAACTTTTTGTGATTGTCCAAACTGCCTTCTTCATGGCTCTCAGTAGCTGAGAGTATGCCAAGATCTTTGTGTCCCCAAGTGGAGGATCAGTCATCGATGTGTATGCAAGCTGAATGAAAGCTAGACCCTCAGGTAGCAGCTTTTAAAGTATGCAGGTAGATGTGTTTTAGAGAAAGATTGGGATCTGGATGTTTTTGTCTCCACTGTTCTAAGCCCTGGGAGTTAACCAGTTAAGAACTGTTTCTTTGTTTGCTACTGTTTTGTGGGACATACGAATGCAATCCCTGCAGGCTGCCAGAACCAAGCAATCAAAGAGTGCATCCCCTGGGTGGCAGCCATAGTATAGTACCAGATGTGTGCATAACTCTTCTAGGAAGCTATTTGTGATTTGTAGTGATCTACTGGGAGAATGCAGAGATGGTGTCTGCTGGCTTCCCAGGTTTCATGGAAACTTGACATCTGTCTGTACATGTATGCTAAATTAGAAGCCTCATGTTCTGGCAGCAGCTTTTAAAGTACATAACTGGTCTCTTATTGGGAATGACTGGGAGATGAGTCTTTCTGTCTGCTCCTTGTGCATTGAGCCCGAGGGAGATAGCCACCATAGAATTATTTATTTGCTGCAATCCTGTTGAGTCTGCTAATGCAAGCTCTGGCCACCAGAGTTAGGCTCTCAAGGGGTATGTCCTTTGGGTAGCAGCTGCAAAAGCCAAGCACTGGATGAGTACACAAATTACTTTCAGGAAGATGCCAGTGAGTGAGAGGTGGGCAGAGAGGGAATGCAAAGATGGTGCTCACTGACCTTTCTGGTTTCTGGAGAAGACCTGTCCCTACATGTGTGTTAAATGAGAGACCTGGCCCTTAGGCTGCACCTTTTAAGATACTCAAATAGACATATTTCAGGAAAGAATGGTAGGTGGGCATTTTTGTCTATTGCCTCTGTGCTGAGCTTTGGGGACATAGCCACAATGAGTCTGTGGAGCCCACCAAGAACTATTTCTTTGTTAGCTATGGTTTTCTGGGTCTTGTGGACACAAGCCCCATTGGCTTTCAGAGCTAGGTGTTTTGGGGGTCTGTCCCTGAGTTGGTGGAAGTCTTAAAAGTGACACTAGATGTTGCGTTGAAACCCTTTAGTCTTTCCTTTTTTTTTTTTTTTTTTTTTTTTTTTTTTTTTTTTAAGATTTTATGTATTTGAGAGAGAGCATACACAAGTGGGCACACCAGCAGGGGAGGGGAGGGGGGGAAGAGGGAAAGAATCTCAGCACAGAACCCCAAGTGGGGCTCCATCTCATGACCCTGAGATCATGACCTGAGCCAAAACCAAGAGTTGGATGCTCAACCAGCTGAGCCACGCAGGCACCCCAGAAAATCTTTACTCTTCAGGGAGAAGTCAGTAGTTGTGAATTCTCTCCCAGTAGTATGTTGCTGTGCTGGGAGTGGGGGTTATGGAAAGAATGTTTCTCAGTCTTTCCTACCCATTCAGTTTATGTTTTTTATTTGTCCTCTGTGTAGTAGTCACTCAGCTGATTTCTGGATTAATTTCAGAGGGACTTGTTTCATGGTTAGATATGGATTCAATATGTCTCTGGGAGGAGGTGATTTTGGGATCTTGTCACCATCTTCAACTGGAATCAGAGTTGTGATTTTCAAATGTTATCTTTTTGAATGAATAATTATTCCAGGGAATTAACAGAGATGCCAGTCATATCTAAAATATAACACAAGGTAAGTCTTAAAAGGTATATAACTTCATTTATGTTGCTGCATGATACAACTCTTTTCAGTATATACCATTAGAGAATACAACAGTTCCCCTTATCCACAGTTTTCCTTTTCACAAGATTGAGTTACCCACAGTCAGCCATAGTCCAGAAGCAGATGGTCCTCCTTCTGATTTCAGGTCAGTAACTAGCTTAACGCTATGTCAATACAATTCCTATATCATTCGCTACACTTTATCTCATCATGTAGGCCATGTATCATCCCACATCGTTATAAGAAGAGGGGTGATGAGATATTTTCAGAAAGAGAAACCACATTGGTATTTTTATTATAGTATAACTATTCTATTTTATTTTTAGTGATTGTTGCTAGTTTCTTACTGTGTCTAATTTATAAATTAAACTTTTTCAAAGGTATGCATGTATAGGATCAAAAATAGTATATATAGAGTTTGGTGCTATCTGAGATTTCATTCCACTGGGGGTCTTAAAATGTATACCCTGTGGAAAAGTAGGGGGTAGTACAGTATGTTAGAATGATAGCAAAAGGCTTATGTTGTTTATTGATATCATACATGTATGCAATTTATGTCATAGACTGGTCTCAGTTACACAAAATAGGTGGCATGGGGAAGGAGAAAAAAAAAATTAGAGTTTCTGCAAAATTACCAAAGGAAAGAAGTGCTATATACTTTCTAATGTACTTTTTAATGTTAAAAAAATTAAAAATTCCAAAACCCAAGGAAACTGAGAAGGTTTCTTGGACTTATATAACAATTTTTATCTATTAGTTGCAGAGCCAAAACAATAAGAAATTAATTTTATATAAAAAATAGCTTTTAACTATGAAGTCCTCCTGTCATTCTTCAGTTTGTTAAACTTACTTTTGGTTGTTATTATTTAAAAAAAAAATGTAATTAGGCAGTTCCAAGAAAGCTTCGGAACAGCTGTAATTACAGCTGCAGATTTAGTCAAAATAGGGGTTTTTAAAGGCTCCACTCCCCTTTTGCATCTCTTTCCCTCACCCTAAGTAACCCAAATTTAGTTGTAAAAGTTTTGGTGCACTCAGGATTCCTGAAACTGAAGAGCCATATGTTTAACTGCATGCAGATGTGATGATTATATGTGACTCTTCATTAAGATTTTCCGAAACCTTTTTAGTTTTACTACTCTATGCACAGTTAAGTGATTTTTATCAGCTTGTTTCTGTATTTAATTTTACAGATATATGTGTATTCCAAACATAGTTTATTAATTTTTATCAAGGTTCAGGCATCTGCTAAAACTACTTAGGGGGATAATAGTCTTTAAATTTAAATTTGAGCTAAATGATGCTGCTATTACAAGCTGACTGGGAATCTGTTACACCTTACGTCTATGTTTTTCTTGAAATTTTACTTCAAATATTTTTCAAAAATATTCCTTCAAATTTTACTCTATAGGAAGTTAACTTTAACCTTGTCTAAAAACAAATTTGGTAAATCTTTAATTGGAGAAAGTTCTGTTATGATAAATCAGAAGTTAAATATACATCCTTGTTAGTACTCCCCTCACTCTTCCTTCCTTAGCTTTATGATCTAGGGATGTGGATTTCATTCTGAGGTCTGGTTTGCTGTTAGTCAGAGATTGGCCATAAGGGTTATGAAAAATATGGCTGAGCGAGGTTTGGGGCCAAACTCTCTGTCTCAGTTAATTGCCATCTCCTTAGCAGATGTTAGTTACGCTGAATATCATTCATGGACTACAGTAACTTAACTTGGATTCTAACTGTAATTTTGCAGTGTTATATTCTCAGAATTTGTTTAAAAATTGTAGTTATTTGTGGTTGAATCACACATAGGGAAATTCAAGAAGTCTTCTGCAAAAGTTAATAATTTAACACTTTCAGGCAGGTGAGCAAATGAAACATACCTGTATGTGTATACCACCATGTTCAAAGGGATAAGGTTACAAAGATATATGGCTCTTACCTTCAAGTACAGTGGGTAGAAAAGATACAAATATGTGCATTAGTTTAAGAAATCAACTTCTAGGGGTGCCTGGGTGGCTCAGTCAGTTAAGCATCTGCCTTCAGCTCAGGTCATGATCCCAGGGTCCTGGAATTGAGCCCCGCATCAGGTTCCTTGCTCAGCAGTGATTCTGTTTCTCTCTCCCCTGCTACCCCTCTGCCTGCTTATGCTCTCTCCCTCTCTCCTCGCTCTCAAATAAATAAATAAAATCTTAAAAAAAAGAAATCAACTTTTAGAGGGTAAATAAACTTGGGTTTAAATCTCTAGACCAGGAACTCTTTAGATTTTAAAGAAATTCCAAAACTCTAGACCAGTTTTCTTTTACATGAGGAAAAAGATTCAAAGAAGTAGAGTGAATTAAGTTATTGATTTGGAAATAAATAGGACATTTATTGGACATTCTAAATATGAACTCAAGAGTGACAAAGGTAGCAAGTTAACTTTGCTCTTAGAATCTTGGATGTCAGCTAATGTCGATTGATTGCTCATTGTAGGTACTTTTAGCGAGAAACTGCTAGTTCTTTCCTCACAGGAATCTAAGTGGGAGTATCAGCAGAATGTGGACTTATATAGTAGGTTATTTTTAGAGAGATAAAATTGAACAAAAGCCATTTCAGAGAATACTGCTGAATTCAAATGAATAGTTTAATACATTCATTAAGACAGAATAAAGAACTGTATTTACAAAATTACATAACTTAAAACATAGATTGGCTTATTTGAGATTGAATATAATTTTGATGATGAAGATACAACTAATTATGTAAAAATAAAGGAAGAAACTTAACAGAAAGAAACTATTAGGAAGGAAAATAAAACTGAAGCTTTAAAAAGATAGGAAAAATGAAGTGTGAAAAGTAATTTAATTTTATTTAGGGGCTGGCTACCTATTTATCTCATTACCAAAACTTGATGTTGTCATTGTCTCTTCTTTCGTCTTCTTGCTTTCTCTACTGGTGCTCTCTGAAAAAGGCTGTAGTGTGGTGTGGTGTGTGATACAGGTCGATGCAGTTCTGGGCTTGTCAGCAATGACCAGCATAGGCTTGGATTTAAGGTTTGTGTATTTAAGACATACAAAATGAATAATTTTGAATTACTTTAACTTCTGAGCTTCAATTAAGGTACTTCATGAAAAATGAGTTTAGGTCTTGGATATGACTATAAGATTGTTAGAATAATCAAATGAAGTCACATGAAATGTTTTAAAAACTGAAGACTTCACGAGGTATATAATATATTTTTTATAATTATAGATTCAATCCAGCTTGACAAATACTTGAGTATCCAATATGTCAGAACCAGGGTTGTAGACTTTTGAATTCAGGAAGATCGAGTCCTGCGTAATTTGGGGAAGAAACAAAATATATAGTATATATAATATATGTATAATATATAATGCAAATGTCTATAATGTATGACAGAATATGAAAAGGGTACTAAGAGGTTCAGCTGAACCAGATTGTGGCTTAAGTTAAAGAAATGTGCCCCCAGAATCTGCTCGAATTCCATGAGACTTGGTATGCCACAAGTGACAAAGTGAATATTTTGACTTTTTCTTACATATCTTCTGTTTTTTGAACCTTTAAGTAAGAGTGGACAGATTTTTAACTTGCATTGTAATGTGGTAAAAGTCTAAACTTGGGCTCTTCTACTGGTTGCAGATGGGAGCTTACTGATTTTTTAGGTGTCCAGACATGAATCAGTAGCTGAGTCAAAGTGCCACAAAGAATGTATAATTTTAGATTCGGTGAGTATTGTCAGTGGGATAGGTTCTAGATTTTAATATCTGGGTTGGATACCTTGAAAAGGACATAGGTGATTAAAGGGTTGCTTGAGGAACATCTATCCAGCCCCCTTGAAGATAACTTTTACAGGGTCCCAGAATTACCCTGTTTCTCATAGTGAAGAATCTCTCTGTTATGTGATGAAGTATACTTTCTTACAGTCTCTTGTGTTTGGGATTCTTTGTTTTTGTCAGACCAAGTGACCTGCTCCATCTGCTGTCTATATTTCTTACATTTTATTAGATATGCTAAAAGCTTGAATAAGGAGAGAACCTGTTGATGGGGCAACCAGAAATAGAAGAGGAGAATGATAGGTTCAGGAAGCAAGTCAAAAAAGGAAATAATAATGATAATAGCTAATACTTATGAACATTGAAGTTCCAGGCCCTGTTCTAAATGCTTTTCTTTTATTATCTTACAACAACATATGGTATTGATATTTTAATACTAAATATGAGTTAAATGAAATATTAATTTAATGTTAAATGGTAATAATATTTATCCCTGTTGCAGACAAGGCAGCTGAGCTATAGGGTTTTGCACAACGAGAGGCAGGGTTCATGCTAGGGATATTCGGTTCTGTATATCGAATTCTAACACTACCACATACTACTTGTTAGAGATAATCTGGAGGCTCTTTTGGGAAAAATTCTCAGCCTCCTCTTCTCTAAGTACAGTATTTATTAGAGATAAAAGATGAATATTTTAAGGCCAGTAACTTGGTTGGCAAAGGTGGGATAGAGGAGGTGAAATATAGAATTTATTCAATGTTTCAAGACTGAAGGTATCAGAAAGGAAGGAACCTGAATATGCATATAATCTACTTTGCAAATCAGGCAGGAAGGGAATTTTGGTTAGGCTATTGTAATGAGGAGATTTTATGATGCTACATAGTCATGAAAGATTGACATAGAAATAGTTTCATAAGAGCTTATGATTGATCACTAGTTTATAGACCAGCATTGTCCAGTAGAAATATAATGTGAAGCATACATGTACTTTTAAATTTTCTGGTAGCCATATTAAATAAGGTAAAAAGAAACCTGTGAAAGTAGTTTTAATAATATATTTTATTAAACCTAATATGTCAAAAATATTACCTGAACTGCTAATTAATATAAAAAAATCAATGAAATCTTTTGTATTCTTCCTACTAAGTATGAAATCAGTGTATATTTTACACTTACAGAGTTTCTCACTTCAGATTAACCATATATCGCATGCTGAATGACCGCATTGGGTTACTGACTACTTTACCTGACAGTGCATTTATGTACCATTAAAAGATAAAAGATTGGTTTGTCTTGTTATGTTCTTAAAACATTTCTGATTGAATTACAGATAGATGATTTATTCTCCCTGTGTGTGTATAGCACACAAAGAGTAGAGGTTATGATCTGGGGCCAAAAAGGCATCACTCATTATTCAGTTGTGTCTAGAGAATTTGCTCAGGAGGGGAATATATTTTTAATATTTAGTAAGAAGGGATAAGGAAAGATTTACCAAACGTGTCTGCCTTCAGCTTAGGTCATGATCCCAGAGTCCTGGGATCAAGGCCCACATTGGGCTCCCTGCTTGGCGGGAAGCCTGCTTCTCCCTCTCACACCCCTCCTGCTTGTGTTTCCTCTCTCACTCTGTCTTTCTCTGTCGCATAAATAAAATCTTAAAAACAAAAACCCATGATGTTTGTTAGTCAGCAACTCTGTGCCTCTGCCTGGGACCCTTCACAACCTCACTAATTTGCTTTTTGTGGGATTTAATGTTTAAGGTTATGTCCCTCAAGCAGGAATTTCTAAATCTGCCTTTTCCTACCCCCCCCCCAAAAAAGATATACCTAATCAAACAGATCACTTCAAAATGACAAATCTTTCATAATTGGGGCGCTTGGGTGTTTTGGTCCATTAAGTGTCTACCTTTGCCTCGGGTCATGATCCCAGATTCCTGGAATCAAGTCCCACATCACAGGGGCTTGCTTCCTCCTATCCTCCCCCTTGTGCTCTCTTTCACTGTCTCTGCTCTCTCTCAAATAAATAAATAAAATGTTAAAAAAAATATTTCTAATTGTAGAAGTATAATATGCATTCTTTGTAAAAATTTAGATAGTAGAGATACCTACTTTTATGTGTTTAATCAACAGATCTCCAGCAGAAGGAAGTGTTATCACTTTGGCTTCTTTCTGTAGTACTGGGTTCCTTGAGCTCTGTAGCATTCCAGTGAATCAGAACCTCTTTGGTTTGTATGGGAGAGGTATTCTCTCCTTAAAGGTGAGGGTGAGCAAATGGGAGATAGGTGTTCTCCCTGGCTGAGTTATATTTGTATATTGTTCTGTATTATGTACTATTTTATATTTAGCTAAGAACTAAATTTTAATGCATTTCATTAAAAATCTGTCTAGAGAGTTATCTATAAATCATAAGGTTTGTAAAACTAAATAACCTCCATGAGACTTATATTAACTTGTTGAGAGTTATCAGGTTAAAATAAAATAAAATAAAAATAAAAAAATAAAGTAAAATCTGCTCTTTGCAATTTTAACAGAATAGAATGTGCCTTTATCATTAGTAATTTTCATTTTCTGAATTTCTAGTTTTGGTGGTATGTGTATGTTATCAGTAGATACATATCTTTTTTTGCATGACTGATTGTGTTTTGTTATGAACGTGGTTCAAGTGGGGAAGGTTTGTGGAAACCAGTGTCTAAAATGCTTAGGATTTTAGAGATAGCTGGTTGGAACAGGCAAGCTAGAAATGTACTTGGGAGGAAAAAATGATGGCCATTTGGGAGGCACTGAGATGAGGGGAAAACAGATGCTTTGAGAAGAGGTCCAGAATGTTTTAAAAAGTAAATGATTCCTGTGAAGTGTGTAAACCTGGAGATTCACAGACCTGTACCCCTGGGGAAAAAAAAATATATATGTTTATAAAAAATAAAATTAAAAAAAAAGTAAATGATTCATACAAAAAACTTAATCATTAGGAACATAAGCAGATTTTATAAAATTTGAGTAGAAAGCATCCTGAAGGAGAACTTTGAATTGCATATTTATTCTGTTCATATTTTGTGATGGGTGAAATATAGAAGTCTCCTTATTGTTTTGAATTCATCGACTACAACTCCTCTTGTGGTGTAACTAAAATCCCGTGGATTCTGTTCAGATACCTTTTTCCTGTACAGTTGCCAAAAGTGCGGCAGAATGACAACTCCTTTTGTGGAATTCATCGCCTTGTAGCTTCTTATACTCTTAACTAAGGATTACAGCCCTTTGATGTGGGAAATCAAGAGACTTTGAGTTTGTAATGTTTTTGAGTTAAACAGCTTAATGACTTAGACTGGATTTCATTTACCTTTCTATTCATATTGTCTGCTGGAATGTTAACAGTCATACTGGCCCTTATCGTGGAGTTATTGCTAATTCATAATTTTAAAGTGCTGTGAAAATATTAAATACTCTTTAAATATTAAGTATTGTATTTATTAGAACATTACTTAATATGAAGTAGTTCACTCATTAACCCGTACTTAATTTTGGTTATTATAATTACCTATTGTTAACCACCCATCATAGTATATGCCTGTCTTTCAGTTCTTAGTCATATAAGAACACTTGTGAGACATGCTTAGGTCATGGTTGACCTGGGGATGATTCAGGAAAATTCTTGTAAAGTGTAGTTATGACTATAGAATGATTTTGTGCTTACTGTTGTTGTCCTGCTATAACTTCCAGAAATAGAAGTTAGCCTAGGTTAAAGTAAAGAGTTCAGGTTTTGGAGTCACAGGTATCACCTTGAATCCTTTCTCTGCTCCCTAACTATCTCTGGGCAAATTATTTGCCCAGACAGTTTATTAAACCTTAGTTCCTACAACTTGGAAATAAGTAACAACCATGTCTTAGAGTCATTATGATGACCCCCACAAAGTAGACTCTTACTAGGGATAATAGCAGCTTACTGTTTCCTCCTTTTAAAAATTTATTTATTTTTTTTTATAAGATATTTTACTTTATTCATTTGAGAAAGAAAGTACAAGCGAGTGAGAGCACAAACAGGAAGGAGGGTCAGAGGGAGAGGGAGAAGCAGACTCCCCACTGCGCAGGGATCCCAACACTGGGCATGTGTTCTCAGGACACTGGGATCACGACCAGAGCTGAAGGCAGACACTTAACCCACTGAGCCACCCAGGTGCCCCTCTGTGCCCCCTCTTCTTCTTCTTCTTTTTTTTTTTTTGTTATTTAATAAAGACTTTTTTTAGAGCAGTTTTACGTTCACAGCAAAATCCTATCCCCTGCCCCTGCACATTCATAGACTCCTCCATTATCAACATTCCCCACTAGAGTGGTGCATTGTTGTAATTGATGAACCTACACTGACATATCATAATCACCCAAATCCATAGTTTACCTTAGGGTTTATTCTTCCTGTTGTACATTCTGTGGGTTTGGACAAATGTATAACATGTATCCATCATTATAATACATAGTATTTTCACAGCCCTAAAAATCCTTTCTCCTTTCTATCTTTTCATCTCCCTTGCTCTTTCCCTAACTTCTACCTGTGACAGCCCCTGATTTTTTTTTTTTTTCTGTTTCCTTAGTTTTGCCTTTTCTAGTATGTCAAATAGTTGGAATCACACAGTATGTAGCCTTCTCAGATTGGTTTCTTTTTACTTTAAGTTTCCTCTGTGTCTTTTCATAGCTTCATAACTTATTCCTTTTTTAGTGCTGAATAATATTTCATATGTATCAAAGTTTACTTTTTCATTTACCTACTGAAGGACATTTCGGTTGCTTCCAAGTTTGGCAGTTATGAATAAAGCTGCTGTAAACATGCATATACAGAGTTTTGTGTATATATTAGTTTAGCTAGCAGCTAGTTTAATGAGCATTTCTTTATCTTAGAAACTGTTATAGACTTTACATGCAATATATCATTTAATTCTTATATCTGTAATAGATTATGTAAAGTTCACGGCCTATGGTAATGTATGTCCAACAACTGGTTGTTATTATTTTTTCTCTGTCTTAATTCCAAGCACGTAGTTTAATCAGAAGTTGAAGCTCTTAAGACGAGGGATAGGGGTGAGTAGTCTGATCAGACCTAAAGGGCTTATAGGGAAGTTGAGAGTGGTTTGAAGGTGCAGTATATATGAAAGTGTAATTTAAGGATAATCTGCATAATAATTACTTAGGAAGCTTGTTAAAATGTATAATTTTGGGTTCATCCTCGGAAACTCAGACTTTATGATTCAGAATCCCTGGTCATGGGCCCAGAAGTCTATAATTTTATGAGCTTAATATGTAATTCTCATTGACAATGAAGTTGAGAATCATCTTTTTAAGTTTATTCTTCCTGATGAAAAAATGATTCAAGTGATTTTTTTTTAAAGATTTTATTTATTTATTTGACAGACAGAGATCATAAGCAGGCCGAGAGGCAGGCAGAGAGAGAGGAAGGGAAGCAGGCTCCTCGCTGAGCAGAGAGCCCGATGCAGGGCTTGATCCCAGGACCCTGGGATCATGACCTGAGCCGAAGGCAGAGGCTTTAACCCACTGAGCCACCCAGGCACCCCAAGTGATTTTTAAATAGTTATTTTTCTTTGCTACAATAAGTTTTTTATTGATGATGGAGGTAGTAAATTTTTTTCGTTTAAGTTTTTACACATGATGTATAATAAATACAAATTTTCTAGGTTATGAGTGTAGAATCAAGTGATTACTCATTTGACTCATATTTAGTAAACATAACTTATTTGAGGTATATTTTATTTTGTCATAGGTCATATTTTACTTTATTATTCAAATAATGTAGTGTTTTAGAATAGGGTAGCAAAGGAAGGTAGACTGAGAACACATACTATTATGAAGATAGGTGGACAGATGAAGAGAGTGTTTTCTGGTTTTAACTAGAAGGAAAAAGTAACTACAAATAGGTTATATAACTAATATGGATAGTTAAAACCTGATGGAAATTTTCAAGAGTTTTGGTATGGGTAATTTTTGTTAGTCATATTAGTGAAAAGAGTCATATCAGGAATACTCTGCTTCTGTGTTTTTTGACAGTTGTCTTGTCTCCTAAAAACGTGCTTCTTTTGGTTATTTTCAGTGTTGGCTTCCTGAGACTCTTACTCCGTTCTTTGGGAAATCAGGTTGCATCCTTACTGTGCTACACATGCACATTAGCTTTCTTTCTTTTTTCTTTTTCCTTTTTTTTTCTTGAGAGGAGAGAGGGGAGGGGAGGGTGGTGCAGAAAGAGAGGGAGAGAATCTTAAGCAGGTTGCATGCCCAGTACAGTACTTGATCTCACGACCCCAAGAGCGTGACCTCAGCCGAAATCAAGAGTTGGACACTTAACTGACTTAGCCACCAGGCTCCCTGGACCTCAGCTTTCTTAGATTCTTCAGGTAAAACCTTACCCAAAGGAACCAATGAATTGCTTCAAGTTATAGTTTTATACTTAGGTATTTAGAAGAGTATATTCAGTGAGTATTTGCTTTGATATTTTTAGTTCTCAAATCTTTCTGGCTCCATCATCCACTTTAGTAGCTCCTATGGGTTAAACAACTCTATTGTTCATTCTCAGTAACTAGGTCAACAGAGGTAGTGTACTTTTTTTTTTTTTTAGGAGTTTGCTTGGGCTGAATGAAGTTAAGACATCTTAGAAATTTTTGCTTTCCTTTAAATACTCAGGATATAATTTTGCATATTTTAAATTCAATCTATTTGCAGGTACAATTACATTATTTACCTTTGAGAACTTTGGCTATTCTGTCATGCTATTTAGAATTCACATGAATTATTACAACTTACTAGTAGGTCTTTAACTGACAGTGTCAGACTTTAAAAGTTGTCTTCAGTATTTTCAAAAGTAACATTTGGGTCTTACTGGGACTGAAATTTTTACTTCTGTTATAAGAGAAGCAGAGTCGACCTTTTGAGAAGTTAGGAGCACTGGAGTACAGAAGAGGAGAAAAGTCAGACTAAATTTATGTCATGCCTGTTTCATTGTGAAAAATAATCATAGCCTTTTTTCTTTACTTTTCTGAGGGTGGTGGCGATGGTGATAGTAGGAATAGTTGTGGGGGTGAATTAATGAGGCATTGAGGAAAATACATCTCCTAATGGGGGCTTTCAGTTATTTCCTAAGTGTAGATAACAAAGTGATTATTACCAAAAATTTCCCTTCTGTGGGTTAGTCTCACATGCAGTATTTTATCCTAAAATGTTGACAGTGTTGGCATTATAAGCAACCTCCTGAGTTATTGTCTTCTCTGTCATGTTCCTCTCTGTTTTAACTGGTGGCCACAGACTCATAACATTGTTGATGTAGTTATATCACTATTACAACTCTGTTTATCTTTTTTTAAACCAGAGAAAAGCACACTGATTTTTTTTTTCTTTTACTCTTACAGTGTTCCTATTGCCAATAATTATATTTTTCTCCTGAATGTTTTGGGATGGCATTGGTAAACAGTGTTATTTTGTGGTTAAGTTTAAGATAAGACTGTCTGGGTTCAATTCTCAGCTTTCCACTTACTAATTGTGTGACCCAAGGCAAGCTATTTATTTTATATAACTCTTTCCTGAGTTTTCTTATCTGTAAAACAGGGATTATAAAATTATCTACTTTATAGCGATATGTTGAGGATTAAATTATTTTGTAAAGAACAGTGCCTACAAACTGTATAGGCTGAATAAATACTAGTTATTATTAAATATTATTAAAAGTTATTAACTTACTAAAGCCGTATTCTTAGTAAACCCTAGTAGACTTAAAGTATTTTTATTTTACTTAAAGTAAAAGTATTTAGGGGTGCCCGACGGGCTCAGTTGTTGGTGCATGCTGAGTTCAAGCCCCATGTTGGTTGTAGAGATTACTTAAAAAAAAAGAGAGAAGTAGACTGTTTAAAACTTAAAAAAAATTCAACTTAGTTATTTTTAGGTTGGAGTTTGGACACACAAACTCTCAAACCCTTTTCATACTGTTACCGAATGATTTTTTTTTTCAAAACTCTAATGTGCATGCAGATTACTCAGGGATCTTGTTAGATTCTTAGTAAAACCTGAGAAGCTCCCTGTCTAATGAGCTCCACTGGTAATCTGGATTTATCTAAGTCCTTTGACCATACCTTGAGTATTATAGTTATAGAATCTTCCAATAAGTGGTTCTCAGTCCCTCTGTCAGTACATTAAAACATTGGAGTGGTTTTTTTTTTTTTTAAGATTTTATTTTTAAGTTATCTCTATACCCAACATAGGATTCAACTCATAATCTCAAGAGCAAGAGTCGTGCACTCTACTGACTGGCCATCAGGTGCCCTGTTTTGTTTTGTTTTGTTTTGTTTGTGTAATATGTCTACACGCCATCTCAGACCAGTTAAATCAGATCGCTGGCATTCTGTTCTGAGCATCATCATCATTGTTACTATTTTGTTATTTTTGTCAAAATTTCTCATTCATTCTCATGTGTAAACAGCATTAAGAGCTACTATTTAGTGATTCAAAGGAAAGTCAGTAAACTAAGAAGCTCCATTTCATGTCTTCCTTTATTTTATCTTCTATCATTTTAAGCATCTGTAGGGTGATGAAGGAGAGCTGGTTAGAACTCTTTAACTGGAAGGCAGCTAACATCCTGAAGTTTTTTTTGGCCTGAGCTAAGAAGTGACTCCTTGAATCTCTCCTCATGCATCCTATTGCCTGTTGCTTTCATCAATTTTTTTGTAATTTCTTTCACCTCTCTCTAATTTGTCAGTGGCTTCCTGAAAGTATGATAACTCAAGCTCCGTATAAAACTTTACTTTAATAAAACAACAGTGGCAGAGGCAAAAGAGTAAAGTTCCCTCCACTTCTTAAGTTCTGTGATTTGTTATGTAAAGTGGACAACTATATTTGTTTTCGACTTTTTATTGGCCTCTTCTTTATATTTCTGGGGATTAAAATGTGTTTTCTTTCTGTCATGATATTTGCTCAATATATTGCTTTTTTTTTTTTTTAAAGGGACTTTATTTATTTATTTGACAGAGAGAGAGTGTGCATGCATAAGCAGTAGGGACGGGGGCGGGGGGTGCGGCAGAAGGAGAGGGAGAAGCAGCCTCCCTGCTCATGCTGAACAGGGAGCCCGATGAGGCGCTCTATCCCAGGAACCTGGGATCATGACCTGAGGTGAAGGCAGACACTTAACCGACTGAACCACCCAGAAGCCCCCAATATATTACTTCCTCAAGTTGTGTTTCCTCATCTTTCTCAATCATACTTCTTGCATCCATTTCCCATCTTGCACCCATTTTGGGGGAGAGGCAGTAAATATTTTCTCATAGGCTGTCATGTTTTCAGAAAATAGTTTTCCTAAGCGATCAAGATCATGCTGGATTTTATTCTGTCTAGCCACTATATATCAGTTAGAATCTGGACAGGGAAGCAATCTACACTAGATCTTTCTGCCGAGAAAATTTCATATAGTCAATGGATTATACAGGTGTTGGAGTTGAAAGAGCAAAAGGGGAACATTGGAGTAACACAGAGATAATAATTGCAGAAGGCTACAACCATTAATACTGGGGGAACAAAAAAGGGCTTAGGAGTAGAGTTGGGGCTCAAAACCTCTGGAGGGAGTACTGTCTGGCTTCTGCTGATACTTCTGAGAGTGCTGGAAAAATTGGTGGCTGTCACCAACTGCTGCTGCTGGAGTGGAGGGCCTATGCTGGGGCAGTGCTGACTGGAAAAAGCAAATTTCTCCGAGTGCTCTTATTAGCAACAGCCAGCCAAGCTGGCTGGCCAAAGAGGAAAGTAGTTTCCAGAGTCTATTTTCAGCATCACTATGTTGAGTATTAAAGGCTGGATTTGGAGCTAAAAGACAATAGCTGAATAATGAGTACATACAGCTTTCTCCTCTTCTGGTTACATGATGGCATGGACCTTTGGTCTCTTGATCTCTTTCTGAGCTATTGGAACTGCTGTATGCTCTTAGAGTCTAGGATTTGGAATGAAAGGGGTTGTTACTAAATTAACTCATCTAGTTCATGTGATTCAGGGGCATGAGATGGGACCACCTGCTCCAAGATAACTCTGTCATAGCCTTTCTTGGGATCTGAGATTTAATCATTAGATACTAATTCCTTTGTCTCTCAAGGGGTTTCTATTTTTCAAGATCCCTTATTTTTAAAATACAAAAATTGGGACACCTGGGTGACTCAATAGGTTAAGCATCTGATTTTCATAGGGGTGCCTGACTGGCTCATTTGGGATCAAGCCCTGTGTTTAGGCTACCTGCTCAGCAGGAAGTCTGCTTGTCCTTCTGACCCTTCCCCTGTTTATACTCTCTCTCTCAAATAAAGAAAATCTTAAATAAAATAAAGTACAAAGATTGTGAGAGGAATAATGATGCTTTTAAAACAAAGGTTAAAAATTGATTGCCTGGGACGCCTGGGTGGCTCAGTTGGTTGGACGACTGCCTTCGGCTCAGGTCATGATCCCGGAGTCCCGGGATCGAGTCCCGCATCGGGCTCCCAGCTCCATGGGGAGTCCGCTTCTCCCTCTGACCTTCTCCTCGCTCATGCTCTCTCTCACTGCCTCTCTCTCAAATAAATAAATAAAATCTTTAAAAAAAAATTGATTGCTTATTGGACAATGGCCTGTAGTAAGAACCAGTCTTTGAACAGATTATACCTTTTTTCTCATTCTAATCTTCCTGCAGAGATTCTCAAATATTAATACCTATGTGAATTATTTGGGGATTGTTAAAATGCAGAATCTGATTCAGTCTGTCCCTGGACAGGGACTGAGACTCTGAATTTCTGACAAGCTCCAATAGGAGGCTTAAGCTACTGCCCCTAGATTAGACTTTTCATCTCCTTTTGCCGCTTTGGAAACCACTGTTCTGGCTTACATCCCCTGCTGGACCTGGGTTTGAGTGGTTGAATGGTGAGTGATCATAAAGGAAAAGTTTTCTTGCAAGCTTAACTTTCTAGGAATATTTTGAGCAATCTTAATAGAGATTTATAGCTGTTTCTTTCCAGGTGGAAAGAGAAGGACGTATGCCTCTGAATAGGTTGAATTTTTGTCCATAATTTTGTTTGACTGCATCGTCTGCTCTGGATGCAGAGACATGTCTATCACATGTAGTTTTCCTGGGTTCTTTTCCATAATTTCATACATGTTTAAGGGGAACTGACTAATGGGAGATAGGATAGGAGGACAATTAATAAATTCATGCATGAGATATCTTGCCTTCATTAGAGCCGTTATTCTTGATTAAATAGAGCTATCTCTGGATTTCAAAAATTGAATTTGGTTTGAATTTCATACTAATTGCATTTCCCCACTTTTGACACTTTCATATACTTGTCTTCAAAGTGTAGGGTCTTGCCTTGATGCAAATAAGTGGTAGTCTATCTTTTGTCTTTTATTTTTTAAAAGATTTTATTTATTTGAGAGAGAGAGAAAGAGAGAGAGTGTATGTGTGCCCAGGGGTGGGGCAGAGAGAGAGGGAGAGAGACACTCCAGCAGATTCTGTGTTAAGTGTGGAGCTGGATCCCACACCCCTGAGATCAGGACCTGAGCTGAAACCAAGAATTGGAAGCTCAACAAACAGTTCCACCTAGGTGCCCCAGATAAATGGTAGTCTATCTTAATGCAACTTTGAAGGCAGCCCAAATTTATGAAGTTGTTAAATGCTCTTTACATTTGGATTTTACTTACCAAGCCATACCTGGCCACATGAGTAAAACATTAATCTTTTATTCAGTTGCCATCCTTCCAGGTTCTCTCTTTGCAGCCACCTCATCCTCTTTCCTGGATCTTTCTTTTTTTCTTTACAGACTTCGATTTTCAAAGATTCTAAGTACTTTGTTTTTGTCTGATATGAATATTATCCTTAAATTTTTAATTCAGGCTATGGATGATAATTCAGGCTATGAATAGAGAAATAATTGGCCCCTTTATCAGATGAGGTGAAAGAGTTAAAATGAAAGTTAAGGACTTAGGGGATTCCTACAGAAAAGAAGGGTGAAAAAAACTCAGTTTTAGGATCCTGAACAAAGCATTTTGATTGGCATATAGAGACCCTTGCATGTACATAAACGCCCATATTTGAATATTTATAGCAGATAATCTGTCAAAATTACTGTTATTTTAATTTGCCAAGCTTGGCTGATTGCTGCAGTTGGATGTTAGCTGAATTCTAGATGAGGAACTGTAAATATGATCTAGTGTGAAGCATGTTTTTTTTCCTTGAAGCTGTTTGAATATCCCCCCTCCCTTTGTGTGTGTGTGTGTGTGTGTGTGTGTGTGTGTGTGTGTTTTGTTTTTAATAGTGAGCCTTTTTGTATAGC
The DNA here is from genome assembly GCF_010015895.1 of Lontra canadensis. NCBI lineage: Eukaryota > Metazoa > Chordata > Mammalia > Carnivora > Mustelidae > Lontra > Lontra canadensis. The sequence continues at coordinate 3,081,833 of NW_022631049.1, read as the reverse complement.
TGAACTTCCATGTTGTTAAGGAAAAAATAAAGTGGTGTGAGAAAAGTAAATATTAAAAAAATTTTTTTAGTTGGAAAAAAATTTATTCACATTTAGTGATCAGGAATTGTTTAAATAGTTTTAACTATGTGTTCAGTCTTCAGAGGAGCTCTCTAGAGATTTCAAACGTAGGGACATGTATCTCATTTGAATAGCCTGTGAGATATTATGTGAGATATGTTTCATGTTAACAACAAAGAAAATGCATAATTGTAGGTAATTAACGTTATCCCTTTTTTTTCTCATTTTGCACAGTGATAATTTTAGTGACCCAGATTCAAGCAATAATATCTTCCTTTGGAAATACCATGTGGTTTTGTCAATTTACGTTCTAGTGGAAGGAAGGTAAGCCGTTTTTCACAGTTAATATTGAAATAACTTTACTGATAAATCAAATTTTTCTCTTTGAAAGTTAGAAAATCCTTTTTTCTTTGGGTACGTAGTGTTCCTTCACCCAGAAAGCACTATATTATTTATTGATGCTGTTTCACTTTTCCTCAAAAGAGTCTACTGATACTACATTATTTCAGCTCCGGAGATAATCTGGGACTTCCTTAAAAATCATGTGACTTTTTTTTGGAGCAGGAGTACATTCTGAGCTCTGTCTGCTAGATTATCTTGCCACAGCCATTTTCACCTGGATAGTTTATTTTTACATATATATAACCACTTGATGTAATGAGAGAATCTTAATTTTTGTTTTGTGGTTTTTTCTTTTGATGTTTTCATTTATCTTTTGTGAACTGACATAATTGGCTCCATTTTTATTAGTTATTACTTTAGCTAGAAACTATGCTAATTACTAAGTCTTAGTTTTAGTTTGATTCTGAATTTGTTTTGGGATTGCAGGAATGTGGGGTCTCAGGAATATATTTTATGTTAAGCAAATTAAGAATGGAACTTTCAGAGCATCCTTCACAAGTGTCCATCTTCATTCTCATTTGACCTCTTTTGGGGTCAATTACTCTTTCTTCATATATTACTCTTTCTTCATATATATATATATATTTTAGGATATATGTGTATATATATATATATATATTTTTTTTTTTTAGCTAGTTACTGTGGTCACTTTTCCCAATGTTTTTTGTGACCATCCCCAAATCATTTCCTATGTCTTTCACCCTAATTCCTCATTATCCTCATAAGAAAAGTATTTATCCAGCTTTGGTGGCTCTCCTCTGGCTGAAGAGCAAGATTCCTTAAGATGTTACCCTTGTTCCTAATTTTGTAATGGTTCACCATCTGTTCAATATATTAAAGGCTCAGAAATGTGTGTTGTACCTAATATATCACAGATGTGGAAACAATAATAATAAAATAAAGTTATATTTATGTGAAGTGAAGATACTGCTAATATGTTCCCTTGGGTTTGGTTAGTCTGACATTCTTGCTATGTTTGGGCACTTATTTGCAACATGCTTTCAAATTTCTTAGAGTGAATTAGATATTTTCATCTTATTTAACCAGCATGCATTTGATTAAGTATGTTAAAACTCAGTTGAATAAAATTGAAGTCAATAATATAAAGAGTAATGAGCTGTTTTACGGTGTAATTTGGGAAAAAATTAGCTGTATTTCTTGTTATGAGAACAGCAGATAGCATCATACAGTGGACTATGATTTTCTAAGTAAATTAATTTTGATAAAGGTTAATTGCACAGCAATAGCAAATGCTGGGAATTGGCATCCAAATGTCAGATTTCACAGACAAATTTTAGTTTTTTACTGATTTTTTTTTCCTCCAGAGGAAGAATATGAAAACTTAAGTTTGTTTAGAAGATATTATCATTCTATTTAGGAATTAAGAAATAGGCTTTATTTTTCTGCAAATTGAGCAGCAAAGATAACAGTGAATTACAGTTTTTACGGATAGATTTTTTTGAAAAGCCCCTATGGAAATCTAATATGTAGGTCTTTATTTAGGAGCTGTTTTTAGTTTGTAATCATAATTCAGGATCTAAATGATCCCTATAATTTTTTATTATATATGTGTTTTCATTGCTTCAGAAAGAAAGGATGGAGTGTATTATTTAATAATTTGTATTTTGGTATTACTTATAGAGTGAATGTTACGATCAGTTGTATTTTAGGTAATTTATGTACTGTTGAGACAAATACAGATCTCTATTTTCTCTCTCTCCTTAATAGCATAAGAGTGTTATATATCACTTTATCAGTTAGCAAAATGTGAAGGTAAAAATTGAAAATGGAGATTTTTCAGTGGTTTTTGGCCTGGCATGCAAGTTATCATTCTATTTTAACAGTAAGTAAGAATCCGAACAAATTGAAAACTTTCATCTTTCTTAGAGTTTTCATAGAGGTGAGGTCATAGGGCTAGCTGCTGTCCCCAAATTGGAGATACAGGCAAATACAGTGAATGACAATTATTCTAGGAGAGCATAGGAGCAGAGACCTCTAAGGAAACCAGTACTGGGTAGGGAAAAAACCTAAAAAACCTAAAAAACCTAATTAATGAATTGCCAGAGGCTCAGTGTGGTAAGTCTGAGGTAGAAACTCTAGGGGGGCCCAAGTATAAGAATCCCACATTTTTCATGGTTTTACTTCCAGCTCTACCATGTCTTCACAGAGAGAATTAGAGAAAAGTGCCCTGGTACTTCCTACATAGGAAGGGGAAATCAATCATTTTGAAATATGCCAAGGCATTCCATTTTTCTTGACAAGATTTGCCCTAAAGAAAAGTTATTTTGTCAGTGTCTAACCTTTTATGGTGTTATCAGAGCCTAACTGACCTGGAGGAGGGGGAATACCCAACTTTAGGCTGTTTTAGCCTTCCGTGGAGGGGAAGAAAAGTGTCCAATTCCAGCCACCCTGTTCCTCCTCTAGTCATCCTCTTTGTCCTAAGGGGTGTGTGTGTGTGGTGAGGGTGGTGGTGTGGGAGGATTGAGAAGAACTTTTGAAGGTCATAACTTGGGAGCACAGACTCACTAAAAGACCGAGACCTAATCATAGAACACTTCTCTTACCCCACATTACTAATGCCTATTTGCCACTATTCCTTTTTTCCAGTGCATCATGTCTGGCTTCCAGCAAAAAAATTACAAGTCATGCTAAAAAGCAAAAGTACAGTTTACAAAGACAGAGCAAGCATCAGAATCAGACTTAAACACCGCAGGGATATTGGAGTGATCGGACTAGGAATTTAAAACAATTATGACAAATATGCCAAGGGCTCTAATGAAGAAAATAGCCAGCAGGCAAGAACAGATGGATAATGTATGAAATTCTAAGAAAGAACAAAAATGCTAGAAATTTAAAAATACTGTGACAGAAATGAAGAATGCCTTTGATGGGCTTCTTAGAAGACCAAACATAGCTGAGGAAAGAATCTCTCTGAGCTTGAGGATATGTCAGTAGAAACGTCTAAAATTAAAAAACAACGAGGGGCACCTGGATGGCTCAGTTGGTTGAGTATCCAACTCTTGGTTTTGGCTCAGGTCATGATGTTGGGGTTGTGGGATCAGGCACTGTTTCTGACTCTGTGTGCAGCGTGGAGTCTGCTTGAGGCTCTTTCTCCCTCAGCCCCTCTCCACCACTCTCTCTCTCAAATAAATGGCTAAATCTTAAAAAAGAAAAAAAAAAAAAAGATTTAAAAAGCAAAGAGAAAAAAGCCTGAAAAAAAATTAAAAAAAAAAAAACTAAGAACTGTGGGACAATTTCAAAAGGTATAATATATGCATAATGGGAATACCAGAAAGAGAGGAAGGGGTAAAAGGAACAGAGGAAATATTTGAAGCAATATTGACAGAGTATTTCACCAAATTAATGTCAGAGTCCAAACCACAGATTCAGGAAGTTTGGAGAACACCAGGCAGGGTAAGAGTCCCCAAAATTTCACCTAGGCATTTCATATTCAAACTTTAAAAAATCAGACAGGAGGTAATCTTGAAAGAAGCCAGAGGGAAAAACACCGTATGTATAGAGAAGCAAAGGTAAGAATTACATCTGACTTCTATTCAGAAATCATACAAGCAAGAAAAGAGTGAAGTGGAATAAAGTGTTGAGAGAAAAATCCAACAATTTAGAATTCCGTATCCTGCTAAATTATGCTTTAAAGAAAAGGAGAAAAAAGACTTTCTCAGATAACAAAGATGTAGAAAATTTGTTGCTAGTGGGCTTGCCTTATAAGACATATTAAAAGAAATTCTTCAGAGAGGGAAAACTGTATAGGCTAGAAACTTGGGTCTACATTAAAAAAGGGGAGAACGTTGAGAGCTTGTTTGGAGGTTCTAGCAGGGGAGCGCAGCTACTCATATACCCTTGACTGAAGAACGGTCCTCTCCTCTATCGGGGAAGGTCGTCCTCTTCGACTGAGCATGCAGCTTCGGGAGGGACGCACATGGAGTGGTGAGGGAGGAAGGGGATACCTGCCTAGCCAGCCAGATCAGCCGAATCAACCTGGCGATCAATGGGGTGACAGATGTCGCAGCCAGATCGCCCTCATTGGATTGGGAGGGAGACAAACCATAAGTGACTCGTAATCTCACAAAACAAACTGAGGGTTGCTGGGGGGAGGGGGGTTGGGAGGGGGGGCGGTTATGGACATTGGGGAGGGTATGTGCTAAGGTGAGTGCTGTGAAGTGTGTAAACCTGGCGATTCACAGACCTGTACCCCTGGGGATGAAAACATATGTTTATAAAAAATAAAAAAAAAAAAAGAAAGAAAAACGGGAGAACATTAGAGAAAGACTAGGTGAAGAGAAATAACTTTAAAATAACTTTTGAATAACTTTAACTTTTATTTTTCTTATTCCTAATTGACCTTACAGATAACATAATTTTTTAAAAATAATATTATCAACAATGTATTCAATGAGTGTTGCTTAAATATAAGTGAAATGAATGACAACAATGATACAAGGGTTGGGAAAGAGGAATTAAGAATATTCTACCCATGAAATGGACTTGGATTAGTTGTATAATGTGAACTCAAGGGCAAAAATAAAAGAAAGTGAAAAAAGAAGTATAATTGATATGCTAAGAAGGGAGAGAAAATTGAATCTCATAAAAATCCCTAATTAAAACCACAAAAGAGAAAGAGTAGAAGATATAAATAGGAACAAAAACAAGGGCAATGAACAGAAAACAGTAACAAATAGGATATCAATCCAGGTATATCAGTAATTAGTTTACATGCCAGTGGTCTAAATATACTCAGTTAAAAGAGACCATCAGAGTGGAACAAAAGACAAGATTCAACTATATATTGTCAACAGAAACCCACTTTAAATGTGAAGACACATACAGAATAAAAATAAAAGAATGGAGAAGGATATACCATACTAACACTAATCAAAAGAAAGCCAGAATAGCTCTATTAACTTCAGAGCAGACTTCAGAGCAAGGAAAATCTTCAAGTGGAAACAGGGGCATTATATAATGACAGTGGGGTCAATTCTTTAGAAAGACATAATCCTTAGTATGTAGGCATCAAAATGTGTGAGGCAAAAACTGAGAGAATAGCAAAAAGAAAGATGTTGCTATTATTGCTGGGTGTCTCAACACTCTTGTCTTAAAAATGGACATATCTAGCAGGCAGAAAATTAGTGAGAAAATATTTGAACTCAGCAGCACCATCAGTCAACCAGATATGATTGACATTTGTAGATTACTTCATCCAACAATAGTAGAATACACATTCCTCTCAAGAATGAAAATGGTAAGGGTGCTTGGGTGGCTCAGTAAGTTAAGTGCCCTCCTCTTGGTTTTGGCACAGGGTCTTGAGATCAAGACCTACCTCGGGCTCCACGCTCAGTGGGGAGTTTGCTTGAGATTCTCTCTGCCACCCCCTTTGTGCTCCCTCTCCCTCAAATAAATAAAATCTTTAAAAAAGAAAAAAGGAATGAAAATGGTATTATTTAGAAACTTCAGAGTTCATTTTAGACTTTAATTTGTTTCCTGTAGGATTGCATCATAAACGAGATCAGAGAAAAGAAAGATGAGGACTCATTTTAAAAAATACAACAAATTATCACCTGCCTCCCCTCTACTTCTTACATATTCTAGGGTAAGAATTTTAGAACTTCGATTTTATTGTTATACATTTTTCTGGCCTCAAGTTTGGCATAATGAATGAGTATATGTGAGTTATATACTTTTATAGTGAAACCTACCTGGCATTCTCTCTCATTCATTAGCTACTAGGAATATTTCATACAACTCTTTGGTTCCATGTAGGAAAATTTGAAAATTATTCTGAAGTATGAATCCTTCATGCCTTGGCCAGTATTTGATAATTATTGATTTTGCTCCTGAATAAAAGAGCTCTAGATGTCTGACTGCCTTATTATTTTTTTTTTTAGTAGATTTTGAGTAATAACAGAAGCAGATGAGAAAAGACAGGTGAGAATTTGTAAAGGAAGAGAATATTCTAACTGGATTTTAGACAGTTTTATAGGTTAGTAGAAGACAGATACTTTGAATGATACATTGCTGAACTTTCTCAAGTAGAGAGGAAAATGACTTAGATTTGGTTTTATATTTGAAATGGTGGTGTTTCTTTCCCATTCTGAGACCAGCCTTTTCTCCCTGCTCTTGCTCTCCTGTCGAGTTATGCTAGTGAGGAGCAGAATCATAGGTTTCAATTAGTGGAATGTAGGAGCATTGGGTAGAATGAGGAGTTGTATTTCACCTTCTTTGTCTAAATTTTAATTCTCATTTTTGTTGCTCAAAATAGTGTTTCAAGAATTGGTACCTGGTTCAAGAGGGTCTTATTCTTAGCAAAGCTATTCTAATGACAAAAGGCATTCTGTGTTTTCCTATTAGATTATTGGAATAATTATTGGGTTGGCATCTATTTGCATGCTAAATGCGTGTCATTGCTATCTTTTGTTTGCCTGGTAGACTCATGATAGTGACCTTACAGGGATTACCAACAGAATTCCTTTTCTATAAAAAACAGATAACACTGAAAACAGGGGCGCCTGGGTGGCTCAGCTGGTTAAGCATCTGAGTCTTGATTTTGGTTCAGGTCATGATCTCAGGGTTGTGAGATCAAGCCCCATGCTGGGCACTGTACTGGGCATGGAGCCTGCTTGAGATTTTCTCCCTTTGCCCCCCTACCTTCACCCCCACCCCCCACTCAGATACTCTCTCTCTTAAAAAAAAAAAAAAAAAAAAGAAGATAGAAAATGAAAAAAAACCCTAAAAACAAAAAAATAAAACAACATGTCAAATGAACTTCCCTCTTTGGATTGCAGTTATGGTTTGAGGACAAAAATCTGTCAATGTATAATCCCAGGGTTTCTGTCCTGTCTTAGCTGCCTATTTTCTGAACAAACCTTGATCAAGTCAAATCACTTCTTACCTCATTTTCTTCATCTTCAAAATGGAGACTGTGTCTACCTTACAAAACAGTGGTAAGAACTAAATAACAAAATGTGTGCCAAGTGCCTGGGTCATGTCTGACACAGAACAAGTGTTACTTCTCTTCCTCCTTCCTTTTGGCATCAGTAATATCTGGATTCCACCTCTTGAATTCAGTAGTTACTGATTGTGAGATCAAATTATTTTGTTTCTCTGAGCCTCATTTTCCTTTAACATGAGATCATTAATACCCATTTTATAAAGTTGTGGTTGGAATTCAGTTCCTAGAGTAGTCTAAGAAATTTTTTGTTGAATCTGAATGTAAATGTTAAACTGCTAAAAACTTATATAAATGTATGAATTTTGCTGGATGGATCTTTTGGACACAAGATCCACAATGTATTTTTAGGAATGTATACTAAGAAGAACATAATAAGGAAAAATACATTTCTAGGTCATTATTGTTGTTTTCATGGGAGGACTCTACAATAGTTTACTTAATTTTTGCTTAATGTATTTCATTGGGAAAGTAGGGAAATTGTTGATCAAATGATTTATTGTCACTTGAAATAGCTACCTCTAGAACAGTTATGCATATGGCACTAAGGGAGTCAAACACTTGAATATACCTCTTTCTTTGCTTTTATTCTTTTTGTCTTAGGTAACTGCATTTTTACTGACACTTCTGTATACAATAATAGTTATGTGGGCAGATCTTGGAAAATTAATCTGAAAACTGCCTAGTTTGGTAACTGCTAGAGAAATAATTAATTAACCAATATTAAAGTTTAGTTGGTAAATTGAGGTCGAGTCCCATTAATGAATCATGTTAAATGAGTTACACATTAAATCAATATTGTTGAATTTAACTACGTGTTAAATCAATGTAATTTCTTTGACATCATAGAATAGAAAAGAAATTGATGTATGTGTGGTATATTGTATTGAATTAGGGAGTTTGAATTTTTAAGAATGTTCTATAGTTCCATGAATTTCAGTTGGATTTGTTTGAATGTGAATCATTTTTATAATTAGCAAAAATATTATTGCCTTTTTGTCTTGTAGCAGTTGTGTCAGCTTTTGTACATGTGGGGATGAATGTAAATTCTAACTTATTTTCTTAGACATTTCCCAAAGGTTAGGAAATAATTTAGCATACAGAATGTTAATCACTTTCAAGAATTCCCAGTTTATCATTTTATTTGACATACTATATTTCTTATTAGATTGCTTGTTATCTGCCTTGAAAATGTTGCAGAAAGTTGGAAATAGTCTTTGTATGCATAATTTTTACCTGCAAGGAAACAGATAGAAGAAAATAGAATAAAAACTGAATTGCAAATCATTTAAGTGCAGACAAGTTTCTGCTGAGAAAGTGGAGATGAATTTATGTGTGACTGTTAAAATGTATGGATATGTTGATTATCACTATGTTTAAGTATTTTTGTCATAAGGCAAAGGGTTTGCAAAGTAAGAATAATTGCATGCATTATTGGTATTGCTGAAATAAAAAAATAACTTTGTTTCTTCAAGGTTTGGTTTTTTTCTTTTTGATACTTGTTTTTTAAAGAAACCAGATGTGTATAGAACTGGATGTTTATTTTTTTACTCCTTTTAAAAAAATAATTTAATGTTAAGAGCTATCAGAATTCTGTGATTGTACATTTATAAAATGTTTGGGCAAGTCATTCATAAAGTAATGTAATATAATATTTTTGTCCTTTTTTATTGTGGTGAAATATATATAACATAAAATTTACCATTTAACCATTTTAAGTATGTCATTAGGTGTAGGTACTTACACTGTAGCTCAGTGTAAGTACGTTTACAATGTTGTGCTGCCATCACCACTGTCTCCAGAACTTTTTCAGCATAACAAACTACTGTACTCATGGAACATTAACTCTGCCTTCCTTCCAGCCCCTGTAACCCCTGTAACCATTGTTTTATTTTGTCTTTATGGATTTGACTATTCTAGGCTCATCTTATGAGTTTAATCATGTATTTGTTCTTATGTGACTGTCTTCTTTCTCTTAACATAGTGTCTTTCGGGTTCATCCGTGTTATATCATGTATCAGAATTTCATTCTTTTAAGAATGAATAATATTTTATCTTATGAATGTGCCACATTTGTTTATCCATTCATCTGTCAGTGGACATTTGGGTTGTTGTGAATAATGCTGCTATGAACATTGATGTCTAAGTTATCTATTCAAATGTGGTAATATGTTTTATAATATGTTTTTATATTTTAATATTGAAAAATTTTTGTGGTAATGAAATTCTATTTAAATGGACTAGATAAATATATTTTCAGTGCCATCAGTGAATATTAAATACCTTTTGTGTATTCTAAATAGTGGAGATATAAAGAGTCATAAAATCATGATACACTCTTTTGAACTTAAAATCAAATAATATATAGGGTATATATTTTAATAATAATAATAATAATAGGGTGTGCTTATAAAAATATCCTGATTGGTAGCATATGCTTTTGGAGTTGAAAAGGTATTTACAATCTAATACAAACCAGCATCCTACTTCACTAAATTTTTGTATGTTGTCCTCACCAATTAAGACGCAAAATACTTGACCGTAATCAACTTGGATATTCCATTCAAGCATATGTATTTAACATATGCATTTAACATTCAAGCATAAATTCTAGAGAGATCATATTAAAATGGAAGTTGGATCATGACATTCCTCTAAACAGTTTTATCTAATGAAAACATTCTTAGAATGATTTAACATTTCTTTTCCCAGACTTCCACCTTAACTCTTTATCACATCTCCTGTCCCCATACCCACTGTGAGCTGGGTAATTCTTTGTTGTGGATACATGGCTTATGTATGTAAACTGGCTTAAGTGTATATGAGTAAAAGGCAGAAGGTTGAATTCTATATGTTTCAAGGTTCTTCCCAGGTTTGTGATTCTAATTTAATCTCTGTGGTACCTGGATTTTCCAAATGAGAGAAAACAGAATAGGCATGTATAACCTCTAAATAAGGCTTCTCAACAGATCTATGGTAAATTTACAAGCTGAAATTTGATCAGAATATAAACATTTTGTTATTTTTTGGTATTTCAGTGGTCTTTTTCTCTCTTTCTCAAAGTATTTTCTGGAAAAGCAAAATAAATCTTTTATGAATTCATCATAATTTTGTAGTTTAATTGGATTTTTAAGGTTTCTCTGTGTGTGCCAGCTGGACTTTTAGAGAGTGTTACTACTCTTTTTCCATGGAAATGTTAGACCAAAGGAAAACATACAGCTAGCTGTTAGAATCACATTTCCTATGGATGATGTTTTGAAGCTCAAAAGGAACTTTAAACATTTTAAATGCAGCTGAGCAGAGGTTCCAAAAGCTGATGCTATAGTACTGTTTCTTCCTCCATATTCATCTCCTTGACTCCCAGTAGTGAGCCTGAATTGTGAATGATAGACATTTAAAGGCTTATTACTCTGCAGAGTGAAAAAAAGAAAGAAAGAAAGGAAGAAAGAAAGCAAGCAAGCAAGCAAGCTGAACTAATTTCAAAGTCAACACTTAAAATACTGAAGGGGTGAATGAAGAAGCATAATCATCCATTCATTCAACACATATATGATAGTCTACTACGTATCAGACAATCACTAAATACAGGAAATAAAGCAATGACTAAAACAGAATCAGTCCCTACACTGTTGGAACTTAGATTGCCTAGAACAGTGAGTGGAACCTAATAGGCACTTAAAAATATTTGAATAAACTTGTTCTGTTTTCTGGAGAAGATTTTGGAGTAAGGAGCATTGTAGTGAAGAAGTATGGAGTGTCCTGATCACTGTATTATAAATAGTTCGTTTTAAAAACTGAAAAAATGGAAATAAACCAAGTATCTATTAATAGGGAAAAAGGTTAAGTAAGTTTATTAGAAATACATAGAATGTAGTATATACTGGGGTCTTGTAATGACATGTGAAGATATATACATGTAAGGTGTTCTTTACCTAGTGAATTAAAGTAGGCTATAGAATAGGATGTGTGCAATGAGTCCTTTAATGTAAGACTGTTTATCTTTAAGTAAAATGTCTTGAGAGATGGTGCAGAAATGGTAATCCATGAATTATTCTTTCAAAAGATAAATTTTCTGTGCACTTTTCTTTATCCTTTATGCATTTCTGTGATTGTTTCTTTTGTTTTACAGCGATCATGTACATAATTTGAAAATAATTAAGCTAATTTAAATGTTTTAGTATAAATTGATTTTTAAACTTAATACCTGTATCAGTAGACATTGTTACTGGTTGATGGTCCATTGTCCTGTAAATATAAAATGTATCAACATTAAGGAATTCCACATTTTCTTTCTGGAGAATGAAAGTTAACCAGAAGGAAATACTTACCTTTAACATTTAATATTTATCTTTAATATTCACAGGGTATATTTTTTAAAATGAACAGTAACATTTTAAAATGTGTATAATACTAAGAAACTATTTTATAGTAATTTTAGCTTTTATAGATACTTTGAGGAATGTCCGTATAATTGAAAGATGGAGAACTGAGACCATTCTTTAGCTTTTTTCTGTTTGAAAACTTAGTTTGGATATAGATATTAGTAGATGTTAGATTTAACTGTATTTTTTATATGAAGATTTGTTTTTGCTTTCTTCTTTGCTTAGTACGATTACTGATTTTTTCTTTCTTTCTTTCTTTTTTAAGGTTTATTTGTTTGAGATAAAGCGAACTAGAGAGCATGAGTGGGGCTTGAGGGAGAGGGAGAAGCAATTTTCTCACTGAGCAGAGAGCCCAAAGCCAGGCTTGATCCCAGGACCCTGGCATCATGACCTGAGCCAAAGTCAGATGTTTAACCGACTAAGCCACCCAGGTGCGCCTGGTTTTCTTAATTAGGGGAGAGAATACATGCGTTTTGGGAGTCCTGGATGTAGTTGGTTAATATTCTTAGGTTTTCACAGTATAATATGGCAGATCATACTAAATTATTTCTTCATGAGTATTTTCTTCCAAATTTCTTGTAATAAGTTGTATTTTTATCAGGACAAATTAGGGCACTCTTGAAAAATTCCATTGTACACAGATTATTCTAACAAATTCATTTCATTAGAAATACTATAGCAACTTTATTTTTAATCTTCTGGAAGATCATATTGACTGATTATTGGAGTTTCAAATGATAGGTGATTGAATTTGAAAACTGTGTCTCAAGGTCTGTTTATCTTTTTAAAATGATTATTGTTAAATACTTGTTTATTTTTTTTTAAAGATTTTATTTATTTATTTGACAGAGATCACAAGTAGGCAGAGAGGCAGGCAAAGAGGGAGAGAGGAGGAAGCAGGCTCCCCGCTGAGCAGAGAGCCCGATGTGGGACTCAATCCCAGGACCCTAACTGAGATCATGACCTGACCTGAAGGCAGAGGCTTTAACCCACTGAGCCACCCAGGCGCCCCTAAATACTTGTTTAAGTGATAGGTTAATGTTGTTTAGGTATAAATAAAAGTATCATTCTTCAAAACAAGAGTTTTGTCAGGCTACATAGTCCTATAGACCATGATACACTAAATTTGAGACAAATTTTTTTCTAGATGTTTAGCTGTAAGTGCCGTAATTGTATAAAATCTTCGCACACTGAGCATATGAAGCAAAAAAAATAAACTATACACTTTGGAAGGTGATTTTTATAGGTCCTTTTCTCTCTTTCTCTCTTGATTTTTAGTTTTCCATTTCTGAAAAATAAGATGCTTGTTCTAGTTCAATGAGTATGGTAATATCAAACCCAGGTAGAATAGTGCATCTCATATTGTCGTTTTTTAAGGTGAGATAGTTGATAGAATAGAGAATAAATAATATTGTTAGATGTTGACTCCCTTCTAGAATAAAAATGTGAACCTCTTTATCAGTAAATTATTATTATATAGACTTTAACTGTTTAAAAATATAAGAAAGGAATTCCAGAAAAACTGAAACAAAATGCTTAAATTAATACCATATACTTGAATGATAGCTAGCACTTATAAATGGTATTTTAATTATTACATGATGACATGTATATAAATAATAAGTGTGTATTAGTCTAAATAAAATTAATGGTTTCTTCTTTTATACACTGTCACTATTCTTGGACTTTTTACTTTAAGGCATTCATTTATTCATTAGTCAGCAATATTCAGTGTGTGCTATATTATAGGTACTGTTCTAGACTGAATGATACTAAACTATATAGACAAAAATTATTGATCTCATGGAGCTTTTATTCTGGTGGGAATACAGATACTAAACAAATAAGTATGTTTGATGGTGATAAGTATTCTAGAGAAAAGTAAGTACATGAGGGAAGATGATAGGGAATGTTGGAGTGGGAAGTATACCATTTTTTTATAGAATGGTCAGGGAAGGTTTTATTGAGAAGGTGGTAGTTGAGCGATGATGACCTGAATTTGCTGAGGAAAGAACTGTGGTGGATATTTGGACAAGGGTATTTCAGACAACAAGTTCAAAATCCCTGTGTTGGGGGTAGGCTCAGCATATTTTAGAAACATAAGAAATGTGTAATTATTTGTTTCATTTTTGGTTTCCCAGTAGATTCTGTGATCCACTAAAATGAGTATTATCTCTGTTTTGTCATCCTTGGCACTTAGTATAGTGTCAGACATATGGTAGGCAGTGGATAAATACAGATGAATTCATGAATGATGACGGGGAGTTGGAAGGAATCACCTGCCCCCCACTTTCTAAAGTTCATATTACAATTCAAGCTGCAAAGGTCTTTATAGATCATAAGAAAATAAGAGAGTTCTTTAGGTAGAATGATTCTTCCAAAAATCACTGTTAATTAGTAGTGTTCTTGAGATGGCAAAGATTTTTATTTCTTATCCTGACTATTGATAGGGATCCTTTTGTTTCATATGTCTGGTCTAGACTGGGAAGATACTTGGCTGTGAAAGACATACTTGCAAGTAAAATCTGGAACCAAGTTGCTGGGTTGAAATTTCTGTTTGATACTTGCTAGCTGTGTGACACCATTCCCACCCCCCATTAATTCACCTTTAAATGCCTTGGTTTTCCTATCTGTAAGGCAGATATTGTTATCTCTGTTCCAATATTCTTTACACCCTAAACATTTTCTTTTGCATAATAGGATTTTCTCATTAATCGTCCAGTATACTATCATATAGATATTCCCCCCCTTTTTTTAATTTTATTTTTTTAAAGATTTTATTTATTTATTTCTCAAAGAGAGAGTGAGCACAAGCAGGGGGAGTGGCAGAGAGAGGGAGAGGAGTCTCCCTCCTGAGCAAGGAGCCAGATGTGGAATTCCATCCCAGGACCATCAGGACCTGAGCTGAAGGTAGATGCTTAACTGACTGAACCACCCAGGCGTCCCATTTTTTTCCCCTTTTAAAAAGAGAATTATGATTAAGAATAGCGGACTTTGAAATGAAACGTACCTGGGCTCTATAAAAGCTTACTACTTAAAGTTACTTGTTAACATGTATCATAGTTTTTATTTAACTAATGAGAGATCAATCAAGACAGAAGAACTGCTGCCAGGAGTATTTGAGCATAAGGAGTTCACCTATTCGTTATGGAAAGGGATGCCATGATAAAATGACTAAGCTACATTGGAGTCTGGTATTTTTTTTTTTTTTTAAGATTTATTTATTTTAGAGAGGTGAGAGGGGCTGAGAGAGAATCTCCGCCAAGTGTGGCGCCTGATGCGGGGCTCAGTTCCATGAACATGACATCATGATGGGAGCTGAAACCAAGAGTCAGGCACTCAACCGACTGAGCCTTCCAGGCACCCCAGAAGTCTGGTTAACTTTTAACGGACAAGGAAGCCTTACCTCCTTTTGGATTTAATCTTTAGAAAATTTGGAATGTAAGACATTGAGTTCAATTTAAATATCATCATGGTCTTTATCAATGTCTCTAGTATCATCAGACTGGATTTCATCATCATCTCCAGCACCAAATGTATGTCTCATTTATTTAGCAGGCTTTGGAAGCTTGCCACATGCCTTTAGGTTTATACCTTTATCTGCATTGTAGTTTAAAATTTATCAGCTTTGTTATCCTCATAGTCTGGCAGATCATTATAATGTTAGGTATTTGTTCAAGCCATTTTTCTCGGTTTTCCTTTCATATGACATAATCTCTTCACACTCTCAAGACACATTGTTTCTAATTATACATTTCCCAACATTTTGATTACTTGGTTATACTCGTATTCATCCTGTTTACACACCAGCTTTTTTCAGGTTCATTTTCACTCTTAACCCTGCACCTGTTTTTACCTCCTTTACCTTTATCCTTGGTCATGACAACACCTCATGGTACCTCAGTCGTCTTTCCTATGGTGGCAGTGGCAGCTGTTCTTCCAAATGGCACATGGGATGACCCAGCATGTTGTGCAAAGTGGCGTTCTGCAGGTGTGGGAGAGTTTTGAGACTGAGCTTTTCTGAGCCAGAGTCAGCAGCAGCAAATTTATTTCCTTCCCTCTTCCCTTTCCATGTGTCTTAATGTGTTTAAGGTTTTCTAAGGCAGGTCTAGAGGTAATCTTTATTCTTGTGCTCTCTTAGCCTCATACTAAGGTGGACCTCTCTTTGGGACTTTACTGAATGTTCCAACGATTCAGTGAGGACTCTTCTTTGTCTTGTTTGTAAGAAGTCTAATGATTCCTGGCCCTCTGTGAGCTCTAGTACCATCATATAATTTTACTCAGCTTCAGGCACCTGTTAAATTTTCCTTCCCAGAACTTGTTTTGCTTAGGCTTCTGTGTTTTCACCCTATTCATATATAGATTGTTATTCAGGTAATTTAAGGGGATCTATTTCTCTGTCTTTTTTAAAATTTACAAAATAGGTCTTTGCATAGCTCTCTCACTTTGGGGACTTTCCCCCCCCAAAATTGTTTTATTTTGTTTTGGTCCTCTGACTTCTGCCTTTTCAACTTAGCAATGCGCTAGAAGGGTTTCCCCTTCAACATACTATAATCTCAAAAGTACTTTCAGAAAGAGTCCCAGGTAATTATAGGTCTTCCCTGTTCCGTTTCTTCTTCTCTTCCTTCTCCTCTTCCTCCTCCTCCTCTTGGGTTTCTCTTCCTCTTTTTTTTTTTTTTTTTTTAAGGAATCAGTTTTGTGTTGCCTGTTGTCCAAAGTCAGATACATAGTTTATTCACTTTTCTAGTAGTTTACATTTGGAAGTTAATTCTGGATCCTATTACTCCCTTGTGGTAAAAATAAGAGACCTCTTAATACTTTTAAAATGAGGAATGATATTCTTCGCAAGTGATATGTCCTTCCCATTTCAAATTGTGTTCAAATACCATTATGTGTAAAAATTCACTTTTAAATATTGCTTAAATTAAATTGCTCTTAGTAACAACATTTCTGTTATCATTCCACACATCGCTATAAATAAACCCTGCTTTGGCTGCTTTTCATCTAATATTAGTTCCCAGTCAAGTGATGCATTAAATTAAAGTTGGTGTAATGCTAATCATTTATAATAGCTGATTCTTTCTGGTACTTTATGCCTCACTGAGGATCACTGGCTCTTTTATGATTCTTTCTTTCTTTCTTTCTTTCTTTCTTTCTTTTTCTTTCTTTCTTTTTAAACAGGAATCAGTATAACTTTAAAAAATCTTAATATAATTCTTACTTAGTATAATAACTTCTTAAAAAAGATTTTATTTATTTATGAGAGAGAGCAAGCACATGAGTGGGAGGGAGGGTAATAGAGAGAGGGAGAAGCCAAAGGCAGATGCTTCACCAACTGAGCCACCTAGGCACCCCAGTATAGTAACTTCTTACTAACAAAAATATGGTTTATGTTTCATCCCTTGAGGATCCAATGAAATATAGTGTAAATTTAGTACTGTTCAATTCTTTAAAATTCCTCCAATTAGTTTAAAAGCATTGGTAATTGGAAGTAGAGTATAAACATGAACTGGTATGAACTTAACTGAGAATGTCTTATTTAGTCTGGAATTAGGAAAAAAGGATGTGTTTGATGAAGAACAATATACTGAGCCTGATTTTTTTTTTAATAGGGTATGAGGTGTTCATGAAAGTGAATGACTCTTATAATTGATTCGATTGGTGACATGAGCTTCATTCATCACTAAAAAATTTTGGATTGATAAATATAAGAAAATGTTAGAAAACATTGGATTAGCCATTTTCTGTGGAAGACATTGAAAAAGTTTACTTTGGAGGCTACGCAATAAATGGTTGATATTCTTTACTCTTTTACAAATGGTTGATTCTAAACATTTATGTACTAAATTCAGGCTCTCATTTTTTAATGGTTTCTGTGACACCAAAATAATTGATTTGACTCATTTAATTCAGTAGCTTTGGATCAAAAAATGTTTAGATGTCCTAAGTTAAGAATTTTACAATATCTCTTTTCTTTTAAGGTTTTTATTTATATGAGAGAGAGAGCTAGAGAGAGAGCGAGAGAGAGAGAATAAGCACACACACAGAGGAAGAGGAAGAGAGAGAAACAGACTTCCCACTGAGCAGGGAGGCCGATATGGGGCTCAATGTAGGACCCTGGGATCATGACCTGAGCCAAAGGCAGATGCTTAACTAACTGAGCTACCCAGGCACCCCTTCAGTCTCTTTAATCATGTTGCCCAATCTGTGTTTTAGTTTTGTGTGGAATAACAGGCCTAGAAAGACTACAGAAGGTGTCATGTTTCATTGTAATTTAATGTGTTATATAGTTTTTTACCTTTGTTTTTTCCTTGTGGATCTATTCATTTCTTTCCATATATCTCTGTCCATTTAATTTTTTAAAGTTTACTAAGTATTAATTACAGTACATACTTTACTCATGTCACTTTTTGTCAGCTTATTTCCTTTTATCTTTATTTTTAGATTTTCCTAGGCAGTACATAGAACTCAGGTGGTGTGGAAAATACTACATTCCTTCAAATCTCTAGCTGTCCATTCAATGGGATAGAATATCTTCTTCAATAATAATTCCCTTGGTGGTGGCAATATAATATTCCATTGTATTATCATTAGGCTTTTTAAAAAATTTTTATTTATTTGACAGAGAGATACAGCAAGAGAGGGAACACAAGCAGGGGGATTGGGAGAGGGAGAAGCAGGCTTTCCCCTGAACAGGGAGCACTGACATGGGACTTGATCCTAGGAACCTGGGATCATTACTTGCTGAAGGCAGACACCCAGTGACTGGGCCACCCAGGTGTCCTGTGTTATCATTAGTTTTTTAAGTCATTAGTATATGTTCGCTAATTTGATATATGTAATATTTCTAATTTGATGTGCTTTAATGTATCTTTAATGCTAATGAGTTTGAACATCCATCGATTTATATTTTAATCATTTGTATCAATAGTGTAATGTAATCTTAAGCACATAGGGCTTAACGACTTGGTTTTGAATACTGTATCTTCTAGTTACTAACTTTGTGATTTTAAATATGTTTCCATATCTGATTGACAGCATAGTGTTGTGAAAAGGGCATTAAATTTAGAGACAGAAGACCTATATTCTGACTTTATCATATACTAGCTTTGTAAATGTTTTGAGCAAATTACTTAATACCTGTGGGCTGCAGTTCCTCATCTGTAAAAGGGTAGTAAATCATAGTTAATATTTTTGGGGGGATAAATTGAAAACACAAGTTATATAGCATTATAGGAATATGTAACAATAAAATAGTTTGTCTTTAATTTTAAAAAATTACGGTTTTTGAGGTTTTTTGTCTTTTTTTCTTATACTTAATTATCTCATAACTGGAAGTTTGTATTTTTTGACTACCTACACTCAGTGTGCCCACCTCACACGCCCTTGCCTCTCTGGTAACCACCGATTTGTTCTGTGTATCATCTATAAGTTTGAATTTTTTAAAGATCCACATTTAAGTGAGATCATACAGTATTTGTCTTTCTCTGTGTGACTTAAATTTCACTTAGCATAATGCCCCCGAAGATCCATCTATGTTTTCACAAATATGATAATTAATATATATTTTAAGTATATTAAATATATTTTTAAATCTCTGAATAAGTGGACTTGTACAGTTCAAACTAATGTTGTTCAAGAGTCAACTGTATACCACATTTTCTTTATCCCTTCATCTGTCGATGGCACTTAGGTTGTTTATCTGTCTTGGCTATTGTAAATAATATTGCAATGAAAGTGGGGGTGCAGATATATTTTCAAGATGGCGATATCTTAAAGATAAGAGCCATTCTACCAGGTGTGAGGGGGGGATAGCTCATTGTGGTTTTATTTGCATTTTGCTAATGATTTGTAATGTGGAGCACCTTTTCAGGTTCCTGTTGGCCATTTGTATATCATCTTTGGCAAAATTTATTCAGATCCTCTGTCCGTTTTTTAAAATACATTGTTTGGCTTGTTTCTATTTACTTGCATGAGTTCTTTATATTTTGGATATTAATCCCTTATCTGATATATATCTTGCAAATATTTTATCCCATTCCATAGGTTTTCTTTTCATTTTGTTGATGGTTTCCTTTGCTATACAGAAGCTTTTTTAGTTTGATGTAGTCCCATTTGTTTATTTTTATTCTTATTGCCTTTGCTTTGGTGTCAAATCCAAAAAAATAATTTCTAAGACTGATGTAAAGGAAGTTACACGATCTTTTGGTTCAGAGTCTATGGGAATAAAAAAAGGCTAACCCATGGACATTTATTTACTAATAAATAATCACAGTTTTCATTTGTCAAGCCCATACTACATACTAGTCACCATGACTAGCACTTTACCAAATATCTCAGTTCAAAACTACGATAAATATTCATTTAAACTAGCAAAGTAAATAAGGGTTAATAGTCTCAATCAAAATATTAAAATAATAGCTATAATAGTTATAGCCAATATGTTCTAACTCTAATTGGTTTGAAATGAATGTTATTGACTAATTTACAAAGAGGTAAAATACTATGGTTGCAGTCACAGCTAGAAAGTAGATGAAATGGGCGAACGCAGTTGACTGTAAACCTTCCTCTCTATTAAATTTCTAATGATTATATTGCTAAATGTTACTGAGTGTATATCTTTGTATAGATTTTTTTAGTATTTGCTTTAAATATTACCTGAAAGATTCATAACTTATCAAAGTGTACTCACATTGATGTTTTACCAGTTTGAATGAAATATAGAAACTTTGCCTCTCTGAAGTCCCATTACTCTCTCTCACTTACAATATAATTGTCTTAAATTTCCTCTACATGTGCTTAAAACCATAACAGACATTATCAAAACATAATGTAGAAAGTCAAGAAAAGAAAGGAAATTCTTTTATATTTACCCACTCTTTTGGTCTTTCTGTTGTTCTTTTTACCTTCTGGGATATATGAGGCAAAAAGAAAACTCAAAACTCACTGCTATGTTATTGCTTTAGTCCCTAGATTATTAGCAGCTCTGCCTTTTCTGTCTTTCACAGTCTTCTTGTACTTGTTTTATATGGAGTGTCCAGGGTTTTTAGCTGTTCTTAGTGGGAGGGATAGAGAGAAGTCTGTCTTTACCATCTTGGAATGGAACCAAAAGTCACTTCACTATACTTTAAATGTAAAAAAAAATTAAGTCAAGTGGAATTGTTTTATCTAGTTTTCCTAACAGTGTGCTATTTGGGAGGAAAAGTTTGAGGTCTTTCAATCTCTGAATTGAATTATACTTGAAATAATCTAGTGATATAGTTGCTTT
Organism: Lontra canadensis; assembly: GCF_010015895.1. NCBI lineage: Eukaryota > Metazoa > Chordata > Mammalia > Carnivora > Mustelidae > Lontra > Lontra canadensis. The sequence goes on along the minus strand of NW_022631049.1, from coordinate 3,060,760 downwards.
AGGTGGAAAGAGATTTTCTAGACTCCCTTGTAATTCTTAAAGTCAGCAAGCTATTCTTAACAGTAACCAAAAATAGCTATCATTGGTTTTGGTTCTGCCACTTACTGACTTTACAACCTTGGAAAAGTTATTTAATCTCAATGTGCCTTAATTTCCTCCATTGTGAAATAGGGATAATAGTACTTACATCAGGAGGTTGTTGAGAAGATTAAATAGTATTATAATTGTGAAGTATTGAGAAAAGTACCTTGCACTCAGGAAGCACTATATAAATATAGCTGTTATCATCATTACACTTTAGAATGATGGGCCCCCTATGCTAGCAATTACTACATTCATTTCAAAGGTAAAAAATTCAGGCTCAATCTGCCTTCAGCTCAGGTCATGATCAGGCAGTCCTAAGATTGAGCCCCACATCAGGCTCCCTGCTCAGTGGAGAGTCTGCTTTTCCCTCTGCCCATCACCCTGCTTGTGCTCTCTTTCAAATAAATAAGTAAAATCTTAAAAAAAAAATTCAGGCTCAGAGAAAGTAAGATGCCGTACTTAATTCCTTGCTGGCCCAATTCTGTATTGGTATGGACAGGATTTAGACCCAGTTCTGTCTGACCTTAGAGCTTAGGGTTTCCAAGGCATCATACTACATACCTGTCAACATTAAATCCTTCTGCATCCTGCATTCAATAAATATAATAATACTATATTGTATGTATTTGTCTTCATTAAACTGAGCAATAGTATCTCACCAGTGGCTGTCCCATAACTTATTTGAACTTCTCTTTTTAGGATATATAAATTTTCTCTCTGCCACCTATCTGGCTCACATATTAGTGAACTATTAGTCAATAATATCATCATCATATTCTCCATATATGCAGTAGCAAAGATTAGCCTCTAAAGGGCTTTTATTCCTCTGATATGAAGATTTTTTAAATATATCCCACTAGAATTTTCTGTAACATAAAGTGTTCATTACACTTTTGAATCTCTCTTGTTCTTTAGAAAATTTAAATCTGTTTGAATCTGACTTTTAATCTGTTTTTTATAAAGAGTTCTCTAGAAAGATTGTGAATCTCTCTTCATGACCTGTATGACTTAGAATTTTTCAGTACATCTCTCTGCCCTTCTTAGCTATTAAATGTAATTTTTTTAAAGTTTTTAACTTTAATTCTAGTACAGTTAAGATACAGTGTTATGATTAGTTTCAGGTATACAGTATAGTGAGTCAACAGTTCTCTAGCACTATATATACATCATTACTCAGTCCTCCATCATGAGAAGTGTACACTTAATCCCCTTTACCTGTTTTACTCATTCCCCCCAACCAACTCCCCCTCTGATATGCTTTATTTTCAATGAGCACCTTCAGTTAAAGTTACTACTTTTTTTTCAACAAGAACATTTTCTACCTGCAGTGTATTTCAGAGTACATGGTTCTAAAAGACACACACACACATATATATACATATAAGACATTCCATCCAAGAAAAATAAAATACATATTTTCCTCAAATACACACAGAAGACTCCCCTGGTTAAATCACATAAAAAGATACATAACAGGGGTACCTGGGTGGCTGAGTGGGTTAAGCCTCTGCCTTCAGCTCAGGTCATGATCTCAGGGTCCTGGGATTGAGTCCCACATCGAGCTCTTTGCTCCGCAGGGAGCCTGCTTCCTTCTCTCTCTCTCTCTCTGCTTGCCTTTCTGCCCACTAAAAAAAAAAAAAAAAAGAGAGACATTAAAAAAAAAAATACATAACAAATACTACAAATTTAAGAAGACTGGAATCATACCAAATAGATTTTCCTGCCACAATGATACAAAACTAAAGATCAACAATAAAATAAAGCTGGAAAATCTATAATAGAAATATTAAATATTTAACATGTGAATATTAACATACTACTGCACAAGCAGTAGGCCAAATAAGAAATCAAACAGCAAATCAAAATATGTTTCAAACAAAAGAAGAAGAAAACACTATTCCAAAACCTACGGGCTGCAGCAAAAGCAGATGTTAGAGTGAAATTTATGCTATAAATGCTTGTATTAAGAAAGTTCAAATAAATATTATACCACAAGGAACTAGGAAAAGAAGAAACTTAGCTGAAATTTAGAGGAAGGAAATAACAAAGAAAAATCAGAAATAAATAAAATAGAGACCAGAATAAAAAAAATAACGTAACAGTGAAAGTAATAATCATTTAAGAAAAAGAAAAAGAAAAAAAAAACCAAACAAACACAAAATTGACAGTGCTTTAAGTACATTAAGAAAAACCAAGGAGGAGATTGAAAAACCAACATGAGAAATGGAAAAAACAATACAACAGGTAACCACAGAAATACATAGTGTGAGAACAGATTATTATCAACAATAATATACTAACAAATCAGATAACTTGGGGGAAAAAAACAAATAATTTCTAAAAATGCATGATACCACAATCTAATCATCAGTCTTGAATCCAAGAAATGGAAAATCTTAGACCGTAATAAGAATGAAAGTTGAATCCGGAATCACAAAATCCCAGCACGTGCTTTCACATTGGTGAATTTTACCAAACATTTAAAGATACAATGATGATCTTTATCAAAATCTTATAAATAAGGAAATATAGGGAACAATTCAGAATCGTTCCATGAGGCTGGTACTACCCTGATATCAAAGCAGGATAAAAATAATATAAGAACAAAAAAGTCTAGTTTTGCTACTCTACTACTCTAGTATTGCTACTCCAACTTTTTTTTGACATCCATTTGTGTGATAAATGTTTCTCCATCTTGCTTTCAATCCACAGGTGTCTTAAGGTCTAAAATGGGTCTCTTGTAGGCAGCATATAGATGGGTCTTGTTTGTTTGTTTGTTTTTATCCATTCTGACACTCTTAAGTCTTTTGACCGGAGCATTTAGTCCATTTACATTCAAAGTAATTATAATTTTTTTTTTGAAGATATTTATTCAGAGAGTGTGAGTGGGGGAAGGGGTAAGGTCTAAGAGAGAGAATCTCAAGTAGATTCAGCTGTAAGCATGGAGCCCAACATGGGGCTTGATCTCACAACCCTGAAGTAATGACCTGAGCCAAAATCAAGAGTTTGATGCTTAACTGACTGAACCACCCAGGTGTCCCCAAAGTAATTATTCATAGATGTGTATATATTGCCGTTTTGTTTTTTGTTGTTGTTTTTGGAGATTTTCTCTGATCCTTTGTTGTCTTTGATACTTTTAGTCTCTCCTATACACTCAGAGAGTCCCCTTTATTTCTTGTAGAGGTGGTTTAGTGGTCATAAACTCCTTCAGTTATTGTTTGTGTGGCAAACTCTTGTCCTCTCCTATTCTGAATGATAACCTTGCTGGATAGAGTATTCTTAGCTACAGATTTTTCCTATTCAGCACTTTGAATATATCCTGCCAGTTCTTTCTGGCTTGTTAGGTTTCTAATGAAAAGTCTCCAGCTAGCCTTATGGGTTTTCCTTTGTATGTTATGAATTTCTCTCTTGCTGCTTTTAAGATTTTTTTCTTTGTGACTATATTTTGCAAGTTTAATTACAATATGTCTTGGTGTTGGCCTGCTTTTGTTGATTTTGATGGAAATTCTCTGTGCCTTCCAGATCTGTATGTCTGTTTCCTTCCCCAGATCAGGGAAGTTTTCTGCTATTTCTTGAAATATATTTTCAGTCCCCTTCTCTCTCTCTCCTTCTGGGACTCCTATAATACAAATGTTACTGTGTTTGATGTAGTCACTGAGTTCTCTAAGTCTATTTTCGTGTTACATAATTCTCTTGTTCAGCTTCATTATTTTCCGTTATTTGGTCTTCTGGACTCTGCAGCTTTATCATGAATTGGCTTGAATGGAAGTCTTTGGTTTGAAATTATTTTTTGATATATTGCTTTCTGAGTATCTAGTTTTGACATTTCCTGTATATAAAAATAAATGAATAAACATATGAAAATGATTTCGAATCTTAGTTTTAATTCTTCTAAGGCTTGATTTTAATTTTATTTTGCCTAGGATTTTAACTATATGTATTAAATAAATAAATATACACGGGTAATATTCATGCATTCAGTTTTTAATTCAATAAATACTAATAAAGGGCGTGCTCTGTTTTAGGCATTGTGTTCTAAGTCCTTGTTCTACTAGTGCATACCTTTTAGTATTGGAAATAAATAAGCCAGTGAGTTGTGATAGTGAATAATAGAGGATGGTGAATGCTTTTTTAAAAAGATAAGGTGTTGTAGCATTCTTGTAGGGTATTGTAGCCATTCTTCTTTCTTGCTTTTAGGGTCCCAGTTTTGTTCTGGAACCTACCCTTAGGGATAAATCCTGATTAGTCAAAGCTATAATGGTAATCCCATCCCACTTTTCAGTGACTGATTTTGTGAGGCACAGGTGAGTCAGTCTTGGATAATAAAATGTGCAGATCTTCTAGGGGAGACTTCTGTCAGTAGTTTCCTCTTCCTTAAAATGAGATGGACTAAAGGAGATTACCATTTGTTCCTTGGTAATGTATGTACCATAATTACATGTAGCTGGGATTGAGGCAGCCAACTTGTTCATGAAAAATGCTAGCCTTAGCCTTTCAGAAGGATGAAAATAGATTTTTGGAGTGATTAAATAATAACTTTTTGTCTACTGAGAAAATTAAAATTTCCTTATTTTTAAAGTTATTTTGAGTTAGATTTTCTCTAACTTGTATCCTAACATGTCATAATTGATAGATACAGTTTATCAGGGCCTGTCTCTGAAAAGAGGTGACATTTATTTAAGTAGAGATATGAATTATGAGGATGAGCCAAAAGAATTATAGTACAGGTGGAAGGAACAGGAAGAATTATAGTACAGGTGGAAGGAACAGGAAGAATGAAGGTGCCATGATAGGTAAGAACTTGACAGAAGGCTAGTATACCTACTTTCTAATGACCAAGGGAAAAATAGTAGTAACTAATGCAAATCACCATTACATATATTATTTTATGTAACCTTTACAATTATGTGAGGAGATACTGTTATTATCACATAACCTTTACAATTATGTGAGGAGATACTGTTATTCCAATTTTATAGTTGGGTAAACTGCCCATATATTTATAGCCAGTCATTAATTTGAAATGGTTGCTGTTTTTACTCTATCATACTGCCAATCAAGTATGTATTATGTAATATTGGATAATCATATAAAATAGTAAGGGTATACATTTTATTTGAATTTTTTAGTATTACTACTTTTTGGCAGTTTTAATCTATTCAGGCCAAAGGTACAGATGCCAAGGCCAGATTTTTTGACCCATTTGAATAATACAAATTAGTTGCATCAGTAAACACAGCCTGGTGTGTTATCATGAATTAAGGTGAATGAGATACTCCTGATAGAAACCTCATAAATGTGATTATTTGTTTGCAGTTCATAATGAGGAAGATTAATTTCTAAGATATTGGCTGGTTTCAGTGAATTTAAATAGAGTATTTTGTGCTTATGTATTCAGGATGCCTAGAATTTTAAATTCATATGTGTGTATACTGTGACCTTACCAATAAGCAGTGTGAAAGTATGATAGATGAGTCTGTAAGTAATGAATGAAAATTAAATTTATAGACTTGGTAGGGGCTATTTGAAAATTTCCTTTTCTGACTTCTCCTATCCTCCCTTTTCCCCTCCACTGCCTTCTTGTCTCCCCTTCTACTTTCTTCCTCCCTGCCTTTATTCTGCATTTCAGTTTTCATTCAATAAATACTAATAAAGGGCTTACTCTGTTTTAGGCACCGTGTTCTAAGTCCTTGTTCTACTAGTGCATACCTTTTAGTATTGGAAATAAATAAGCCAGTGAGTTGTGATAGCGAATGATAGAGGATGGTGAGTTCTTTTATTAAAAAAAAATTACTTTTTTTTAAAAATTCCAACTAGCATTAAAGGGCCATTTTAATTTGTGATACTCTTTTTTACTTGTTTTTAATCCACTTTCTTAGATTAATCAACACAAAACTTACCTTTTTCCATATGGAGGCTGGACAATAAGTAGTAGTTTAAATAAATGATATATAACAGTACTTAATTTAAAAATGAATTTAGATGAAATGGGAAGATATTTAAAGTCTTGGGTATGTGTTAATCTAGAATTGGATTCTATATGTACAGGGCTTTTAAAATATTTGTACTTTTCTTTCTTTTTTTTTCCTCCAAGATTTTATTTACTTATTTGAGAGAGAGTACATAAGAGAGTGAGAGAGAGCATGAGTGGGGTGGGGGGGTAGAGGCAGAAGGAGAGGGAGAAGCAAAATCCCCATTGAGCAGGGAGCCAGACTTGGGGCTCAATCCCAACTTGAACTGAAGGCAGACACTTAACCAACTGAACAACTCAGTGTCCTCTCACCCAAATTTTTGTACATTATAATTGATAACTAGCTTTCTCTAAAAGTTTTATTTATGTTTCCCTTTATCAACCTGATACCTTTAAAATGTAATAGTTACACTTAACTTCTACATTATAGTAATCACTAATTAAATTTGTTGAGTTAATGATTTTTTCTGTTGAAATTTTCCATTTCATTTCATTACAGTGAATTACTTCAAGAAGTAGTCTGTAATAGTGATTTTGTTTTCCCTCTTTCCAGTTAAGAAAATAAATTCTTCTAAAGACAACTCTCTGAACTTATATTTTATAATAATAATAACTAGTGTATAATTTAGGGACTCATCATTTGAGTATTTGTGATTATTTATTTTGTTTGGAGGAGGTTAGGCTACAAAGAAGACTGAACACAGTTTATGATTTGTTAATTATATTACTAGTTATTTGAGTTGATTCTTAACTATTTTGAAATGATACAAAATAATTTTTGCATTAACATTTGGATTGAAGTTTATTATATCTAAAGAATAATTACCTTTGGAATTTTTTCATAAAATGACAATGTGCAGTGATTTGGTGAAAAAACTCATTGAAACTCAAGATGCAAACACATAATTTAGTCATTTAATGAATTAGCAGCACTCAATTATTGACATTCTCAATTACATTAAAAAATGGAGCTAGTTTTAAACTTTCTCTTAAAATGTTTTTCAACTGTATTGAAGCATAATTTATATCAATAAGATATACCCATATTGAGTGTACAGTTAGATGATTTTTATCAAATACATACCTTCATGTAGCTGTCATTCCTCTTTTTAGTCAGTCCCTGGCCCTTTGTAGTAATTTCTTTGGTCTAGAATTTCATATCAATATGTATGTTTTTTATCCCTGGTGTCATTAGCCTGGCATGTTATTGAGATTGATCCATATTGTATATATTAGTAGTTTGTTCCTTTTTACTGTTGAATAATATCCTATTATATGAATAAGTCACAATTTGTTTATCCATTCATGTGTTGGTAGATACTTGTTTTTTTTTTTTCAAAATTTTGGCTCTTATAAATAAAGCAGCTGTGAACATTCTTGTACAAGTCCTTTATTGAACATATGTTTTCATTTTCCTTATAAATACTTAAGAGTGGAATTGTTGAGTTATATGGCAAATATATATTTAGCTTTTATGAGACTGTCAAACTTTTTTTCCCCTTTTTTCTTTTCTAGAAAGATTTATGAAAAATTGCTGTTATGTCTTCTATAAATATGTTTGGTAGAATTCACACATAAAGCCATATGAGCCTGGAGTTTTCTTTTTGGCAAGATTTATAAATACAGATTCAACATCTTTAATGGTTATGAGCCTGTATAGCTATTTAGATTGTCTATTTCTTTTTGATTGAGCTTTGGTTATTTCTTTTAAGAAATTTGCCAGTTTCAGGTTTGGCTTTGTATTTGTTGACACAAAGTTGTTTACAATATTCCCTTGTTATCTTTTTGTAGCATCTGTAGTAATTCTTCCTCTTTCATTCCTAATATTGGCAACTTGTGTCTTATTTTCCCCCATTGATTAGGTCAGCTGAAATCTCCATTTTATAGGTCTATTCTTGGGGGTTGTTTTTGGTTTTGTTGTGTTTATTTCTATTCCTTATCTGTTTTATATTTCATTGGTAGAGTTTACATTTTGAATTTTTTACCTGTTTCACCAAACTTTCAAATGCTGTCATACCTCTTGAAGGATAATGTAGGAACTTTAATATCTTTCCATTTTCTGCCTGTCATCCTTTATTATTGTCATACATTTCATGACATTGTTACATGTCCCATAATACCTTGTCATTACTTTAGTTTTAAAGATTAAAATTTATTTTAGAAGAAATTAAAATGAGGTTTCATTTATATTTTCCATATATTTAATATGTCTGTTTGAATCCATTGTTTATATTCACATTTCCATCTATAATCAGCCTGATAAGCATCCTTTTACATATGTCTTTGGTGGTGGTATCTGCTGCCAACAAGTTCTTTCAGCTTTTGTTTTCTGAAAATGTATTTGTTTTGCCTTTATCTTAAAAAACAAAACAAAACAAAAAAAAAACTTTTTATTTTGGAATGATTTTAGAATTACAGAAAATTTGCAAAGAAAGTATGGAGGATTTCCATATACACTATTCCAGGTTTCCCATCTTACACAGCCATGGTAATTTGTCAAAACAAATAAATTAACAGTGGTACAATATTATTAACTAAACTACAGATCATATTGGATTTCACCCGTTTTTCCATAGTGTCCCTTTCTCTTCTGAGATCTAATCCAGGATATCCTGTTGCATATAGTCATTATGTCTCCTGGGTCTTCTCAAATCTTTTATAGTTTGTTGTTTGTTTTGTTTTTTTAATGATCTTGATAGTTTTGAAGAGTACATTCCAGTCAGTTTGGGTTTGTCTAGTATCTTTCTCATTATTAGAATGGAGTTAGGGGTTTGCAGATGAATATCATAAAGATGATGTGCCCTTCTTCAGTACCATTTAGAATTGTTCCATCATTGTAAAAATTTCCCCTGCAGCCCCTTTCTAATCCACTTTTCCTTGTATCTTTAAGCCTTGGCTACCAATGATCCCCCTTTAAAAAAAAAAAAAAAAAAGATTTTATTTATTTATTTGACAGACAGAGATCACATGTAGGCAGAGAGGCAGTCAGAGAGAATGAAACTGGCCCCCCACTGAACAGAGAGCCCAATGTGGGGCTTGATCCCAGGACCCTGGGATCATGACCTGAGCTAAAGGCAGAGGCTTTAACCCACCGAGCCACCCAGGTGCCCCCACTGATCCCTTTTTCATCCTAGTTTTCCATCTTTCATAATGTTAAATAAATGAATCACATGATGTGCAGCTTTTGATTCTGGTTTCTTTCACTTAGCAAGATATATTAAAGATTCATCCATTTTGATGAATCAGTGGGTCAATAGCTCATACCTTTTTTTTTTAAAGCGATTTTATTTATTTATTTGACAGAGAGGGAGAGAAATCACAAGTAGGCAGAGAGGCAGGCAGAGAGAGAGTGGGGAAGCAGGCTGCCTGCTAAGCAGAGAGCCTGATGTGGGGCTCGATCCCAGGACCCTGGGATCATGACCTGAGCCAGAGGCAGAGGCTTAACCCACTGAGCCATCCAGGTGCCCCTAGCTCATTCCTTTTTACGGCTGAGCAATATTCCATTGTTTTTGACATATCAGAGTTAAATTCATTCACATGTTAAAGGCCATCTCAATTTTTTCCCCCCATTTTTGCCTATTATATGTAAAGCTGCTATAAACATGTAAGTATCAGTTTTATTGAGAACATAAGCTTTCACTTCTCTTGGGTTGATACCTAGGAGTGGCAGTACTGGGTAAATGTAGTTTTAACTTTGAATCCTAAAACTAAAACTTCTTTAAGAAAACATAGGAGAAAAATGTGACCTTGGATTTGGGATTTGTATTTTAGCTATAATACCAAAACTGCAATTATGGAAAAAAAGAATAAATCACATTTCATCAAAAAATTTAAAATCTTCTTATGTGCAAGACACTATTAAGAGAATGAAAAGAAAGGTAAGTCACAGATTGGGAGAAAATATTTGAAAAATAACTTATCTGATAAAATATTTGTATCTAGGATAGGTAAAGGACTCTTAAATCTCAACAATAAACAAATACTCTAATATAAAAATGGCAAAAGATCACAATAGACACTTCACCAAAGAAGATATATGGATGGCAAATAAGTACAAGAAAAGATAATCACTTGCTTAATATCAGTTTGTTATTAGGGAAATTGAATGCATATAGAATCTACATCAAGATACTACCTACAGATATTTTAATTGCTTTAAAAAATTAGCAATATCGAATCCTGGAGAGATTGTGGAGTAACAAGAATTCTCATTCATTGCTGGTGATAACTCAGGATGAGCAGCCACTTTGGAGTATAGTGTCGCCTTTTTTTTTTTTTTAAATAAACATACATTTTCCTTAGGACACAACTGTCCCACTTCTAGGTATTTACCCAAGTTAAGTGAAAACTTAAGTTCACAGAAAACTGCTTTTTTTAAAAAAAATATATTTTCACTCGATAGCAAAGTGTAGTTTGGCCTTTTTTTTTTTTTTTTAATTTCAGCAACTTTAAAAGATGTTGTTCCATTATCCACTAGCTTGTACTTTTTCTAAGAAGCCCCTTGAAATTATTTTTACCATGTATGTATTTTTTCCATGACTATTTTTCCCCTTTAAATTAGGATTTTATTTGTATTTTAAAATACTTTGGAAATTCTGCATGTGCCTAAAACTAAGCATATTTTCAGTGTACATTACTTTAAGTTTAATGTCAGGTTTTGTTCTGAGAAGTCCTTTTTCAAGCTGAATGTCAAAATGGGGAAATGCCCATAGATTTTCCCCGGCCCTGAAGCTAATGATGTAAATTGCTTTCTTGCTAATGATGTTAGATGACTTTTATTTGAGTTTTTCACCTAAACAAATTTTTAGTTCATGATGATGGTTACTGTATGATGATACAGCTATGGGGAAAGCTATAAAATACCATAATATCTAAAGATAAGTGCTATTAAATGGCTACTTTAAAATTTTCTTTTTTATCAAATCTCCTTCAGATTTTTTTTCCTAGATAACTTTATCTTTGGTTAATTTTTAAAAATTGGTATATTGGTATATTTTTAAAAATTGGTATATAATATTGGTATATTAGTTGTATATATACAACTAATGATTCATTAGTATACAACTAATGAATCATTGAATGCTGCATCAAAAACTAATGTACTATATGTTGGCTAACCAAACATGCTAAAAATAAATAAATAAATAAAATTGATATGTAACTTATTAGTTTTAGGAATATAACATCATGATTTGATATTTGTGCGTATTGTGAAATGACTACCACAATAAGTCTAGTTACCATTTGTCACTTTATGGGTTACAAATTTTCTTTTTCTTGTGATGAGGATTTTTTTTATTGCTCTGTCCTCAAGTCCATTGACCTTTTCCTCTATAGTATCTAATCTGTTCTTTAATCCTTTCCAGAAAATTTTTTAAACTTTCAGCGGTTTTTTTTTTTTACTTATAGAAGTTGCATTTTTGTTGTAGCTTTTATTTGTTTTTTTTTCAGTATATTGATTTTTTAATCTTAGTATATATTTTTAGTAATTGTTTTAGTTTCCTTGTCTGCCTTCATCACCTCTGTCTTAGGGGTTTGTTTTAAATTGACTGATTTTCTTATTGGCTCCGAGTCACATTTTCTTCTTTTTTGACATCATGGTAAAAACAGTTTGGGGGGTAAAAGTAATTCACAGTTTATTAAACCATATTTCTGTTGATGGGCAGTTATGTTTTTTTTCTACTTTGGAGCTATTGCATAAAGTGTTGTGATGAGTAGCTTTGTAAAATGCATTTTGTTCATATGTTAAAACACATCTTAGTATAAATTTCTGCTAGTGGAATTCTCATCAAAAGGGATGTTTTTACAGAAATACTTGATGTATAATGCCATATTTCCCTTTGCATAGTGTATAAGTATCTACATACTTGTATTAAATGAGTGCTGAATTATTTTTGAGATTAGAAGACCACCCTCTTATGAACATCATTCATAGCAGAACAAGTCTTTGTTCTGACTCTTAGTCAGTTAGTTCTGTAGAATATTGTTATATCCTCGTCTTTTGCCCTTAGCATTAAAGTGAAGCCACTTGAATGTGATTCTTGGAAGCATCATTTCCACATAGTCAGATGCTAAAGGAAGTAGTTTTGGTCATTTTCTTGTTAGATATAAGAACAGTCAATTTGACAGTGTTAAAAGTGGTACTGCATTTGTTGTTTTTCACAGAATGATTAAACTAGTTGTGTTTTTGAAATCAGTTGGTATAGTTTATATTCAGTTTCTCACTGTATCACTCAATATGTTAGTTGCTACAAGAAGAGGCTTTTTTAAGGTTGTATCTGGGGAATTACTTCCCTTTGCAGTTAGAATCCTCTAGAATATCACCTCTTGAGGGCAGAGATTCTCATTTGTCTTATTCATTGGTACAACTCCAGTGCCTAGGACAGAGTCTTTTATAGGATAGGGACTAAGTATTTTTCGAATGAATGAGTAAATCATGGTGCTGTATAAAATTAGGTGAAGTACATGGTAAATTTGTTCCACATGTTGTCCATTACAAATGTTGATTGAAACCACGTATATATTTTAAAATAAATAGAGTGTAATGTATAAATCGCTACACTGAGTGAAGTAACTTATTTAGAAGGTAAACTACTCATGCCATCTCTCAGATGTGCTCCCTTCTTTATTGCAGCTATGAAACTTTCCCCTGTCTTCTCAAGATACTAAATTTTCTCCTCTCAGAAATCCTAGAGTGGTGATCTATATCATAAATCTTATGTATATCCTTTCTGTATTGTATTTTGAATTATGATTTCATTTTTATCATATTTTTGAGTTTTTTATACTTATTTTTATTTTGTAAATATTATAAATTTTCTATAATTTTCTATAATTATTTTCTGTAATTGTTTTCTATTATTTTCTATAATTTTCTAAATTTTATACTTATTTTTATTTTCTAAATTGTTGCTCTGGGGAAATGTTATACTTAATGAGATGATGGAAATGTTCTATATCTGCACCATTCATAATGGTAGCCATAGGCACAAGTGGCTATTGAACATTTGAAATGTGGCTACTGTAACTAAGAATAAATATTTAATGTTAATTCTAGTTAAGTAGTTCCATGTGGCAAGTAACTATTGAAGCAGACAGCACAGCTCTAGGGCTTACAATATACATTTTTAACTTATCAATCTAATGTGCAGTGAGAACTTTACTACAGTGTACTTCATTTAACTTTTTCTTTTTAATAGTGCAGTTTTGCTGACACAGAGTATTTTTCAGCATTTGTTTTTTCCTGGAAATAACTATTTTTAAAAGATATTTGCACTGGTTATAAGTTGACACTATCCCCACTCCCATCCCCTCTACCCAGTATTTTTAAAGCTGTTGCTTCATTGTCTTCTGGCTAACGTTGTTTCTGATAAGAGATGTGTTCTCATTCTCTGTTTATCTGTATGTAATTTTTCCCCCAGCTGCCTATAAGATTTTCTATCTTTGTTTTCAGCAGCTTTCCCTACATTTTGAATTTAACCTACTAGTAGTTCTCTGCATTTCTTGGATTTGTAGTTTATCATTCATTGATTGTAGAAAATACATTTTCTGCCTCATTTTCTCTCCTCTCTTTCTGGAACTCTTGTTATATATGTATTGATAATCAGTACTCCCACAGATTTTGAATTTCTTCTTCTTTTTTTTTTGCAGTCTCTTTTTTTTGTCCTTTTCGAGTTTTATTTTGGATAATATCTAATGACCTCTTGTCATGTTTGTTGATTAGTTTTAACTTTTGTCCAGTTTTCTAATAAGCCTGTTGGAGGTCCTCTGATATTTTATTTTTGTTAATTTGGCATTTTATCTGCTGAATCCTCCATCTGTTCATGTATGTTGTCCATACTTTAGACTTTTTAATATATTGGTTATAATTATTCCGAATTTTCTGTCTGATAGTTCTAACATATAGTTCATTATGGGTCTGGTTCTGGTGTGCTTGCTTTATCTCTTAAAAATGGTTTGTTATTTCTTGTTTTTTTTTATGTGTCTCATGATTTTTTATTGCATGCCAGACATTATAAGTACAGAGCTGTAAAAGACTGAGGTCAATGGTATTTATGCCCAGAAATGGGTATTTTTCTTTTTGAGAAATTGTTTATGATCTGATTATTTATGTATGGATGGGGTTGGAGTCATTCTAGTCAGTGATTGAGTTGGGGTTGTTTCGTTATTGTTGTTGTTGCTTTTGCAATTGTTACCTTCACTGAGTTAGAGACTTACAATTCTTGGAGTAGTGGAATGCTGTTACCTCATTCTTAGCGTTAGGCCTGGACAGCTAAGATTGCTCAGTATTCTAGTCCATCCTTAGCCTTTACCATGTCTTGGATGGCTGCCTCACGAGATAATCTCTTTCAGTGTTCTTTCTAATTTTTGATTAGTAGCTGGAGAGTGTGAAGTTTATTTTGTTGTCTTTCTTGAAAGAATGTTGAGTTTTGTTTTGCTAGGCATTTAATTTACTTTTATATCATCTTGATCCTTTTGTAGCTTGTTTTTAAGTTTTGTTCTAGCTTTTGTTATCCTCTTCTTAATTCTATGGCTAGAGTCATTAAACGCTGGTTTATGAGCTAAATATGGTCCATAGCCTGTTTTTGTATGGCTTTTGAGGTAAGAATGGATTTTACATTCTTAAAGGGCTATAAAGAAACAAAAATAAAAGTGAGAAATATGTGATAAAGACTGTATGTTTCTCACGTAGCTTATGATATTTATTATCCTGCTCTTTAGAGAAAAGTTTCTGATCCCTGCTCTAGGGCATACTTAACCCTAATTTCTTTTTTAAAAAATTTACTTACTTTTTATTTTCTTTTTAAAAATTATTAATATATAATTTATTATTTGTTTCAGGAGTACAGGTCTGTGATTCATCAGTCTTACACAACACACACCTTCCCCAATATCTATCACCCAGCCACCCTATCCCCTCAGTGTCCTCCCCTCCAGCAACTCTCAGTTTGTTTCCTAAGATTAAGAGTCTCTTAAGGTTTGTCTCCCTCTCTGGTTTTGTCTTGTTTCATTTTTTCCCTCTTTTCTCCTGTGATCCTCTGCCTTGTTTCTTAAATTCTGCATATCAGAGAGATCATATAATAATTGTATTTCTCTGATTGACTTATTTGGGTTAGCATAATACCCTCTAGTTCCATCCATGTCGTTGCAAATGGCAAAATATCAATATTTGATGGCTACGTAATATTCCATTGTATATATATACCAACCCTAACTTCTAAGATGTTTTATTTCTTGGCTTTCTGCTGAATGCACCAGGTTTTTTATGTGGCATTTTCATTTGTTTTTGGTTGGAACTCATAGGTTTTCCCCTTTATACAACTCTGAGACATACTCACTTTTCAGTTACCTAGTATTTATTTTTTTCTTGATAATTTTTCTTTGCGAGCCTCATGAAGTCTTATGCATGCAGAGCTTAGTATCCTATACACATTTTTGGATCCTTTTCTCTGGGCAGCTCCCTCCTCTTCAATATATTGACTTGTAGATGTTCTTCTTAAACTTCTTAACTTTAGTATCTAATATCTAACATCACTTCGGGAAGACAGCTTTGCTTTGCCTGGGTTCTCCACTTTTGTGTTGGTGTTCAGTAAATTTTAGGCAGAAAGCTGGAGTGATTATAGGATTTACCTTTGATTGTTAGCCTTATCTCAGACATCACAATCTTGTCTGGCTATTGCCCAATCTTGAAAACAGGTTTTCTAAATATTTAAGTTTTCTAGTGAGCACCAAGTCTAGTACCAGTTTTTCTTTCATATTTAAAAGTAGAATGCTGGTTGGCAAACAATAAAAATGCCTTTAGTCTTCCAATATAGCATTAAACTAATAATTACAATTTTATTTCTTGAACTGTTTATTTGTTCTAAATTGAGTTTAGTTTTTATAGTATTTGTAAGATGTGTTAGCAGGATATATAAGAAAATGTGATTGATTAAGTTCTGTCTGGCATCTTGAACGCTCACTCTCTGCCTAGATTTTGTACAGCTTGCTGGGGACAGAAAGAATAACACATGAACTGAAGACCAGGCACTCAGCCCCAGTAGGAAGTAGGCACATATACTATTTATCTATTGTTAGGTAACAAATCACCCTAAGACTAAGTGATTTTAAAACAATTATTATTTGTTGGTTAAGAATCTGGGCATGGCTTAGCTAGATCTTCTGGCTATGGTTTTTCAAAAGCCTGAAATAAAAATGTGGGCCAAGTTTCAACCACATCAAGACTTGACTGGTTCAGAATCCATTTCCAAGCTTACTCACATGGTCGTTGGCAGATTCTGTTCCATTCCACACGGGCCTTTTCATATGGCAGCTTCAGAGTAACAAGATAGAATAAGCAAGATAGAAGTATCAGTCTTTTATAACCTTATCTCAGAAGTGAAATCATATCACTTTTGCTGTATTATATTTAAGAAGGGAGTCACTAGGTTCAGCCCACACTCAGGAGGAGGAGATTACACAAGGCAGGAGTACAGGACACAGGGATTCTTGGCAGCCATTTTAGGAACTGCCTGTAATAATACGTGGTATATAAATTATGTAAAATGTTATAAATGGGTCTATAAAATAACAGCATTAATATATGTAGCATAATAATTTGCTACTGGTATGCTAACTGCTTCCTATAGATTGTTTTATCTAAGCTTTTTCTAGTAGTCTATGGGAAAGGTAGTATGTATTATATCCATTTTACAGATAAAGAAATTGAATTTGAGTATGGTTACCTTGCTGTGATGTAGCAGAGCAAAGATTCTAGTCCAGGCTTTGCCTATTCTGTACTTATATTTTTAATCTCCATATCTTATTAACATTAAAATACTATTACCTTTTATTGAGCACCTCTTATGTGCCAAGCATTGTAAGTACATTATATATTAACACCATTTAAGCCTCACAGCAACTTTATTAAAGCTCTCAGTTTTACTGATTATATACTTTAGCTTTCAGATTCAAGAAATTACTTTGAAAAATTACCTATATTTTATATTTCAGAGACATTAAGCAAATATAACCCAAAGATTCTCTGTAAATACAAAAAACAAAAACCATTTAAATACCTACTACCCTAAAAAAAGTGGTATCACTAATTAAATTTGTGGAAGGAAGCCTAACACATGTCAATCCATTTAATATTCTGTAATATATACATGCATGTATATGTATATATGTATTCTGCTGATGAAAGGTGGTATGTGAATCTCAAACAGGAATGAATTTATAAATACTTAAAAAGAAAACATCCCACTCCTAGAAGAAATCTCAACAAACACTGCTGTATAAATTTTAGTTAGAAATTAGCTCATGTAGTTAATGTTGAAATATTTTTACTAATAAATTTGAAATATTTTCAGTAATTCTTTCACAGATAAATTGAGTGGCTTTCATATCAAAATCTGTACATACTTTCTTCAGTCATCCCACTGTCTTTGCAAAATGAATCTTTTAGATGAGGAAAATAAGACAAAGTAAAGAGAAATTATTTTCTTATGTTTGAACGGTACCATAAGTTAATATTATGGTCTTTAGACCAGTTTATTTTAATTATTTGAGAGTATCTTGTAAGGTATGTGTTGACAATAGTAAATCCTAAAGCTTATGGATGACTTTATTTTTGAACCATTTTCCTTATAGTAATAGTACTCTCTTACTTTCTACATTCAGATTTGCTTTCTTAAGTGGGGCATAAAATGCAGTTGAACCTGATATGCATGAATTATGTCATATTAGCATATGTCATGTATGACATCCTTCACTCATTCATTCACTTATTTATTTATTTATTCAAAAATGTTACTCGTACCTACTAAGTGCCAAGCACTGCTCTAAATGTTGGGATACATCAGTGAACAAAATGGATAAAAGTCATGGAGTTTACATTTTGACAGGCATGGTTCAAATAATGGGCTGCTGCTGTTAATTAAAAAAATGACAAGGTTTTGCTCCTATAATAATTTTCAGTGTATTTTTACAACTCCTGTAATATGTAGTAATTTAATATTTTGGCTATTTCTGATGGTAGTTTATAAGAATTTAAAGTATTTTGTATAACAACTTTATGTTTCTATAGACTTTTGTTTCTGTTTGAGTTATATTTTTGCTGGCTTTGAGTATTATAATTTTAATAAAATGTTACCGTAAATCTTTTTTTTTTATTTAAATGATTCTTTTTTAGAAAGCTATCTTTTCTTTTGTTTATCACAGTTATCTTTCTAAGTAAACTGTTGCTATGAAGGCAAAGATTAAAAAAATTTAAAATCTTGGGGCACCTGGGTGACTTAGTCATTTGAACATCCAGCTCTTGGTTTCAGCTCAGATCATGATCTCAGGGTCCTGAGATCAAGCCCTGCATGAGTCTGTACTCAGCATGGAGTCTGCTTGGGATTTTCTCCCTTTCCCCTCTCCTCCCACCCTCCACTCCCATGTGTGTGCATGCTCTCTCTCAAATAAATAAAATATTTTTAAAAAATTTAATATCTTATTGGTATAGCTTAGAATTAACTAGACTTTTTTATAGTTTTTTTGGCATATGTTATAACAGCAATTTACAGTGTTACATATGTTGTCACAGACAGTATTAACTTAAATGTTAATAGTTAAGCTTCTTTTGTTGAGTTACTGAATTAAATCCACCCCTTAGGCCATTAGAGTGGATTCTTTTTTTTTTTTTTTTAATTTGCTTTTTTAACTGGGAAGCCCTGAATATCTGCTTTTTTTCCGTATATGACATCTTATGACTGGTCTTTGACCCTGAAATGTTAAATAGTCCTTAATTCTTATGTTTTAGTGAATAGAGGAGGTTACCTGAGATTAGAGGAACAGGGTTTTGGGCAAGGATTTTGAGAGGGACAAGAATGAGCAGTGGAGTCACTAATAAGAATGTTCTCAATAGGCATAAGCATAGTTATTAAAACAACAGACAAAATGCCAAGTTTTCTTTTGGATTACTGCTTTTTTAGTTGGTTTTCAAACAATTCTCAGTGAGTACAATTCTTTTCATTGTGTGTTTTAACTAGTGTGAACCAGTAACAATGAAGAAAATAGTGTAGGAACAGGAAGGAAATAGAACACTTGTTTGAAGAGATTTGTTTTTCTTTGAATACTTGGGCACTTAAAAACAGCTGAGATTTGAGGTTCAAAAATAGGAAAATAGCAGCTCTGTACTAATTTTTGAGGCCTTTTCTCCAACTTTTCTGTCTAATCTTTAATAACTGCTTAATTAATGCTCAAATGCTCATCATATTCAGTCTTCCATATAGAAACTATTTCTTATCTTTTCTCTTTTTTACAAGGAACTCTGTGCCTGGAGATACAACTTCTCTTACATAGTTCTGGAATTATCAAATGGTGTTAAAATTATATCTTTGCCTACAATTTTATTCTTTGCAGAAAAAACTGTTTTGTTTCTAAAGGGAATTCTAAGCCTGATGCTGAGGTGACAGATGAAACCCACAGCCAAGCCTGAGAAAACACGTGCATGTGTAACTTAAGATGCACAGTGACTAAGATATAACTGGTATAGACTTATGTTGCAGTTATTGGTATTTTTAATAAATTCAAGGAAGGGATAATCTAGCCTAATCTATATGAACCTTTGCTTGTGATATTTGGAGTAGTTACCAGCTGCTTAATGGATGCCATAACCTTTGCTTAGCTAATATACATGTCACTTTTAGAATTTTATCAGTGACAATTTGCCTGTCACCTACAGAGTTAAGTAGTAGTATCATGGCAGCTGAGCAGTGAGAGCAGTGAGCACTGAGTAGGGAGATAGAACTGAGATCTTATGAGAATGAGAACATGTTTCTGCTTGAGATAATGGAAACATTGGGTCAAATATGTATATAATTTGTTTGGTTTTGATTGCTTATTCAAAGATACAATCTTTTGATCTCCATGTATTATCTATTGCACAATGATGTAAGAAGGAAGAGTGATGATGGCACTTAGAGGACTTCCAAGCTTAGAGCTAATTAATTTGTCTGGTAGAGCCCTGGTATACATGGGTGATTTAATATGCAAATGTAAAAGCTTTTGCTTTTTTACTTATTATTAGGCTGTTAGATTATTTGCCAGCCTATTGACCAGTCAAAACCAATGTTTCCTTTAACTCCATGAATCTCAGCATATGCTACTTTGCATATCCTAAATAATTTAAATACATTTCTTACTCTTTCCACAGCATGTAGAGTCCATGAAGCACAGGACAATAAAGCTTCCTACTCATAGCACCAGGAAGATCTCTTTGAAAGATTCACTACAGGATTGCCAGAGACAACGAGTTTGTCTGAAGCATCATGTGTTGAAACAACAGAAGGCAACCACTTTTGCACTAGCTAGAAACAGAATTATGATGTTTTCAATTCTTTGAGCTCCAGGAAACCAGGGGAGTGAGTTGAAAATCTGAAAATGCGGCCATGGACTGGTTCCTGGCGTTGGATTATGCTCATTCTTTTTGCCTGGGGGACCTTGCTATTTTATATAGGTGGTCACTTGGTACGAGATAATGACCACCCTGATCACTCTAGCCGAGAACTGTCCAAGATTCTGGCAAAGCTTGAACGCTTAAAACAGCAAAATGAAGACTTGAGGCGAATGGCTGAATCTCTCCGGTAGGTTCTAAAAAATTGAAGGAAGAGATGTATAACTTTGTTTTTAGTTGCAGGGGTTCATGCATCTAATAAAAAATACTTAATGATTTCTTTAAACTGCTATTTTTGCAGAAATTTAAATATTTTAGTGGCATACTTCTTATAACAATGATATCTCTGTATATTTAACATAGAGAATTTTTCGAGGGTCAAATCTTATTTTACATATGAATTTTAATATAGAAAAACCATGCCATTTAATTTGTTTTTATATTTCATTTATAGTTATCTTCAGCATTTTGAGAATTTTGATACATTAAATACACATTTTTTATGATTTAAATTAGTGGATATTAAAATTTTATTGTATGCACAATAACAAAGACATTTGTTAGTCTATAACTTACTAAAATGGAGAAACAAAAATTCATTGCTAAAACAGCTGGATCTGGAATCTAAGGAATTGTTGCTGTTGCTACTTCTAATCTGTTAAAAAATATGTCATATATGTTAGAAGGCATCAACTGTTTCGAAAAATAAAATGTTACATTTTCAGGGAACAAATAATTCTTAAATTCTAATTCCTCTGCTTTATATATGAAGGTAATTATCGATTTAGCGCTTGCTGTTTCTCAAGCTAGAGTTTGAAGATTTGAGGTAAAGAGTTGTCATTACTCTAGAGGTGCTAATTGACCCTAAGGGAAGTAGTATAGAGAAAAAGAGCACAGAGTTCGTTTCTTTTTGAGTAACAAATGAAGGAGTGGAAATGAAAACATCCTGTTGGGCACTGGGCATTTGGAATAGATGGGAAAGGAGAGAGGGACAGGCTTGATTGTGGAAACTGAGGAGCATTCTGTGAAGGAAGAATATAGTCAGCAGTGTTACATACTCTCGAGGCTTCTCTGCTTCTCTCATTCCCTCACCTCCCTGCCACCGCTGCCCTTGCACTCTTTCTTTAGAACTTACTTCTTTCTCTCAACTTTTTTCTTCACCATAATATTATTTTGGCCTTTTTATGTACTATGAAAGACAAAGCTAGGTGTTAAGAATTTTATACAATGAATCAAAAATTACTCCTGTCATTTGTAGTAGTACGATGTGACAAAATATAAGGTAACCAGGGATTAGAAAGTGGACAGATAATTTCTTGAATTTATATATCATTTTATTTCCTTTTGGGTGTGGGAGCTTGGGAGTATCATGGAGAAAGTTGGTCTTTCAGTAGAGTCTCACTCGATGATTTGTTATGAGATTCAAAGATTGATAATTTAGAGGTAGTAGTAGCTATCACTGATGGAGAGTTTATCATATGCCAGGTACTGTGCCTAGGGCTTTGCATGGATTATCTTGTTGAATTTCATAAATTTCCTTATGAGATGCTGGTAGTGTTTTCCTAAATGATTTTACAGATGAGGAATCAAAGGAATATTAAGGAATTTAATTTTTCCCAAGGTTATACTTTCACAAGTGGTGGAGCTTACTTTGTATCCTGGCAATATGACTCAAAAGCCCAGACTTTGATGAGGTGTATTGCCTCTGTGAAGAGAAACGAGAGAGAAGTCAATGATTCAAAAATATCAACTATAAGTCTCATGTAGGAGATCATCAAGAGTGGCTGCTGTGCTAGTTGTTTTTGGAATATGCTTTAATTATAGTAAAATCTTGTTCTACAGCCTGGGATTTTTGCTCCTTGGGAAAGATTTTGCTTTTTAACAATTCAGGCTCATAAATAATTTATTATTTTTCTCCTCATTCCAACTTCAATACTGAGACTTTATTTGACTTATTTCTGACTGCCAAGTGTCTTATTTTTATTGTATCAAAGAAAGCATGCCTTTAATAATAGTTGTTTCTTCTGCAGAATAATCTTTGGGTCTCTTAAGTCACTTTCTTTGTATTCTTTTGTGTTGAAATTAAATTCTGAACTACTGCATTCAAATGTATAGACAACTTGTAAGAGCAGAGACAGTATGTCATGCTGAAATACTGTAAATACAATCTGAAAACAGACTGAGTCCATTTTTGTACATAGATAGATAATTTTAGGAAAATAAACAAGTAATTCTTTTCCCTCATTAGGGAAGAAAACCTCCTCAGGCCCTTCCATCAACTTTACCGGTAGGGCCATTTGTGTTTCAGCCAAAGGGATTGCATTTTAGATCCCCCAGCATAAAAGGAAGAATAGTAGAGGTGCTACAGGCGTTGGTGATTTTTCCCTCTCACTGTAACATTTTGTACCCAATTTGCTAAGTCTTTTTCTCAGAAGAAAATGTGTTCGTAAGCTAGACTAAAAAGGAGTAATTCATATGTCTGTAAAACTAGGCCATTTCTTTGGGATGAGGCATATGGATTGAATTAGGAAAGAAGCTTGAAATTACAGTGCTTAAGAGTTAGGACAATAGTTTTAAAGGCCACCAGTCCTCCAGTTAGAATTTGCTAATTTTATTGATTATACTACACATTTAGAAAAATAATCATTATTCTGAGGGATACAAATGTTTAAGTACAATGAATGTTTGGGAGGTTGTTCTATGTGTGTGTTTAATTCTGATTATTGATGAATAATTGCTATACAGTAAAATTCACTTTTTTCAGCATATAGGTCTGTGAATTTTGGCAGATGCTTACAGTCGTGTAACTACCACCACAGTCAAATTATATAAGAATTTTACCTCCTACCAGAATTCTGTTGTGCCCTTTTGTACTGAGATTTTAGCCTTATCTTCTCTCCCTGGTACTGATTTGTTTTCTGTCCTGTATTTTATTCTGTTATAAAATGTCATATAAATAGAATAATGTGGCAAAAAGCCTTTTGAATCTGGCTTTTTTCATTTATAATGTACTTGAGATTCATTAACGCTGTTGTGTGGGTTGGTAGTTTGTTTTTTTTTTTTTTTCTTTTTCCTATTAATTCTTTTTTAATACTTAGTAGTGTTCCATAGTATGGTCATATCACAGTGTTGTTTTTTTTTTTTTTTTAAACACATTTACCAGTTGAAGGACATTAGGGTTGTTTCTGTTTTTTGGCAATTATGAACAAAGCCATTACATCATTTGCTTTGTAGGTTTTTGTGTGATTTAAGTTTTTATTTCTCTTGGGTAAATATCTAAGAGGGGGATTGCTAGGTCATTTTAGTGTATGTTTAATTTTTTAAGAAGTGGCAGTTGCCCCAGTGTATTCCAATGTTCCTATATCATTTTGCATTTCCACCAGCAAAGCTTGAGAGTCCCAGTTGCTCTCACTCTTGCTAGTATTTGCTATTATAAGTTATTTTTATTTTAGCTGTTTTAACAGATACATAGTCTTATCTCACTGTAGTTTCAGTTTGCATTTCCATAATGATTAATGATGTTGAACACTTTTTTTCATGTCCTTATTTGCCATTCTTTAGTGAGGTGTCTGTACACATTTGTTACCTATTTTATTTTATTTATCATTATTATTTTTTATTTATTTGAGAGAGAGTGTGAGAGAGAGAACATAAGCATGAGCAAGGGGAGGGACAGAGGGAGAAAGAGAAAGCAGCTCCCTGCAGAGCAGGAAATCCAGTGCAGAGCTCGATTCCAGGACCCCAGGATCATAACCTGAACTGAAGGCAGACACTTAACCAGCTGAGCCACCCAGGCGCCCTGTCACCTATTTTTAAAAACTGAATTTGCTTTTTTTTTTTTAAGATTTTATTTATTTATTTGACAGAGAGATCACAAGTAGGCAGAGAGGCAGGCAGAGAGAGGGGGGAAGCAGACTCCCCCCTGAGCAGAGAGCCTGATGCGGGGCTCGATCCCAGGACCCTGGGATCATGACCTGAGCCAAAGGCAGAGGCTTAACCCACTGAGCCACCCAGTTGCCCCAAATTGAGTTTTCTTATTAAAATTTGTTTTCTTGTTACTGCATTCTTTTTAAAAATTGGGTTTAGCTATAAAATTTTAAATATATATGCATATATGATAAAGTAAAAACTCTGTGGCTTAAAACAACAAAAAAAATTTTCTTGATAATTTAATTTGCATTGTCCTCAACTGGATTGTTTTTCTAGTTTGGGGTCACTCTTGTGGCTGCTACAAGATAGTAAGGCATTTATTTCCCTTCCATGTGGTTTCTCCAGCAGGACAGCCCAGGTTTCTTACATAGTAGTGTTTCAAGAGGGCAAGAGCAGAAACTGCAAGTGCTTTTGAGGCCAAGTATGAAAAGTCACACAGTGCCATTTCTGCCACATTCTGTTAGTGTATGAATGTGAAAGGGGCACTCTGTATTTAGGGAAGAAAGGGAAGAACTGCATAGAATTTTGTAGCCATATTTAACCCACCATTCTCATCTCCAGAAGCAATTGATTAGGTCAAATCATTGTGGTCCTGACAGCTGGAGTTTAGTTTAAATTTTTGTTGAGCTATGGTTGGGTTTATAGCAGAGGAATGACACACTGAAAATGGCTGAGTAAGATTTAGATTTTCAGATGGATTTGGGGCATGTGCCTCACTGGAATGAAATTAACTAGAAAACATACTATTAATCTAGACATGAAGTGATGAGACCTTAATTGGTGTTCCCCAGAAATCCCTTCCTTACTTTTTAATTGCCAACACATTAGGTAAACATGTGGTAGGCTTTCTTTTAAAAACTTGGAGATAATCACTGCCTGCCACCCTATAGGAATGCCTTTCCATGCTTCATGTTTGTTTTATTTCAACCTTTGATAATGTGAAGTTACTATCAGTTCACAGAATCTTTGCTTCTTGGAATTTGAATCTGCCACTTTGCCTCTCAGTCAGGGCTGACATTTAGCAGAAAATTACTGAAACTAGTTTGGAAGTCCCTTGAGCAGTGAACCTTAAGTGGACCAGATGTCGGAACTGGATAAAACTGGTTAAAAAATCTAAAGAGTACTTAATTGTCAGTCTTCCTTTTAACACAAATCCTTTTTGTTCTAGGTCCATTTATTTTTGAGAGTATAGCTGAAAAAAATTCAAACGTGACTTTGTGACCAATTAATAAGGTTGTTTGTTTGGACAACGGAAGAAAACCAGGAAAACCAAACAAATGTCTTCTGGAATTTAGATGCTAGCTGTAAACTGTAAATTTACAAACCACAAAGAATGTATAATTAATTTATGGCTTATCTGTTTTTCTGAGTTCAGTAGTAATTTTCCTAGATGGATTAGAGCCAAAGCGTGACTCTTCTGGTGGAAAAATTTGACTGAGGCAACAGAAGCATGGAATACTGACATGGGTAGAAAGGAAACTGATATAATGTTTCACAGGTCATATTTTACTTCTGTTTGAGAAGCTTGTGTTAGAAAGCGGGGGATGCCTTTGTTCCTATTGGTTAATTGAAAAATTTGCTCTAGCCTCTCTTCTCTGTAACTCCTCATCACTCATGTAAAGAGTGTACTTATATTCCTAGAGCAAGTGAATGTATTGGAATGTATAGAGTGCCTGCCATCTGCCTGTAACCTTCCCTTATTTTTATTTTTTATTTTACTTTTTATTTTTTATTTTACTTTTATTTTTGCAACCCTGCACCCCTTATTTTCCTTAATGCTATTAAGAGTATCTAATTTTTCCTTAGGGACAATACTGCTTCCCTATGTGAGAATATCTTAGTGAGATTTGTAGTCAAGATTCCTAGCCTTCCCAGTCTGACAAACAGATGCTATCTCCCTGAAATTTTTCCTAGCTTTTTTATATATTGCTGGATTAAATTTGTCAGTGTTTTGTTTTGGATTTTTTTTCTATGTTAACAAAGACATGTTTGCCTATAATTTTTCCTTCTTATGTCTTTTGGGTTTTGGAGCAAGGTTATGCGGGCCAATTCTATTCTCTAGAAGGGTTTGTATAAAATTGGTGCCCATTCTATCTTAAATCTTTGTTAGAATTCTACCAGTGAAGCCCTTTGGGTCTAGAGTCTTTTGGGGAGGGTGCAGGGTTTGAGTTGGGGAATGAAAGGTGGCAGGTGGGAAGGTTTTAAATTCTGGATTTGAGCTTTTTAATAGAAATTGGCCCATTCAGATTTTCTGTTTTTTCTTATATCCATTTCGGTAAAATGTGTTTTTCAAGGAATGTGTCCATTTTATCAACATTGTCAAATGTATAAAGTTGTTTATAATGTCTTTCTGATTTTCTTCTCCATACTTGTAATACTTGTAGTAATGTTCCCTTTTTCATTCCTGATACTGATTATTTGTGTTTTCTCCTTTTATCTTGAAGAAAGTTTATCAATTTCATTTATCTTCCCAAAGAACTAGTCTGGTTGTTTTTTTTTGTTGTTGTTTTATTTGTTTTTCTCTTAATCATGTGTCTGTTTCTATTTTATTGATTTCTATTCTTAGTTTGCTAATTTCTATAGTCTCTTTTTTGTGTGTGGGTTTTTGGTTTTGGTTTTGCTGTGGTTTTTAAAGCTTTTCCAAAATGAATTTTATATCACTGATTTTAAACCTTGCTTCTTTTCTAATATACACCTGGTGAACTTTAAATTTCTCTCTAAGTGCAGTTTTAAGTTGTGTCCCACAAGTTTTGACAATGTCCTATTTTAATTGTAATTGAAATAATTGAAATTTTAAAAATATTTTCAAATTTCTAGTTTTTTTTTCTCTAACCCACAGATTATTTAGGAGTGTGTTGCTT
Organism: Lontra canadensis; assembly: GCF_010015895.1. Lineage (NCBI taxonomy): Eukaryota > Metazoa > Chordata > Mammalia > Carnivora > Mustelidae > Lontra > Lontra canadensis. The sequence goes on along the minus strand of NW_022631049.1, from coordinate 3,033,495 downwards.
AATTTCTAAGTGGGATGCTTTCTTCCTTCTGTCCAACTGGGAGTGATTGAACATGGCAAGAGTAAGGTGATAAAACTTACTTTACATTACTGTACTCAGGGATTATTTTGAGCTTGCCTTTATTTTATGTAGTGTTGTGTTTTTCCCATAATTATATGTATACATATGTAATCTTTCAAACATGGGCATTCACTTTTCTAAGTGTAAATGTAGAAAGTTCCCATTGTAGATGGTTTATCCTTTTGTTCATGTAATGACAAGTTATTCCTGGAAGGAGGAATTTTTGGTGAATACTTTTTAATTGAATTTTCAAAATATATATATATAACTATAATCAGAATTAAACAACAGTTGAACACAAGTATAGCTTTCATATGAATAATCACAGACTCTTCAAGTGTTAATTACATTTGGCTACCTTTTTACTGGGAATCCTTATAATATCTCACTTGCTGAAGATGGTTGGATCTCTGGGGTTATTGGGTGTGTGCTTGGCTTTAAATGGCAAACTATGGCTGATAGAACAAATCCAGCCCTCTTTTGTTTCTTCGGTTTTTGGGTTTTGGATTTTGTTTTTTGTTTTTAATGACTCCCAAATGAAGAATGGTTTTACATTTTTAAATGGTTGGAAAAAAATAAATTCCAAGGAGAACATGCAACAGAGGCTATGTGGAGTCACAAAGCCTGAACAGTTTTTTTTCTGGCCCTTTAAACAAAGTTTGTTGACCAAAAGTTTGTATGAATCAGGATGTACTCATTTTTAGTTCTTGTTTCTCTTAATCTCTAAATTGTTATGTATATTGCATGTGAGAATTGACATGCTCTGAAAGTAAGTCAAAATCCAATTACTGATATTATTCTTATGTTTTTGTTTACTCTAAATCTTTATATACTTTTGGTTTCTTCTTGTTTTATGCTTTTAGTCTATGTTCAACTATTCCATGTTTTCATCCGTCTGCCTCCTTGAGGCAGCTTATATTTGAGCTGAAATGGGACTTATGGGTAAGAGATTGGGTATGTTTAGAAAGGAACAGTCTGGTGAAATGAAAGGAGTGTGAGTTTCTCAAATTTGGATTTGGATCCCAAGTATACTACTTACTAAATGATCCTAAAAAAGATTTATAATCTTTTTGAACTTCAGGTTTTTCACTTGTAAAATGGCAGTAATAGTCTCTATTTTGCAATATTTTTAAGTTTTAACAAAAGATTTGAAAGCTTATTTTTTTTTTTTTTTAAAGATTTTATTTATTTATTTGTCAGAATGAGCACAGGCAGACAGAGTGGCAGGCAGAGGCAGATGGAGAAGCAGGCTCCTGCTGAGCAAGGAGCCCGATGTGGGACTCGATCCCACGATGCTGGGATCATGACCTGAGCCGAAGGCAGCGGCCCAACCAACTGAGCCACCCAGGCGTCCCTGATTTGAAAGCTTATTGAGAAGACATCCTTTGTATTAGTAGTTCATCAGTAAATCGTCATTTTTTACTAATGGTAGTTGATAATCTTGTTTTACCTAATGATAGGTAGTTAGTAATCTAAAAAGCACATGGCCTTATATACTTTTCATAGAATTCAGAATACTTGTTTCCTTTGTTTCTAATAGAAAGAATTCTCTTATGTCAGATGTTTAGCACAATGGATTAAAATTCAAAAACCTATGTATTCTTTAGAGTAACTCTTTACTTTGAGAAAATTACTTAAGCTCTATAGGCCTAGAATCAAAACTTTGAGAAAGTCGATTGGGTTAGATGATCACATTTGATAGATCTGTATGTTTTTGCAGACAAAATAGTTAATACGGTAGTTTTGATTGGAACATAGAATTGGCTTTATTCGTTATAATTTGGTTCTCATGACTAAGTGTTACATATATATATATATATATATATATATATATATTTTTTTTTTTTAGTTGATGGATGCTTTTAGTTATAGGAATTTTAATTCCCTATCCTGAACTTTATTTAAAATATAGGAATTTTAATTATTAATTATCACCACGCAGGAAGGTCTCTAGGGAAGAATAGATTGTTCTTTGAGAGAAGTGTCACACAATAATTTTATGAAAATCTTAAATAACTTATTTGAAAAAATGTAAGTTTTGTGTTTTAATTATTTTCCATATATAAATGCCATAGAGACAAAGTGAATTTGTATTAAATATTTTTAAATGTATGAATATTTGAGTTTAGGAGCTGGATTAAACATTTTTTATGTAATAGCCTTTATTCTTTTATCCTGGTATTATGGAGCTGATAATAGCTCTAAGCACTTCTTGTTAATTGAAGATAATAACAGCAGGAAATATGGCTATAGTCATCATTTTCAGTGTTACCTGATTTATAGATGGTACATAATCTAGTAGTTGTTTAGAAAACAACTTTTCTGGCTATTTCTCATATTTCTTTTAGGAAGACTTTTATATCACTATGAAGACGTTTGTTTTGTTTTTATAGTTGTCACATTGATAGTTTATAATTTATTCAGTTAAAATGATGAAAGAAAATGGTGGTTTAGTTTCAGAGATCAGTATTCTAGACAAAGCTGTTTGAAGGAGAATAAATATAAAAGGATTTCAAAATATTATAGTTAGCCTGGCTAGAAGGAAATACAGTATAAAATAGCACACTGCTTTTCTTGTTGTTGTTGCTGGTTCAAATAAAAAAACTTGATTTTAATCCAGTCTTTGTTCTTTTAAACTGTATGCAAAAGGTGTTGCTTGGCAGAGATGTTTCACATCTGAAATGCATAAGAGATCCTAGTAAGGTTTGGAGAGAAATTGAGGTTCCCCTAATAAATGCAGAAGGCTAAATCTGCTAAATGTTAAATGCTAAATGCTTTAAGGGACATTCAGAAGTATCATTAGTTCTCATTTGTATTCAGTAACACTTCAAAAATATTATCTCTTACCATGATATGTACAGAAGCTAAGTGACTTTGTCATTTTTCTGCAAGTCAGTGGCAGAAACAGAAATAGAATCTTTGAAGGAATTAAAAAGTTGTATCTAATTTTCAATACACTGCCAACACTGTCATTTTTTATACCTTTTCAAGTACCTCTTCCTTTAAGTATTTACTCAGGACAGTATGTTTTACTAGCCTACCAATAATGACCAAAGTATCCTGTAATTAGTTCTGTAATTGTTACATGTGATCAGAGGTTCCCGTATACCAATATTAGAAATGGCCATTTGAATCATTACATCTTTAAATTATATAGATACACCTGTATAAGCATATAGGGGCTATTTTAATATAGTTTGTTGAACTTAATTAACTATAGTAACAGTTTATAATCTGTATAAATAAATTCAAGTGGCACATTTGACACAGAAGTTTGCTATGATCAGTACTTGTAGCATTTCATGTGGGTCATGAATCTGTAGGAAAAAACCATAGGCTATAAGATCAGATTGAGTTATTTAGTCAATCATACATAAGCTTATTAGAAGTGGTGTGGCCACGTGGAGAAAAAAGATATGTAATATGTCCAAATGTAGCTTCCACTGGCTCTTTAGAGTCCCATAAACTGCCTGTGTAGTTGTCCACAGAAGGTATTGTCTTGTCAGCTGGAAGGTCATTTGCGATTATACTGTAATCTTTTTAATACCTGGAACTAATTCACCTTTTTGGAAGAATGTACACAAACAGTTTATGCATTTCCATTTAAGGGAATGCATACCAGCTTTGGGGTCTATAAGTTCTTGAGCCAGTAAAGCCCTATTCTGATCCTTAAGAAGAAAGCAAAATTCATTTCAAGGCATCTCAGTAATAAATATGCCTCTGGCTTCCCAGAATTTTAGAGAGTATATCTCTCCACAATACAATCCACACACACACACACACACACACACACACACAGGCACAGAAGATTGGTTGCAAACTAACCCGGTGTAGGTAATAATCATTATTATTTGATTACTTTTGATAGCTATTGGTAGCTTCCCCTAACTAGAGGTCAGTGAGGAAGACAGGCCTACTCCATCATTTTTTTTGCCAACATTTAATATGTTACAGTGAAGGCAAGGCGTGGATTGAATTCTGCCACATCTAGACACATAATAAGCAGATGCAAAAATACTCACATAATCTATTCTGTAATTCTGAAATCCACACACTCTATCCCTTTAGGTGTTCTTACAGTACCTTCTGTAAAAGGTTCTCTTAAGGCAGTTGTGGCATTATTCTAACTACTGGATTCGGTCAATCTTCTTTTCAAGTATCTGAGAATATTTGAATCAGTCCCTGGACATTATGGTTTTGGAACCTAAGCCTAATACACAATCCCAAAGATTATAGACTACGTGTTTTACTAGCTTCTTACATGTTGTTCATAAACTGCTTCTGTAACATTTCTTGATACCTTACATTTTCATGTATATTGAATTAACTATAACAAATAATATTTCTAGAGTGTTCTTAGCTAATGAACTGCCTTTTATTGGAAATAAAGCTGGCTGAAGAGCTTAATATTACTGTTTCCTTTGGCATATTGTCTTTTTCCCCCAGATTTATTGAGATATAATTGACTCATAACACTATGTAAGTTTAAGTTGTAAAGTGTGATGATTTGGTATATGTGTATATTATGAAATTTTTACCACAGTAAGGTTAGTTACTTAATTATGTGTGTGTGTGTGGGGGGTGAGAACTTTTAAGATCTACTGTATTAGGGGCACCTGGGTGGCTCAGTGGGTTAGGCCTTTGCCTTCGGCTCAGGTCATGGTCTCAGGGTCCTGGGATCAAGCCCCGCATCTGGCTCTCTGCTCAGCAGGGAGCCTGCTCCTCTCCCCCACCCACCGCCCCCCGCCTGCTTCTCTGCCTACTTGGGATCTTGGATCTTTCTCTGTCAAATAAATAAATAAAATCTTAAGGAAAAAAAAATCTACTGTATTAGCAACTTCCAAATATATAATACAGTGTTATTAACCATAGTCACCATGCTGTACATTAGATCCACACAACTTATAACTAGAAGTTTGTGTGCTTTGACCACTCTCACCCATTTCCCCCATCCCTCCATCCCTCCACCCCCTGGCTGCAGCCAATCTACTCTTTGTTACTTGAAGTTTGACTTTTTTATATTCTAAGTGTTAGTGAGATTATGTAATATTTGTCATACTCTAATTTATTTTGTTTAGCATAATATCCTCAGGGTTCATTCCTCTTTGAAATACTGATTTTATTTCCTTTGGATATATATCTCCAAAAGTGAGATTGCTAAATCATCATTTTTCTAGTTTTAATTTATTTGACAACCTCCATACTGTTTTCCATAGTGGCTGTACTAATTCACATTCCCTCCAACTATGCACAAAGGTTCCCTATTCTCCAGAACCTTTCCAACACTTCTGAAATCTTATCTTTCTGTTAATAGCCACTCTAACATAAGTGATATTTTATTGTGATTTAGATATGCATTTCCATAATAGTGATGTCAGGAAACTTTTCATGTGCCTGTTGGCAATTTGTGTGTATTCTTTCAAAAAATGTCTGTTTAGTTCTGCCCATTTTAAAACCAGCTCTCCTTCCTGTGCAGAGTTTTGTTTTTGTTTTTTTTTTAAAGTTAGATGTAGTCCCAATTATTAATTTTCCTTCTGTTGCTTATGCTTTTGGTATTATATCCAAAAATCATTGCCAATACTGACATAAATGAGCTTTTCCCCTGTAATTTCTCCCAAGAGTTTTATGGTTTCAGTTAAGTCCTTAGTCCATTTTGAGTTAATTTTGTTAGTGATATAAGATAAGAGTCCAATTTTATTCTTCTGCATGTGATTACCCAGTTTTCCCAGCACCATTAGTTGAAGAGACTATCCTTTTCCCTTTGAGTATTCTTGGCTCCCTTATCAAATATCAGTTGACTAAATATGTGAGGGTTTATTCCTGGCCTCTTGGTTCTTTTCCATTGGTCTATGTGTCTTTTCTGCAACTACTATACTGTTTTGATTACTATAGTTTTGCAGTATAGTTTGAAATCAGGAAGTGTAATGCCTCCAATTTTGCTCTTCCTTCTTGAGATGGTTTTGGCTATTCAGCATCTTTTGTGGTTTCATACTAACTTTGGGGTTGTTTTTTCTATTTTTGTGAAAAATGCCATTGAAATTTTGGCGGGGATTGCATTGAATCTGTAGAGGGCTTTGGGTAGTGTGGACATTTTAATAATATTAATTCTCCTCATCTATGAACATGGGATATCGTTCCATTTGTGTTTTCTTTGGTGTACAGATCTTTCACTTCCTTATCTTATTGTTTTGATGCTATTGTGAATGGAATTTTTAAAAAATTTCTTTTTCAGATGTTTTGTCATTAGTGTACAGAAACAACTGATTATTGTATGTTGATTTTGTATCTTGTTACTTTACTGAATTTGTTGATTAGTTTTGACAGCTTTTTTTGGTGGAGTCTAGGATTTTCTATATGAGAGATCATATCATCACTACTTCTTTTCTGATTTGGATGCCTTTCTTTATTTTTCTTACCTAATTGCTTTGGCTAAGACTTCCCCTACTATGTAGGAGTGATGAGAGTGGGCAACCATTTCTTCTCTCTTATCTTAGAGGAAAAGCTTTCAACCTTTAACCATTGAGTATGATATTTGCTGTCAGTTTTCCATATGTAGCTTTTAATATATTGAGATATGTTTCTTATGCACCAAATTTGTTGAATTTTTTATATGAAAGGATGTTATATTTTATCAAATGCTTCTCTGCATTTATTGAGATAATCATATGATTTTTATCTTTCATTCTATTAATGTGGTGTATCACACTTAATAATTTGCAGACATTGAAGTACCTTTGCATCCTAGGATATCCTACTTGGTCATGGTTGTGATCCTTTTAATGTACACTTGGATTAGATTTGCTCATATTTTGCTGAGAAATTTTTCATCCATATTAATTGGAGGTCTGTAGTTTTCTTCTTATAGAGTCCTTTTCTGGCTTTGGTCCTCATAAAATGAGTTTGGGAGTATTCTCTCCTGTCGTTTTTGAAAGAGTTTAAGAAGGATTGGTATTCTTCTTTAAATGTTTGGTTGAATTCATCAGCAAAAAATTCTGGTCCTGGGCTTTTTTTCATTGCAAGGTTTTTGATTACTGATCCAGTCTCCTTGTTCCTGGTCTGTTCAGATTTTCTGTTTCTTCATTATTAAGTCTTGGTAGGTTGTTTTTAGGAATTTGTCTATTCTAGGTTATTCCATTTGTTAGCATTTTATTGTTAATAGTAGTCTTAAGCTCCTTTGAGTTTCTTGGATACCAGCTGTAATTTCTTTTCTTTCATTTATGATTTAATTTATTTGATCCTCTCTTTATCTTAGTCTAGCTAAAGATTTATTAACTTTATCTTCTCAAAATACCAGCTTTCATTAATATTTTCTGTAGTTTTTCTGATCTCTATTACATTGATTTCTGCTCTGTTACTTCCTTTCTTCTGCTAACTTTGTTCTTAGTTTGTTCTCTGTTTCCTTGAGGTATAAAGTTAGGTTGTTTATATGAGGTGTTTCTTTTATCTTGATGTAGGTGTCTACTGCTGTAAAGTTCCCTCTTGGGTTTTAATAAGTTATATTTCCATTTTCATTTGTTTCAAGCTATTTTTAAATTTCCCTTTTGATATCTTTTTGACCCATTGTTTGTTCGGGAGTGTGTTGTTTACTTCTTACATATTTGTTGTTTTCCTAGCTTTTTTCCTGTTACTGATTTTTAGTTTCATATCATTATGGTCAGAAAAGACACTTAGTGTGATTTCAGGGTTTTTGTGACCTATCATGATGATTTACTCTGGAGAACATTTCATGTGCACTTGAAAAAAGTGTATTCTGCTGCTGTTGGATGTAATATTCTGTGTATGTCTGTTTGGTCCTTTTTATGTAAAATGTGGTTCAAGTCCAATGTTTATTCCTTACTGCGTTTCTGAAGGAATGCTTTGCTCATTGTTCAAATTAAGGTATTAAAGCATTCTACTGTTATTCTATTGTTGTCTGTTTCTTCTTCATATCTGTTAGTATTTGCTTAATGTATTTTGGTGCTCTGAGGTTGGGTGCCTGTATGTTTACAGTTATCATATCTTGTTAATGGATTGATCCCTTTATCATTTGTAATTACCTTGTTTGGCTCTTTTTAAAGTCTTTGGATTATAATCTATTTTGTCTAATAAAAATATAGCTATCCTTGGTCTCTTTTGGTTTCCATTTGTATGGAATTTCTATTTTCATCTCTTCACTTTGAGCCTCTATTGCATCCTGGAAGCTGAAATGAGTCTCTTGCAGAGTGGGTATATAGCTGGATTTTTTTTTTTTTTAATCCATGTGGTCATTCTTTGTTGTTTGATTGGAGAATTTAGTACATTTACACCTAGAGTGATTATTGATATTTGGAAAGTTACTGATGCCATCTTATTAATTGTATGGACCAAAACATTAAAGAGGAGGGAACACTCTCAAACTTAATCTATGAGGCCAGCATTACACTGATACCAAAACCAGGGAAGGACTTTATAAAAAAGAAAACTAGAGAATAACCCTAATGAATATGCAAAAAAATCTCAACAACAAAATATAAGCAAATCTTAAAGGGCTTATTCCCTAATAAAATATTTTATTATTCCTTGAGTGTAGATTTAGAACACATATACACCAATACACACAAATAAATGCATTCACCACATATACCATTTGCTAGGTATTTTAATTACTGAAGTTGTGGCATAGTTATATAGAGACTGACTAATCTATTATTTATCATCCTTTAAGGGAAGTTACATTTAGTTTTCGTCTTATTTTTGTTTCTGTTGTATTTCCAGTCACATTTGTATATGGAGAACCACTGCCTCAGAGCAGATGTCATGCCTGGTCTACTTCATTTAAAGTGGAAATAATAAATTATGTAAATGGTTCTTTTGATGACCACTTGTCTTAACTGGTATACAGTATTCTATCAGTAGAACAGTTATGGACATTGGGGAGGGTGTATGCTATGATGAGCACTGTGATTCATGTAAGATTGATGAATCACAGACCTGTACCCCTGAAACAAATAATACATTATATGTTAATAAAAAAAGCAAAACAATATATCAGTAGAACAACTATCTTTAAAGTGATACTTTAAAGTGATACTCAGGTAAGAAATCTTCAGTTAGTTAAGCAATTAGTACTAGTCTAGTAAGTGAAAATGAGCATACATGTGCTACCTGAATTGTATTAATGTGCAAAGATATAACCAGACTTAATTTAAATATTTGCAACTTCTGTGTTTAGAGAATGAAGCAAATAAAAAATTACTTCGTGCTTTCAAAGTGTAAACCCTGAGAGAATGCTGTTTCTGGTATATGCCTCTCTGCATGTATAAATGTGTGTATATTCATTCTCCTCCCTTCCCCTGAGTTCTCTCTGTCTGTTGAGGTTCTGTCCATTTTTCAGGGCCTCTGTCCATAAGCTTCTTCCTAAAGACTTTCCTCAGTTTCCTTCCTGCATAAAATTATTTCTTGTAGTACTTCTTTTTAACCAGACATTGTATTAAAAACATTTATGGACTTGGGATGCCTGGGTGGTTTAGTCATTTGGGCATCTGACTCCTGATTTCAGCTCAGGTCATTATCTCAGGGTCCTGAGATTGAGCCCCACACTGGGCTCTGCACTCAGCCTGGAGTCTGCTTATCTGTCTCCCTCTGTTCCTCCTTCTCCTCCTCTTCTCTTTCTCTCTCTCTCTCTCTCAAACAAATGTTTAAAAATGTATGGACTTGTTTTATCTTAATCTGTTTAGTGCTAACTACCTTGAAAGTAGGGGGGCTATTTCATTCATCTTTGTATCCTCCATAATATTAAATATAGTGTCTTCTACAGAATAAGTTTTGAGTATGTTTTTAGGAATGTGTTTATTTAGAGTTTTAATACTAAAATATTCCAGAGAAATTCATTGTAAGGATGTTTCTTTTTTCATCTTAACTGATCAGTCTGATTAGTTTTTATTTACTTGCCCTTTCTTTCTTTCTTTCTTTCTTTCTTTCTTTCTTTTTTTGTTATTGAATCCGCTGTTTCAAGTGAAGGTTCTTGGAATTAATTTGGGAAGCACCCTGATATATTTGGACTTCAAGGAAAGAAAACTATATCCGTATCTTTACATCAAGGTGTAAAAATTGGCAAGAACCAGTGGTTAGTATAGGAGAATAGATGTTTAAAGAGCATGCCATATGGGTTGGTATTGTGCCTCTCTTCTCTTTACTGAATTCCATTTCCCCCTCCACAAATATCCAATCACTAGGAAAGAAGCTGGCTAGGAGACGTTTCTTTGACTTTAACTGCTAAGGTTATTAAAATGATGCTTGAAACTTTGTAAGGCCATGATTTGCTCTTGTAGTTGATGAGTTTTTTGTAACTTTATAAATGAGGAACAGGATGGTTTACATGTTATATTTAGTGTAAAGGAAAACTTGAAAATAGTTTTATAGACTTTATTTGTATTCTTTATCTGACCAAATTTTTTTTCTTCTTGATGTAAAAAAATTGGAAGAGTGATGCTGTAATGTTTTATAACTACACTTCTGTTTTCATGGAACCACCCCAAGCCAGTTTTTTTCAAAATGTGGTCATCTTTTTAATTTATTTTTTTAATTCAAGCATAATTAAAATGCAGTGTTATATTATTTTAAGTGTATAATATAGTTATTCAGCAATTCTGTACATTACTCAATCCCCTTAACCTATTTCACCCATTCCTCCCTCCCCCCAACTCCCTGACCAATTTATGGCAGAGTGTGGTCATTTGAGTGTAACATAAATATTATTCTTACAAATCCAGGTGCTCAGGCCCCACTCCTAGGCCTGTTGAATCATAAACTCTGGAGATGTGGCTCAGTAATTTATTTTAACAGACTGTCAAAATGGATCTGATGTGTACTCTTAATACGTAGAGTTAATAAGATGGCATTAGTAAGTCCTTGCTTACTAATAATTACTCTCAGTTTAAATGTATTGAATTATCTAATCAAAAGATGGAGTGACTAGATGGATAAAAAAACAAACCCCAACTATATACAAGAGAGCACTTCAGCTTTAAGGATACACGTAGGCTCAAAGTAGAGGCATGGAAAAAGATTAAGAACCTCTGCCGTAATAGATATAAAAATTTGATATTGAAAGTCCTGGCAGAGAAAATTCATAACAGAAAAAGAAATAGTTAACTACCAGCAAATCGTCTTTGGGAGTTTATCATGACCAGTTAGTCTCAGATACCCGGCAGTGTTTACTAATGAAATAAATATTCACATCTTGTTTCCTCTTAAGTGTAGAACTTCATACAATACGATGGAAGTGAAGTTTATATTAATTCAAAAGCACTTATTGGGAGCCTTTCATTTTAGTAAGATTGCTGCTTTTGCAAGATTTACATTGACTCACTTATGCAGCCAAAGATTTTATTAACAGCAAAAGCCTTGAAAGGAGAATGTGAATAAAATATTGCCATACTTGTCTGTGTCAAAGAATATAAACCAGCATGTGCAAATTTAAGTTTATCTGTTCTGGCCTTGTTTTCCAATTAAAACCTACCAGGATTGTTTTTCATAATTCATCTATGTGTGATATATGAGTTGGTATGTTTTATTATTGATAGATGTCAAACCTTTTTATCTTTTTTTGTTCTACCCATTTTCCTTCCTTGAATGATTTCATTATTGCCAAATCAACAATGAGATATTTATTTATAAGTTCTTTGTTTTCTAACAGGACTTTTGCATATTTACAGAAAAATTTGGTTATAGAAAAGAAGGTATTGACATTTGGACAGATTTTTATTTTCTCAATCTTGGGAGGAAACGGTTTATTTTGTCAATTACATCTGACTGAAACCATTAGAATCTTGTTGTGATAACTAAAAGTCGTGGTATTGAATTTGCCTTTGAGGTGTAGAAAATAGAATGATGTACTTGAGTGCACTTTGCTCCACAGAGCGATAGTTTGAAAGGAGCATAATATCAGAATGGTGAGTTTAACCAGGTTTTTTTTCTTCCATCCAATTAAAGTAATATTTAAAGTCATGAGTATCCATTTTGGTTGTATATCCATATTTTATTCATGATGAATGCCTATGATTTCTTTCATTTTAAACTTATGTGTTCCCCTCCCCCAGAAATTTTATGCTATTCTGAAATATTTTGATATAAAATGTACTTCATTATTTTTAGATAGATTTATAGTGATGTTGGTATTTCATGGTCTCTGCTTACTTCACTAACCTTTATTCTCAATATTCCTAGTTTGCATTCTAAATGTCTGCTTTATTGAGCATTTTATAGTTCTTAAAAAACGCTATCCTGCCTTTGTTCCCTTTGCATATTTTACTGTTTTGCTGATTCAGCCCCCATGCCCATCTCTCCTAAGCATTTTTACTGGGTCCTACTGGTGTTCTCCCAGAATCCTTTCCTGATCCCACTCATCTGGATTCAGTGCCCTTTCTGTGTTTCAGTGTGTTCTCCTAGCACCTGTGGCTAACACCAGTCATTTTACTTTACCACAGTGTAATAACTTTTTATACAGTTGTCTCTTTGACTGAGTCTTAAGTATCTTGAGGGAATGAACTGTATCTTATTCATCTTTACATTACAATGCCTTTCTCAGAGGCTGATATCTTTAATAAAATGTCCAACAAATGAATAAATGAATGAACAAATGAATGAACCTGATTGATTTGGGGAGCATTTGTGTCTGACTGAAAATCAAAATCATTCCTGTATTTTCAGCTGATAACTGTCATCTTAGACATGCTGATGCATGCCTATTATATCTTTGATTCCCTACTTTACTTAGGATGATATTTTCTATAAATCATACAATAGACCTATTTATTTGCAGATTTAGTAATTTTATGATTGAAGGTTAGATGCCACCTTTTTTTTTTTTTTTTAAAGGTTTTGTTGATCTATCTTTTACCCCATTGGTCAAAGTATTCCTTTTGCATATTTGGACCACATTTTAGGTTATGGGTTCCATTGTATTGTGGATTTGTGTGTGTGTGTGTGTGCGCGCGCGCATATGTGTGTGATCTAGATTTAGAATTTTTGTCAGCACTTATATAGTCATTGTTCTGAAATTTAGTATTCTTATATCATTGTGGAAGATATTAGCCATAACATTTTTTGTAGGTCAGGTAACTATGATAGTCGTCATGTGATGAAATATAAAAACCACACTGTTATTCATAACCATCCAAAAGACCTAATAAACCTCTGGTAAGTGAATTATAGGCTCTAGACAACATAAGTGATATTAAATTTATTTGGATTACTGAACATCATAAGCAAAAAAGAGAAAGGAGAACTCTGAGTCAAATCTACATAACTCTATTTTTAGTGATTAGTCAGCATATAGAGATCATTGGTGTTTTCCAACCACTTGATTAGAGACCTAGAACCTCATCTTTGTTGTATAGAGTAGGCAGATTTTTAAGAAAACAGTGTTTCACATTTATTTTCTTTAAACTTTTTGAATTAGATCTGAATTAGGCAGCCAAGAATTTTTATTTCTTAATACCAAACCTTAAAACTCCTTGTTCAAAAGATTAAAGAAAGTAAATTGCTATCTATTGTGGTTGCTATTTGCTTATTAAGAACATTAAAAACTGTAACAAAGATGGAAAGATGGTAGGTTGAGGTGGTAACAATTAATGAAGCAGAGAAAGTAAGTCAAGATATTGAAGACCTGTAAATTGGGCCCACATGCTAATATCTTTATGGGTCCTGTGCCTAGAATCTAGGTTCTTTCACATATATTACCTTTAATTTCAGATGAAAATTATAGTTTATTTTCCTTTAAGATCTTCGTTTACATCTTCTCAACACTTAATTCTTCAGTTTGTATATGTCTGCATTTGGCATACTGGTTTGTCAAACTTCATTCAGTTTGTCAAACTTCATTCATGCATTCAGTCAGGCTTTGTAGTCTGAGAAATCTGAAATTGTGTTCCATCTCTGTTATTTAGTTATTAGCTAGGTGAGTTACTTATCCTTTCTGACCCTTAGTTTCTTCATTTATAAACCAAGAAATTAAACTTGTTGGTCAAGGGTTTTTTGTTTGTTTTGTTTTATTTCAGTTCATAGAAATAAACTTAACCATCAGACAGAATTATTTTATAAGAATACATGGGCAGGATGAAAATCAAGACCTCATAAGAATCTAGAAACAGAATTAAAAAGCTAGTAGAAACCTAGACCGTTAATTTCTGTTTCTCTCTTACTCTTAGCTTTTATCTCTCTGTCTCATCTGTTTGTGTCATCTCTTTGTCTTCCTTTTTTATTCTTTCTTTCTCATCTCATTTCTGATTCTCTTTGTATATCTACCTCATTCTTTTCTCTCCCTCTTTCTGCAGATCACTTTTCACTGCTTTAGTGTGCACATGGCCAAACACGGGAGCCCCACAGCTCCTCAATTTACATAACTTCAGTTTGAGTGACAAGCTGAAACTGCGTAGTAGATCTCAGTTTATATTCTATTTCCAGAAGAAAGAAACCAATTGGCTCAGTTGTCTCAGCATCCTGCCCATCAACTGTGGGGAGATGAGGGAGGGTCACATAATACCAACATGGTACTCTTTAGGTAGTGGCAGGGGTTAGTGCTGAAAGAAGGTTGCTGGTGGCTGTCCATTTACTGCCTTTCTCGTTAGGACTGCTGTGATTATTATATTAAATAACACATGGGTATCTATGAGCTGAATTGGTAGAGAAAACTTGGTAGGCATGCGGATGCCTCTCAAATGTTAATTGCTTCACTTAATATTCCTGGGCAAAAGGAGCAGTTATCACTCACATTTTATAAGTGGTCACAGAAATGGTAAACAGGCTGCTTACTATCACAGAGTGAAGTAGTTTTAGACTTAAAATCTAGGTATGTAAGTTATCACTTTCTCTTTATCAAAATGCACTTATTAAATTCCTAATAGCATATGAGGCTATGCCAAGAAAATTAATTTGGCCTTCCCCTGATCATGAGACGCATATAATTAAGACGTGCATTAGACATTGCAGATAGCCAATAAGAGAGATTAGTCAGTTATGAAAGGGCTAGTGATCCCTTTAATGCAATTTTAGGGTGCATACATATAGGCTAGAATACAGTAGTCACATTACAGACAATATTGGGATAGATACTGAATTGAAGCATGGCCATGAGAATTACACATTTCACCTGAGTAGGGTAAGGTGTGTCATTGATACAGTATACCCTGGGCTGTAGTGTGAAACCTTCTTTAATACTGTTACTAAATACATATACGTATATATTTTTGTAGATACGTATCAGATTCAAAACTTGAATGATCGTTTACAATTGTAAAAACTGATGTTCATTAGTAACAAAGGAATGTAGAGTTTCTGAACTATCTCATTGTCAGGCAATCTTTGAGAAAAGAAGGATTCAAGAACAAGAGATGGGCCTGCAGGGATATAACTTATATTGGTACATGCTGTCCTTGTCTGCTAAATCTGTATGAAAGTGGAATAGTAAATTCATTGAGTTAATTATAGGTCACATGTAGGCACTACCATTGATTCTTATTGGTCATGAAGACAGTTGTTGGTTATGTTGTATACGTTCATTGCATAATTTATTGAATAAACTAGTAGAGGTCTACTTTTGAAGGTCTTTTCTCTTGGCATTTGCGATCATAGAGAATAAATTATCAGTTACAGTCAAACATGCATGCAGCACTGGAATAAAATTCCTTTAAGGATTTCCAAGCACACTAAAAAAAGATTGATTAGAGACTATTTTTAAGATGTAAGGAGGAGTATTATCCTTTGTTCAGAAATACTGAGAAAATTAGAGCAAATGGTGATTTCTTTAATAAGATGGCAAGTTGAAAAGAGACCTTAATGACTGATGTCCTTAAAATGGTGTGCTATGGTTAAGTATTAAGAAACAGTTTTCAGGGGCACCTGGATGGCTCAGTGGGTTAAAGCCTCTGCCTTCAGCTCAGATTATGATCCCATGGTCCTGGGATCCAGCCCTGCATCAGGATCTCTGCACAGTGGGGAGCCTGCTTCCTCCTCTCTTTCTCTGCCTGCCTCTCTGCCTACTTATGATCTCTGTCTGTCAAATAAATAAATAAAATCTTAAAAAAAAAAAAACAGTTTTCAGATTTTGCTATAGTGGGTCTGAAAGTAATGAAATTACAGAACAAGGAGGAAATTATTTCATTAGCTTATACTTTGCTATTGATTGTATGTGCAATGAATCTAAGGAAAATTTGCAGAAAGACATGTGGCTCCTGTTCCTGGAAGGAATAAAGCCTAGAGTAAGTAAAGTTTTCTAGTGAAGATTGATCATTATATATGACTTTAAAAGAGAGCCTGTAGGGGCACCTGGGTGGCTCAGTGGGTTAGGCCTCTGCCTTCAGCTCAGGTCATGATCTCAGGGTCCTGGGATCAAGCCCCGCATTGGGCTTTCTGCTTAGCAGGGAGCCTGCTTCCTCCTCTCTCTCTCTGCCTGCCTCTCTGCCTACTTGTGATCTCTGTCAAATAAATAAATAAATAGTTAGATAGATAGCCTGTAGGTCAGAATAAAAGTAAGCAATGTCTAAGTTTTAGGTCTGTTTAAAATAGAAGATAAGTAGCGTGTTAAGGCAGTGGAAAAAGAGATAATGGTTCATTATCCAAAGTTTACATTTAAAGTTTTAGAAATTTTTTTCTTATGTTTTTGAATAGATTATCAATCACAGATATTTTTTCTTTCAGTTAGATGTTATTTTGGGACCCTTAGGATATTACATACCTTTAAAATATTAGTAGCCTAATACATACATATGTGTATGTGACCATACTCAAGTTTATTGAGGAAAGAATTAGGATCAAAATGGCTGATTTATTAATTAGAAATTTGTATAAAGGAAATCAGAATACATAAAATGGGAATATGGAGGTTGGAATAAAAATGCTGTTATAGCACTTTTTCTTCTCTATTGAAGCTCAAAAATTTAGTTGGTTTGTGAATGACATGCATTTACCTTCTGCATGAAGAGCCAGTGTAATCCCACCAAGTTTATAACATAGGCAGCCCTGCCTGAAGTTAAAGGCAGAATTGTGGTTTTAGGGATCATGCGGTTAACTACAAATCAATCAACTGCAATAGTATGAGCAAAGTGACTATGTGACCATTCATCTGGCTGGTAAAGACATTAGTGTTTACAAAAGTGTAGCAGCAGCCATCAATTAGTTGAAGGTTATGGTACAAATACAGTATATCACTTTATAGTGAATATCCTTTTAAACCTTTTTTTTTTAATTCTTTTAAGATTTTATTTATTTATTTGTCAGAGAGAGAGAACAAGCAGGGGGAGCAGCAAAAGGAGAGAGGGAGAAGCAGGCTCTCCTGGCAGAGAGCCAGACGTGGGACTCAATCCCACGACCCTGGAATCATGACCTGAGCCGAAGGCAGATGCTTAACTGACTGAGCCACTCAGGTGCCCGCTGCCCCAAACCTTTTTTGACAAATCTTCTTAGCTTTGAAAGTCAGCTGATCTTTAGAATTCATTAAATCACAGATCTCTGTCCCAAATGATTTCCATCATTTGAGGTGTTAAGTGTCTTTCTTGACCAATTTTTTTTTTTTTTTTTAAGTAGGGTGTGCAGGGCTTGAACTCACAACCCTGAGATCAAGACCTGAGCTGAAATCAAGAGCTGGACACTTAACCAGCTGGGACACCCAGGCCCCCCTTTCTTGACAGATTCTGTAAACCACATTCAGGTATTTTGTTCAGTCTCATATAAATACATAATAACTTTCAGAATATAAAACAACCTAATACCATATTCTACATAAAATACTATTCAAGTTTTCCCCTCAAGCAACTGTTAGAATGACACATTAAACTTTTAATTCAGTCTATCTGTAATACTAGAGTTTGAACTGATTGGCTTAGATGATGTCAGAGGGCATGATGTTAAGGAAAAGGTCATAAATTGGTCCACACCCCAAACTATTATATTTTTATGGAGAAAAATTCTATTTTGTAGTTAGAGATATGCATTCTTAGGTATTCTTTATGTTATATACATATAAGTACATGTCTTACTGACTCCTTACTCCCTCTTTGAACCATGCCCATTTGAGAAGTGAGCTAAATTTTGTAGGAAATAAAAGAAGTTAATCAAAACAGATTGTCCCATTGTCTTAGTTTATTAGTTATGTTTCTGTGTAGCAGATTATTGCCTTAGAATTATTTTGGGGTGTTTAATGACATGCCACATGGCTGCTGCCAGAGCAAGTGATTCACAAAACTCAGAAGCTACAACGTCTTACAGGACCTAGCATCCAAAGTCATACTTCGTCATTGGCAACATGGTATTAGTTACTACATCAGTCATCTCTAGTCACTGTGGGAGATGACTACACAAGAGAGTGCATAACAGGAGGTGAGAATTTTTCTGGGCCATTTTCTAGGCTTGCTCCTCTAACTAGTATAATAAGTTACTCACATCTTTATACAGTTTGAAAACTGTAAAGGATTTTAAGGGTAATCTGTATTAACTCGTTTTTATGGCTGAAGGAATGGAATATTAGATGGCTTATTGAGTATTTCCCCCAAGGTAATTTGGCTAGCTCATGGCGGAGCCCAAACTAAAACCTTAGCCTCTGAACTTCAGGACAACTTTTAGACCTTCTAATATCACCATTGGCTCTACTAGCATATTACAGTTTGGGAATACATGTAAACTAAATATTTAATTGTTCTAATAGATACTCTTAATTGTTTAAATATTTCTTGGTTAATTCATTTATAAAACTTTATTTGCCTCCCAACTCATCTCTTAGGTTGTTCTCTCTCTCTCTCACTCCTCCCCCCAACTCCCTCTCTCCTGTCTCTCAATTTTATGGTTCTTAACCTTGAATAATGATTGATTTGAAATGGTAGCCAGAGTAAAATTCTGGCCATATGTAATATGAAGTAATAGAAAATAACATTAACTATACTTGTAAAAATATGGATATTTTAAGCTGCTCCTCTTTTGACACATGTATAGATTACATGTATTTTTATTAAAATTTTAGACAAGGAGCAAAAAAGAAAGTATAAAATAGTGAAGATTAAGGAGTGGCATGTCTAGTTACTGTAGTTTCCTTCAGAGATAATGGCCTTAGATTTCTTCAAAGCTGGCAGAACTCAGCATATGGAAGTCAGGTTGCCTTGCCTTAGAAACATACTTTCTGTGTAGTACCTGGAAGTGTAATTACTTGAAAACAAAGTAGAAATAGCAAGGAATAAAAATAATAGATAAAACTTAAATTACTAACATTAAAGAAAGGCATGACATTAATCACAGAGAATGCAGGTGGAAAAGTGGTAAATAAAAGCACAGAGACTATATTAGATACAGAGAACCAGCAGAGATACAACATGATACAGGCAGTGGAAGATGTGGAAGAGAGAAATTATTCAAAAATATAATGAAGAAATTTTCTCTGAAAAGAATAAACAGTCATCAAGTCAAAATAATATTTTGGATCCTAGGGATTTTGATTGCTTGACGTATCTAGTTTAAATGATAGAATTAGAATTTTGCTTTTTCTCCAGGTATCCAGAAAGAAGCTTCTATCATTTCAAAGAGAGGAAAATCAAGCTCTTAGTAAGTGTCTTCCTAGGAGCAGTCAGTACTGAAGACCACTTTAGCAAACTCTGTACACTCCTGAAATAAAAAAAATGTTATTCAGGAATGTTATTCCTAGCTAAGATACCACTCAAGTGTAAATTCAGTGGTCAGATATTCCCAAATGCCCATGGGTACTCTTTTTCTTTCTTTCTTTCTTTTTTTTTTAAAGATTTCATTTATTGGTTTGATAGAGAGAAAGACAGCAAGAGCAGGAACACAAGAGGAGTGGGAGAGGGAGAAGCAAGCTTCCCACTGAGCAGGGAGCCGATGCAGGGCTTGATCTCAGGACCCGGAGATCATGACCTGAGCCAAAGGCAGATGCTTAATGACTGAGCCACCCAGGCGCCCTGTCCATGGGTATTCTTGAGATAATATCACTTAAATATGAAATCCAGCCAATTAAAAGATGAAACAAATCAGTAACAAAATTGGCAGTGACTCCATTTAAATGCATTACTAGACATCTACTCAATTTATGATTATGGAATTTAATATATTTGTTATAAAGTTGGACAGTGTGATTAATAGCATGCCCACAAAATTTGGAGTTGGAAATGTGAGTATTCTTATGTTTCAGTTAATAATATCTGAAATTAAAAATATACTCATAAAGACATTATTGCAGTCTGTTAATATATTTTCACAGTTTTTTAACCTTAATCTTTCAGAAAATATCAATTTGAAATGGAGAAGTTTGTGTATTTTCATTGAGGTTGTGCTTCCATTAAATTAAAATTAAGTGTATTATATTTAAAAAGCACAAATAAGGGACACCTGGGTGGCTCAGTTGTTAAGTCTGCCTTTGCCTCTGGTCATGATCCCAGGACCCTGCATCAGGCTCCCTGCTCAGCGGGAAGCCTGCTTCTCCCTCTCCCAGTCTCCCTGATTGTATTCCCTCTCTTGCTGTCTGTCTCTGTCAAATAAATAAATAAAAGCTTTAAAAAAAAGAGGACAAACAATATCAATTGGATACAATTTATATAAAAACTACTTCTGCATATGCATTGAAGTGGCTAGAATTATGTTAATATAAATGATAACTATTTGTGTGTGGTGATATTTGAGGGTTTTTTCCCTACATTTAAAAATACCTTTAATCCTTTGAAATAATAAGTCCTAACTTATACAGAAATTAGTAAAATATACATTTTGGGACCAGTTACTTACTATAAAATAATATTTTCATATGTTTAGGAAAAAGTTATGACTCTTCCACATGGAAAAAGTGTGAAATGAATTTTCTTTGTCTACTGCTACTGTCTACTTTTAACTCTCTTACATGAGTAATAACAAATGAAATTAGGATGCTTCCAGGGTAGTGGTAGAGAGAGCCACAGTGTGTTAACAAAGAAAACAAGTAGTAGGCTCCATGTGTTTATGTATGCACATATAAAAGAAGCTGAAAAATTGTAGTAAACTTACCTACTTAGTATATGTAATATTAATATTTTGTGGATAAAATTATACTGTTTAGGTAACATTTAAAAAGCTTTACAGAGGGGGCGCCTGGGTGGCTCAGTGGGTTAAGGCCTCTGCTTTCGGCTCAGGTCGTGATCCCAGCGTCCTGGGATCGAGCCCCGCATCGGGCTCTCTGCTCAGCGGGGAGCCTGCTTCCCCCCTCTCTCTCTGTCTACCTATGATCTCTCTCTGTCAAATAAATAAATAAAATATTAAAAAAAAAAAAAAAACTTTACAGAGTAGGCTTAAAAGATGTCAGCATAATCTTAACACTGAGCCTCATGGATTCCTGGACTTCAAATACTGTTAAATATGAATGTTACTGGGGCTTGGATTTGCACAACTAGTTTGTATGTATGCATGCCTGATTTTATAAAAGCATAGGTGCCCATGTATTAGTTGTGTTATTATACGGTACAAATTTGCTTGTTGAGAGGGAAGATAACAATCTGAATTAATGACAACTGTGAATCATACAGCATTTGATGATAAATACAGCCATTCTGCTTTCAAGTTCATGTAAACCAAAGTAAGTTCAACAAACTCTGCAAGGAGAGAGTCCACACCTGATATAATCAATAGGTAATAGTAATTCGTTAATAGTACTATTTATACACCATTAATTAGTATATTTGTGTTCTGAAAAAATTGTTTTGTAAGTGAAAATACTGCTACCAAACCTCACCCTGTGTATTTACACAGTAAATGATTTTTAAAACAAATATTCTTCAACAGTTTAAGAAACTGTTCATTTGCACTGTTTTAGCTTATTCTTCTCCTACTCCTCCCCTCACCTTAACCTCCCTTTTCACTTTTACTTCCTAGTCTCCTGTGTACCATATGCTCCAGCCACATAAACTCATACTGGTGTTTCCTAGATGCTGTGTGCTCTTTCATACCGCTGTTCCTTTGCTCATAGTCTTCCTTCTTGAGATGCTCTTCCCTTTCTCTGTCACCCAAAAAATTCTTCCTTAATTTTTGGTACAGCATAGATGTAACTGCCTTTTTATAGCTCTTCAGCTATATCAGAAATTATTTGTCTCTTTTTGGTCTAGTTGAAACCCTCATACCAAATCATGACTCTTAGTGTAATTCATATTTCATAATTTGTGTCTAATTTTTTCCACCAGGTCGTGAATTCCTTAGGATAATAACTGTTTCTGATTCACGTTTGTGTCCAACAGGCACCTGGCAAATAATTTTTTTGTTTTTGTTTTTGTTTTGTTTTTAAGTGAATTGTGATTCTTAGTCCTTACAGAGATCGTCTTATCATTGTTTTTCTTTCTTCTTCCTTTTCCCCCTCTATGTCTCCAACCCTTTTTTCACTCCCTGCCTTCTTCCCCTCCTCCCTCCCTCTCAGTTTTTTTCTTTTCTTCAGATTCCTTTTTTTTTTTTTTTTAATTTATTTATTTTGATAGACAGAGGTCACAAGCAGGCAGAGAGGCAGGCAGAGAGAGAGGAGGAAGCAGGCTCCCCTCCTAGCAGAGATCCCTATGTGGGGCTCGATCCCAGGATCCCGGGACCATGACCCGAGCCAAAGGCAGAGGCTTTAACCCACTGAGCCACCCAGGCGCCCCTCTTCAGATTCCTTCTTAAATATCAAAGTTTGTTAATAGCTTTATTTAACTGTGTGCACATAATAAAAAAGGAATAATGGGCCTATGCAAACTTAAAGGTAAAAATTCAGCAAGAACTTATAATTCTACAGAGAACGCCATGGTACCTCCCGGGATATTTGCTTTGACATTCACCCTCTGCTTGTCAAGGGCCTTACCTTCAAGGTGTTGACTCCAAGTTGTTCACCTTCACTCAGGCACCTGGGATGGCTCAGTCAGTTAAGCCTCTCCCTTCCGCTCAGGTCATGATCCCAGGGTCCTGGGATCAAGCCCAGATTCTGACTCCCTGCTCAGCGGAGCATCTGCTTTTCTGCACCTCCCCTGGCTCATGCTCGTGCTTGCGCTCTCTCACTTTCTCTCAAATAAATAAATAAAATATATTTTTTTAAAAGTTGTTCCCCTTTGCTCATTCAGTATGAAGACCTCTTTTCTCATTTTCTTTCCCTTCCTCTCACAGTAATAAAGATATATGTAATTTACTTTAATAATTTTTTGAAACAAGAGGCAATTCTAATTTTTTAAAAGGTGATCCATAGACATGGGAAAACATTCAAATGGTACAAAAGGGTATACAGAGGAAAATAATTTTTCCCACTAACCCATTCTTCAACCCTTCATTTCCTCTTCCCATAAACAGTTGCCTATATCACAATCTTATGCATCCTTTCAAAGATATCCTCCCTATCTGTGAGGGAAAGAGACAAATATATCGCATATCAATGGATCACCTCACCTGTTCAAATAGTCTCCTAGCTATGTGTTCAGAGCTCTGCCTCCTTGATTTTGTTCTTATAAATTCAAATTTTTGTGTTTATAACTGTACAAAAATAAGAATCACTTATTGATCATGAGTTTATGGGCAGAAAATTTAATATTTTAATATCCCCTTAAAAAGAAAAACACTGGGACACCTGGGTGGCTCACTCGGTTAAGCGTCTGACTTCACTCAGGTCATGATTTCAGGGTCCTGGGATTGAGCTTTGCAGGAAACTCCACTCTGAGTGGGGAGTTTGCTTCTCCCTGTCCCTCTGCCCCTCATGCTCTCTCTTTGTCTCTCCCCATCCTCCTCCCTCTTTGTTTTTCTGTCTTTCTCAAATAAATAAAATCTTTCTAAAAAGACATGAAAAACATTAATTCTAAGTCTTCGTAATTAGAAATGACTTTGCAGTGAATCTGTTTTCAAACCAGAATAACCAGTTCATTTGTCATATGGGATTTAAAGAAAAAAAAAGGAAAGGAGTAGAGATTATGCTTTTGCTGAAAGCTGAACATCTCCACTTAACCTGCAGAATTATTTTTACATCTTTGCATCATGGGGCCAAAGAATAGATACTATGGGGAAAATCCTTTGAGAGGTTTCTTTCTCTTTCTGCCTTTAGCAAACAGTGAGGAATAATAATAACGGAAAAGGGTTGATTGCCTGGATGGCAGCATGATGGAACCTACTGTGTCATTCATGCGTTTCCTGCAAGCAGATTAGTGTCTAAAAGACATTTAGGTATGTGGAAGATCTGCAGTTCTTTTGTGAAGTAGGAACACAGTAAAAACCTGTGATTCTTAACTCCAGACAAAAGGTTTTAAGACACTCCCAGGGTTCAGTACCTCAGTAAAATCCTACTTAAAACAATGTTTTACGAGGCTACTGGGATTTGTTAGAAATAGCTTTCATACTTCAGGCTGGAATTACATGCCTGAGGGCAAATGATAGTAATGTTCTTTCACCTCCTTCTGTCACTCCATCTGTCTTGATAAAAATCTCCGTGGGGAAAAATGGTGTTAGTGCTGTATTTTGGGTAATTTTACACATTCGTCATTTCATTGTAGGGGAAAAACAAACAGAAGCATTTCAGTATTTACTTGGGTAAATGTTATATCCTTAAGTTTGGGGTTTTTTTTTTTATCTACATTTTGTTAAAACACACACATACATATATAACATAGAGTGCTGTGCAATGATGGAAGAAAACAGAAAGTACTTTGTTGATACTTTGGGGAAAATGTTTCTTCATAAGAATTATTATATAAATACATTTGTTAGTTAAGTAAATATGGAGTTAGTAGTTTTATAAGTTCCCATTTCAATATAAAGAAACTCAAATTTACCTATGAACTTGCTATTAATAGTCTATGTGGCTTTCTCTTGGCTCATCATTCGTTAGCTGTTTTCAATGAAAAGCAAAAAAAAAAAAGTATTTAGTTCAGGTTTAGATTTAAGTATTTAAGAACATGAAAGGGACGTAAAATTCTACTTCTGAGAGCTTATAATACATTCTTTATTTGAACTTGAACTTCCTTGTTCTGACAACTGTATTATGCCTTGGCCAGGCAGCAAGATGATATATAAGTAAAATCCAAGTCTTTCTTGGAAAGGATTAACCTTCAGTTGTTTAATGCTTACCTCACTGGGGTTTTGTATAGCTTAATTAGCATTGGAAAGCAGCTTGATATGATTGGTTAAGTTATTAAAGGTTAGGTAGTGCTATTATGATTGTGGTTTTGTAAACCTATGATCAATTTTTTCATTTGTGACTTGAGGGGAGGCTGAGGAGAATCTTTATCTTGGTCTTAATCTCTACGATAGTGTAGTTTGAGGCTAGAGGCTTTGTGAAGTGGGTCCCGTCTTTAATATCTTAGCTGAAAATTGATTGTTGTCTTTCCCTTAAACAATTCTGATACATTAACCAAGGGAAATGTACACTGTGAAAGTGGGCTTCTGTGGTGTGTGTGTGTGTGTATGTGTGTGTGTGTGTGTGTGAGAGAGAGAGAGACAGAGACAGAGAGATGTATAATCTAGTAGCAGGTTACTTTACTGATATGGTTAACACTGTAGGCAAGTCACAGATTGATTTTAACAATTCCTTGAATGACTTGGTTGTGACTAAAAGGGTATAAAATTTATTACAAGGAAATATAAATTTTTAATCTGGAAATAAACAAAAGGCCATTGCTTCTAGATCTCATCTCCTAGTTCTTCAGGAAGTTTCTAGTTGCTTGTTAACACAGGGATTAATTATGAAGGCTTTTCTGCATCTTTGTGCATTTGCAGCCGTATGTGCAGTTGGTTTTTTGCCAGCTCCATTTTTAAAACAGGCACCGAATGCCTATGGTTATATATGAGAATATTTTACTTGGATTTTATATCATAATATTTTCTCTGCTAGAAAGTAGTTCACAAAAAAATGATTGTGAGTGTGACTTGAAATACAAGGATATATTTGTAATTCATGCACAAAAGCATGAGCATGTTTGGTGCAAGGAGAGGGAATGACCTATGACCTATTCTTTTCCTTTATTCAAGCATTGGCTTTTTATAGGAGATGTAATTGTGTTCTCTTAAAGAATGAAAATTCATAAGTGGTGAAGTCTTCCTTCATTATAAAAGATATAAAATATTGTTCAAACCTCAGCCTTTGGTGGAAAGCAAAAGAGGATTTTCTCAGAAGATGGGCTTCCATTTAAGGAATGTCATTCTTTCATGCAAATAGTCTAATTCTATCTAATAATGATACTAGTGGACATTTCAGTTTGTCATAGGGCAGTTCATCCTCCAGGATATAACCTTTTAAAGTTTTCAGGCTTACTCAGTCACCTTTTCCCCTAAAATAATCTGTAGGGATCTGCTCTCAGTTGGTTTATTGCAACTTTGTTTGAAACTGAGTGGGTTGTCAGCATAGGGAACAATGCATTTCATGTATTTCTATCTTTTATGGAAAATATTATTCTCTTTTTTACTTGTTAGGAAACTATCTCTGGTCATTTTTTAATGCATCAGTCATTTGATAGGTATTTCCTGAGCACTTACTATGTGCCAGCATTTGGGCTGGGACATGCCATGTTCATAGCATTGAATAAGACAAGGTAGCTGCTCTCCAAGTGGAGAATTATTATTTGTGGATATATTGGGTCTTTTGCCCTCCCTCTCTTCTTTCTTCTTCTCCCTTCTTCTCTTCTGGCCTTCCTTCCTCTATTTTCAAGTAACAAATAAAATTTACAGTTATATTACCTTGCACATGATGCTGTAGTGTATCTTCACTGAGTCTTCGAGAATTCCTTAGGAGTGATAAGATGGTTATTGTTTATAAAGTGCTTTTTGTTGTTCAAATGCAAGTCAATCATGTTCCACAAATTGTATTCCTTTTTAACTGAATATGAATAATGAGAAATCAAAAAACATAAAATTTCCATTGAGTAGTTTTAGGATACCTTTTATTACTCTTAAAAATAATATTCGGGGGCACCTGGGTGACTCAGTCATTAAGCCTCTGCCTTCAGCTCACGTCATGATCCCAAGGTCCTGGGATTGAGCCCTGCATCCAGCTTCCTGGCTTCCTGCTCAGCAGGGGAACCTGCTTCTCCCTCTCCCACTGCTTGTGTTCCCTCTCTCTCTGTGTCTCTCTCTGTCAAATACATAAATAAAATCTTTGAAAAAAAAAAAAAAGTAATATGGTGCACCTGGGTGGCTCAGTGGGTTAAAGCCTCTGCCTTCGGCTCAGGTCATGATCCCAGGGTCCTCAGATCAAGCCCCGTATCAGGCTCTCTGCTCAGCAGGGAGCCTGCTTCCCCACCCCCCACCCTCTCTGCCTCCCTCTCTGCCTACTTGTGATCTCTGTCTGTCAAATAAATAAATAAAATCTTTAAAAAAAAAAAAAAGTGATATTCACTGTTACAACTAGTGATTGGATCCATTCTACCAGCACCTTTTTTTCCCCTTCTAGTGAATAGGTTGCCCTTTTCCCTATCTTGTTGGTAGTTACTGAATAGGTTCCAGTGCTAAGACTTGATATCCACCATACTACTCAGAAGATTGTTTGGCTCACTTCATTACTCTCAGCCAAGTTCAAAATAGGTCAAGCATTATGAACTACCAATAAATGGTATAATTAATGTAGAAGTATGATATTAACCTATACCTTTCTTTTTTAGCATTCTTTTATGTTAGATTCAGAATCGATTTAAAATATGGCTGATCATCAGAATTACCAGAAGTGGTATTATTATTATTATTATTATATTTCTGTACCATTTTAAAGGATTGTTTGTGAGGAGAAAAAAACTGCCCTCTTCTTTCCTATTTTTTTTTTAAAGATTTTTATTTATTTGACAGACGGAGATCACAAGTAGGCAGAGAGGCGGGCGGGGGCAGGGGGAGCAGGCTCCCCACTGAGCAGAGAGCCCAATGCGGGGCCCCATCCCAGAACCCTGGGATCATGACCTGAGCTGAAGGCAGAGGCTTTAACCCACTGAGCCACCCAGGTGCCCCATCTTCTTTCCTATTTTTTTTTTTTTGTATAAGATTCCATCAACTGTTATTTAAAGGTAGTATCTTTGATTCATTTAGGAGTACAAATCTCTAAATTGATCAGAGAGGGAATCTCCTGATCTCAGCTCTTTCCTTTTATTTCTTGAGCATTATTTCTCTTCACTTATGTTATTTTTGATAATTTTACTCTGGATTTGTTATGGAAGTTGAGCAGAAAGGGACTCTTTTCCCAGATTCTTCCTGTCTAGTAATATACCATCAAACTCCTCAACATCTCTTGCCATAATTACTGTTCCTCAGTTCTAACTCTATAGTGGCTGATTTGTCTCCCTCGCTGTCTTCTATTCTCTGTAATTCAGCTGACTTGAATGCTCCTGACAATATTATTTTGCCACAACTTGTTTGAAACCGTTCAGTGGCTCTCCATTACATAAAGTCATAAACATTTAACCGTCTTTGAATGGAATAAGAGGTCTTTATGATCTGGCTCTTACCAATCTTTTTGCTTTCATTTTCCACCACTTCTACTATAAAATCAGTAGCACTGAACTTCTCTGCCATTTCATTTTACACCACCAATCCTTTGCACATGTTGTTCTTTCTGACTGTAGAATGGTTTCCATTCCCTTTGGCCTAGGTTTAGTTTATCCTTTAATACAAAGCTCATGCATTTTCCTTTCTGTATAGCCACCTTTGCCTCTCTTCAGTCTGTCTCATTACTCCACAGTCTTCATCACTTTCTCCTCTTTGCTACCTAGACACAAATTTGCTATTGCGCTTTTCGCCCCGGCCCTTCCCTACTAAACTGGGAGCTTTTTAAACATAGGGTAAGGGTTGGATATGTGTTTTACCTATCATGTATCCCCCAGTAATTGTCCCAGTGTCAGGTACAATTAAAGGCCACAGTATATATTTATTCAGTAAAATTGATTTGGGTTGAAGACCAAATACATGAAGTGATTAAAGTTGTGTGAAGCATTCTGAGCCCATATTAAGGCTATTAGTCAATGGATACCACCTATAGGTTATATCATAAAGCAGAGGAATTGGCTTAAACAAATGGGGTGTTCAGTCTGGCATTCCAGAATCTTGGCAGTCCCAAATATAATATAAATGACCCCCCTTTTAGGAAAGTGTACATCCCTGTAAATGTTAGCATTCATTAAATCAGTACTGCAAAGGGCTGTGAGACCATAGTCTCCAAAGAGTAAGTTCTGTACATGGTATTTTGGTAGTTTCTTAACCATTTTGTTCACATATGATGGATCCAGTATAGTTTCTTGCAATTAGTTCAGGCAATTGATCAGTCCTTCCAGGCTTAAGTAGTGTTTATAATCCCCACCATAATTCCATAGGCTTTCCAATCTAATCCTGCCTTGCTTGTTGATCTTTACCATGTATTTTTCTTGAATCATTTCCTTGAATCACCGTAAAACAGTCACCTGCATTCCACTCCTTTTGTCTGTGCCAATGCTATAGACCTTATATTTACCTTTTTTAGGTGAAAAAGTAGAGTAAGGAAAATATCCAATATTTTATTTTATTACTTTTTTTTATTAACACATAATGTATTATTTGCTTCAAGGGTACAGGTCTGTGAATCATTAGTCTTACACAACTCACAGCAGTCACCGTAGCACATACCCTCCCCAGTGTCCAAAACCCAGCTACCCTATCCCTTTTCCCCCCACCACCCACCAGCAACCCTCAGTTTGTTTCTCGAGATTAAGTCTCTTATGGTTTGTCTCCCTCCCCGGTCCCATCTCGTTACATTTTTTCCTTCCCTACCTACCATGACCCCTCACCATGCCGGGGATAGAACTAGAGGGTATTATACTAAGCAAAATAAGTCAATCAGAGAAAGACAATTATCATAAAATGTCTACTATTTTAAATAAAGAATGATAAAACTTAACTAAAATGAATCTTGAACTTAAGTGGGGAATCGACTGCTACCTTTATTTTGAAAGAGAGATAATTGTTCTTTTAGCAAACAAACCAGACTTTTGTTTTTGTTTTTGTGAAATGTTCAAATTTTTATAATGAACACTATAGATTATGTATTTCACAGAGTAAAGATACAGACTAAACTTGGCTGCCTAATATCTATATAAAGGAATGTTATATTAAAACAAAATAGTTGTGAGATGATGAGCTTTTGTAAAACACACTTTTATAATGAATTTTACAGTGCCAGTTTGACTTCTAAGAAATCTTGAGAGGCACCTGGGTGTCTCAGTTGGTTAAGCATCTGTCTTCGGCTCAGGTCATGATCTCAGGGTCCTGGGATTGAGCCCCACTTTGGGCCCCTTGCTCAGCAGAGAGCCTGCTTCTTCCTCTACCTCTGCTTCTCCATGCTTTTGTTCCCTCTCTGTCAAATAAGTAAATAAAATCTTAAAAAAATAATAAAAGTAATTAGAGGGGTGCCTGGGTGGCTCAGTTGGTTGAGTGTCTGACTTTGTTTCAGGTCATGATCTCAGTGTCCTGGGATTCACCTGTGTTGCCCCCACCCCCAATCAGGCTCTGCATTCAGTAGGGAGTCTACTTCTCCCTCTGCCCCCGCCCCCCGCTCATGTTTCCTCTCTCTCACTCTCTCTCTCAAATAAATAAAATCTTTTTAAAAAAATAATTAGAAAATAAGATGAAAAATTGCTTTTAAATGTGAATTCTTAAAATACAAATTAGACTAATCTTTGTTAATGGCATTTATCTAGCATGTTATATTTAATATGTTTATTAATTAATAATAATCCTTAAATCTCTCATTAAGTGTCAGGGTATCATTAACATGAATGGATTTAATAAACTGCAATTTCACTAGCCACATTTCAAAAATATTTAGATAAGGACTTATTTTGAACTTGCCTGTGTCTATTTTACTATTATAATACGAACTGAAAATATTAGAATTTCTTTTTTGAGGCAGAATGATAAGGGAAATTTGTTTGCAGCATTCAGTTCTTCCTGAAAATAAAGTATCATTTTTTTTTCTCACTTCCATGATACTCTTCCACCAGTTACCTGATTTTAAGAGAGGTCACTTTGAATTAAGTTGAATTTGACATATATTCTTTATCAGAGAACTTGGTGAGAGTCATCTGTTTATCCTCCACAGCATTTTCTTCTGTCATTTCTACTCTAAAACATTACTGTGGGGCTGATAGTTATTCTGTGTTTCTTAAAGTAGGAGCATAAATCATATTATCTGGGCTAGAAAATGCAACTTATAACAATGGAAATGAAGCTTAAAAATGACCTGGCAAACTGGTGATCTGGAATCTAAAACCTTTTCAGTTGAATTGAAATTAATTTTTGGCCCCTATAGATTCTGTTAATTTTTTGGATTTTTTTAATTTTAGGAATGATTATTTTTCTTAACTGGGTTAAATAAATGTACACAGAGATGATCACATGCACATATATATGCAAATGGGAATTTTGATGTGTTATGATTTTAACTGTAGATCTATAATAAAAACCACATTTTTTTACTTGGATGTGAATATGCACAGTTTGAAGATTAAATGTACTTATTAATCATTGCTTTGACAGCAGCAGTGTTCAGTTAAAATTCTTGATATTATCATATAATTTATATAGTATTCTTTCCAAAGCTGTTAATTCACTTATGGCAGTTATGACTATTATTCTGGAAAAGGATTATCTTTCTTTCTTATATGATAAGCTATTTTAATGTTACTGAAATTTTTAAAAGCCATAATTCTTTTATGTTCCTTCAAATTTTCCTAGCAGACTATGGTGTGGGTCTGCAGAATAGCTACGCAAGTTACTAAATTATTTATTCTTTTGATAGTTTTCAGTTAACATCTCCCAAGATGCCGTAGTAAGAAACCAGATAAGAACCTGCTTAATTCTTTGATGACCCAAGAGATTCTCTGGTTAAAAAAAAAATTGTAGGGTGTCTTTGTGGCTCAGTCAGGCTGCCTTCAGCTCAGGTCATGATCTCTGAGGGTCCTGGGGTTGAGCCCCGCGTCAGTCTCCCTGCTTGGCGGGGAGCCTGCTTCTCCCTCTCTCTCAAATAAATAAATAAATAAAATAGTTTAAAAATAAATAAATAAATAATTGTAGCTTAGTATTTGTGATTATTTTCTCACATAGGACTTAATATATTGTAGTATATTGAGTTTTCCAAGCATGGTCCTGTGTAAACACTTGCTTCAGTATGTAGTATTTTATTAAATTTTTTGTAGACCAGTCGTAATTAGCTCAGCAACATACTTCATAAAAAGGTGTAATCATAATATTTATAAAATTTTAGGGTTGTACCATAAAGATGTTCCACAGTGTTCGTGCTGTTCTACAGTAGAACACAGTACAAATATTAATAGGTAACATTTATTGAGCCTCTACTATTTTGGAGCATTTAGTCCTCAAAATGAATCTTTGTGGTACTATTGTTTTTGTTTGTTTGTTTTTTCTCTTAAAGGCTTTACTTTGAATATGGTATATTACTTTGAATATGGAAAAATCTTACAGGTACACATGGAAAAGTAAGACATGATCACAGTTTGTGGTACTGTCATTTTCATTGTACAGGTAAAGAAAATGGGCTTAGGTTAAATACCTTCAGAGTCACATAGCTAGTAGGACCCTGATCAAGGTCTGTCTTACTCTAAAACCACCATAATACACCTAACCATATGTAGAACTTAAGAAACAGGGTAGAGGACCTTAGGGGAAAGGAGGGAAAACAGAATGGGAAGTCATCAGAGAGGTAGAAAAGACTCTTAATAGGAAACAAACTGAGGGTTGTGGAGGGGAAGAGAATGGGGTGGATGGGATAATTGGGGGATGGCCATTAAGGAAGGCACATGATGTAATGAGCACTGGATGTTCTACGAAACCAATAATAAAAAAAAAAAGATTACTGTGATATAAAAATAAATAAAACCACCGTAGTGCACCTAACCAGCAGTTGAAAAGGCACTGATTTAAATGATTTTTACAGTGATGGTAATGATTAATTCATCTAATCTATCCATCCTTACTAGAATGATATATATCCCAGAGTAGTTTGGCTTGGGATAAAGGGCATAATAATGTAACAGGTTTTCTTTGGAGGCCTGGAAACTCTTTATACTTATCTTAAAACAGCTGAGGATATTTGGCTCTAGATCAC
Organism: Lontra canadensis; assembly: GCF_010015895.1. Lineage (NCBI taxonomy): Eukaryota > Metazoa > Chordata > Mammalia > Carnivora > Mustelidae > Lontra > Lontra canadensis. The sequence continues at coordinate 3,000,392 of NW_022631049.1, read as the reverse complement.
TGACCAATATGGATAACTAAATCAGGGTAACATTGAGTCCGATATTTACAACTCAGGCCACCTCATAGTAAATTTGTTCCTAACAGGTTTTATTTTATTCTGTTAACCAAGAGAAAGGAAGAATAATAAAAGCCTGGACTCCCAATTCTGGCTGCACTGCTTATTAGCTTTGGAACTTCAAACAAAGTGCTTAGCCTCTCTGAACTTCCATTTCCTTGTCTAAGAATACCTCCTTTTTCATGATTATTGTGAGTTGTAAATGAAATAGTTCTGTTAAATGGTAAACACAGTGCCTTGAAGATAATGGGAGTAACGTATATGATAATAGCTATTATAACTATATTGTCATTTGCATTATTCATTTTAGAACAAGCAAGAGTAGGGAATAAATTTTTTTAAAAACTTGTTTTGCAAATTTGAGTCCTTTAGAAATAAGCAGTTCGGTGATGAGCATTCAGACAGACTAATGTGCCCTATCCTTACATGGGAAACATTATAGTCGTAGCAATCTGCCAGTTTGTTTAGCTTAAAAGCGTTCTATTATGAATATAAAAGTACATGTTTCTACTTTTAGATATGTTTGTGTGTGTGTGTGTGTATATATATATATATATATATATATATCACTATACTTTTTGGGGAGAAGAGAGTATATGTATGCATCTATTAAATCTAGTCTAATTTAGCTTTTAGTGTTTTTGTTTGGTAGAAGTCTTATCCTCATTTCTTAGTTTATTGTCATCATTGAATTGTGAAAGAAAATAATTTTATGTTTCCATAATAATACATTTATTTATTTCAAAGACTAAACTGTTGTTTGCAATTTTTTATAAGCCCTGAACATAAAACTAAATTTTTGCTTGAGCTGTTTTTCACCTTGTAAATGAGAAATAACCAAAAACACAATCAGTCATCAACACTAGTAAACAGAAAACATGATTTCAGAATATGCTGCCCACTCTAATATCAGGCATATAAATAAGAAAATCATCTTTATAAAATGAAATTGGAGGAGGAGAGGAAAAGAGAAAACCTAAACTCATTGAGAAAACGCTGTTTCCTCCTTTCCATGCGTGCTCTCAACAGCATTTCTTTTTTTTTTTTAATTTTTTAAATTTATTTTCAGCGTAACAGTATTCATTGTTTTTGCACCACACCCAGTGCTGCATGCAATCCGTGCCCTCTCCAATATCCACCATTTCTTTTAAGCATTTTTTAAAAATTGAGGGTATGCCTAAAAGGAGACAAAAAGTGCCCTTTTAGAAATTTATTTTCCAAATGTAATTTTATTTACTTTCTTATTTTTATTTTAAGATTTTATTTATTTATTTGACAGCACAAGCAGGGGAAGTGGCAGGCAGAGGGAGAATGGAACATTAGGCTCTCCATTGAACAGACAGCCGGACAAAATGGGTCTCCCATCCAGGACCCTGGGATCATGACCTGAGCTGAAGGCAGATGCTTAGCTGATTGAGCCACCCAGGCTCCCCTAATTTTATTTACTTTAGTATATTCTTAGTTTGGTATGAGTATTTTCTGAAATGTTCTAAATTCTTACTTATACTAGGGAATGGCTGGTGTGGGGTTGTAAGCAAGCTACTCAAGTTTGGGCCCAGGTCATATGAAGGCCTGACCCACTACCTTGTAGGAAGTCTATGTTTAGAAGAATTTGAGGATATATTTCTGGGCCGGACATCCAGAGATACTCTGTGGTTTGCAAGGTTTCCAAGTCTCTTTTCAACATTTGTTCTAGGGGTTCTGCTTCACTTAGTAAACTAGTAATTGGTGTGGTGCTACCATTTTATTCTACCTTCAAACTTTGCATCTAAAAGATCCGTAATAGCATGATTTGGCAGGCAACCGAGGTCTTGCCATTTCTTAATAAAGCCATTCACTACTTTCTTAATTTGTATCTAGAAGAGATTTCTAATAATAGTTTTACAGGTCTACTTAGTATATAAGCTTTGACAAAAATTCAGTAGTCTGTAAATCCTCTGCCCAGAAGATATTCTCAGCAAAGATTCTTGCCCTTTGAGTATATGAAGAAAATTAGCTGTTGTTTTTGAGAATGTTGGAATGTAGGAATTTCTCAGAAAACAATAGATGTTAACAGTAGAGTAACTTGATAATAAGGCCAGGATTTGGACACTTATTTTAACCAAAAAAACCTAAAATAAAATATGCAAATTTTTTTACAACAACCTATACTTTGAGCATTTTCTTACATTAAAAGTATTCATTCTTAATGAAAAACATGAATTTGGAAAAACAAAGAAACATAGCAAATGCAGCAATTGCATTTTTGAAAAAGGAGTCGGATTTTCCATTTACTCATATTTCAGTTTCACAAGTGCTCTATTTTCATTTCTCACTGATCTTTCACTTCTCACTATAGCTTGGTACAAACAGAGCTTTGTTGTTTTCCCCTCCTTTACCACCTTCTTATTTTCCCCTTGGCTCTGATAAATAGTGATTTGTTTGTTTGTTAGCTCATTTATTCAAAAAATATTTATGAAGTAATTATGGTGTGTCAGAGAATGTGTCAGATGCTAGATATAAAATAGTGCCCTCACAGATTTGAATGTAGCAGAGAGGAGAAACAGGCTTTTACCTTATATATGTGGTTATAGAAACAACCAAAATCACCATCAGTAGAGGATGGGTTAAATAGATGATGTTTCTGTAAAATGAATGTTTTGTAGGTGTGTGTGTGTGTGTGACATTTTTAGAAAATGCCTAAGACACTGCCAACAGTTATTGTCTCTACTGAGGGTCCATGGGGACTGGACTTGTTATTCGTTGTGTATAATCTTGTACCTTAAAAAAGAAATAAACCTCTATTCATGTAGGTATATTCAAAGAAACTTTAAGTAAATAAAATTTAAGAAAAATTTGCAGTACAGTGAATAAACAAATAAGCAATTACACTTTTGTAAAAAAAAAAAATCTGGAAGTAAAACCTTCAATTTTTAAAACAATCACTCATTACCTTAATTTGTGTGTTTTGTCCAAAATGCCTTCTTTTAACAGGAGTGCTGTTGTCACATTTGAAGTGAGCAGGGACAACTATCAGTCTAGATTGTTCTGTTTTAGGCTGTTGGATGATGAAAGAATGGTCTAATTTACACTTTCTATTTCACTTGTCAAAATAAACTTGGTCACAGATTTCCTTGGAGAATTGAGCCTGAGACCTCTATTTAATGTTGATATTATAGTATCACAGAGCTGAATTTAGATACAGATTATCCCATGTGATTATTCCGTTAAAACTGATGTGGTTGCTTGACCTTCTACTTCTTGGGTTCCATTTCTAATTTCTGCACATTAGGTAAATAGATAGGTATAATGATAAGCAGTTCATTTGAATAAAATGGTGTTTTCTTTCCATAGAGACAAGGCCTGTCTCTTCCATTTAATTTGAACAGACCCTTGGCAAAGCTTGACATTTGAATAAATGTAATTTTTTTTGTGCTTTTGCTGGAGATATTTTAGTAGAAAAATATTGAGCATCTATGCGTTATTGAGTATAGTGCCAATTTTCAGCCAATTTAGCTCATATTTATAAATGGTCCAAATTTATGTTAGTCTTAGTGGTTTTTTTGATAGGGTACCACTATTATAGATTCTCTTTATACACTGTGTTCTTTCTTTTTTTGTTTTTAATTCTTTTTATCTTAGGAGCTCTTGTCCCATATAGCAATGACCGAAGTTTTGGTAGATGATGAATAACTAAGTTGGTTAATCTCTTTTAATAAAGGACATTCCACTTGATATTTTTATAGCAGTATTCTAATATGCAATACTGCCTGATGTCAGAAGTTGAGAGTTAAATAGCATTAATGATGAGCATCTACCCAATTTTTATTTAGTTTTTTTCATTAAGGGATATCTCTGCATTTAATTAAAGAGTATTTGTAATACATACATGAAGCTCAGAAAATAATGTAATTCCGTGTCCCTGTCACTCCTTTTGAACAAGTATTGACAAGTATTTTGCTTCAGATTGTTAGGAAAAATACAGATATTACGCCCTTCCTCAATCCCATTTTCATTCCTCCCTTCCCAGAGGTAATCACTATTCTATCATATATACCTTCTGTCCATACTTTTATTCTTATATTGTGTAAGTATATATGTATGAAAGCATGTTAATGTTTTAAAGATTTATATGAATGTTTCACACTACATATGTATGTATTCTGTGACTTCTTTCATTCAACACTGTGATACTTGTGCAGGATTTTGCATAAGTCATACTTGGAGATATACCCATTACTCTATTGATGAATAGAAAGTATCTCATTGTGTTCATGTGCCAAAGTCTCTCTAGGGTGATTACCTGGAAGGACATATGCTGAGTCTTAATATATGGGCATCCTTGACTTTGAAGTAATTTCATGGTTATTTTATAAATGGATTATTCTACTTTTATCTCTCTACCTTTATTATATGTGTCTCCCTGCCCCTCAGATTTGTATGTTGAAGCCCTATTCCCCCAGTAGCTCAGAATGTGATTATATTTGGAGTAGGGCTTTTAAAGAGCTTATTAGTTAAAATGAAGCCATTAGGAATGTCCCTAGAACAATCTAACTGATGTCCTTATAAAAAGAGGATATTTGGATACACAAAAGAGAAATCGGGAAGTCAATCACACAGAAGAACATGTGAACACACATGAGTACGTAGCTTTCTACAAGCCAAAGAGAAAAGCCTTTGAAGAAACCAAACCTTGATTTTGCACTTTTAACCTTCATAACTGTGGGAAAACAAGTTTCTATTGTTTAAGCCACCAGTATATGGTATTTTATTATAGTAGCTCTAGCAAACTAATAGAGTAGTTCCAAATACTGCCCTATATCCTCACCAGCATTCAGTATCACACTTTTTGGTTATCAATCTAATAGGTGAGAAATGGTATCTCTGTTTTAATTTGAATGTCCTAGTTAGTAAAATTTTAGAGTTGGTTATTTCTCAGGAGTATTATTCAGTAAAGTCCTTTTCTATGAATTGCTAGTTCATATACTTTGCACATTTTTCTATTAGATTTTTTCTTTATATAATCTAGGTAGTGATTAGGTATTTTCCATTCTCTTCTGTACATCTATAACTTGCATTTAAACTGTATTGCATAGAAATTCCTATTTAGGAAAGTCAGATTTATCAATCTGATTTACCAAATCATGGTTTGGACTTTTAAAATCTTGGGTTTTTAAAAAGATTTTATTTATTAGAGAGAGAGAGAGAGAGAGTGAGTGAGTTCTTATGTGTGCATGAGGGGGCGGTAGTGACAGAGGCAGAGGGAGAGGGAGACGCTGACTCCCCTCTGAGCAGGGGTTTTCCCAGGTGGGGCTCATCTCAGGACTGTGGGATCATGACCTGAACCTGAACCGAAGGCAAATGCTTAACCAATGAGCCATCCAGGTGCCCCTGGACTTTTAAAATCTTATTTAAAATAAATCTTCTTTCCCAGGATCTTGAATAATGTAAAATTTCTTCTAAAGTTTTTAAGTTTTAATTGTCAGATTATTTTTCACATTTTCCAAGTAGGAAGCCAGATATCTCAGTGATCATTTATTGAATAATTTATCTTTTCCCCAATAATTTAGAATGATACCTCTGTCATACATACTGGAATCTATTTCTAGGTACTTTATTCTGTTTCATTAGTCTGTTTATCTAACCTTATGCCACACTGTTTTAATGTTTTAATTATTATTTTGCAGAATTATCTAGTCCATTTGAGGCGTTTGGTTTTTCGTATGAATTTTAGCATCACTTTGTCAAATTCAATTAAATTTTTTTGGTAATTTTTTTTAAAGATTTTATTTATTTATTTGACAGACAGAGATCACAAGCAGGCAGAGAGGCAGGCAGAGAGAGGGGAAACAGGCTCCCCCCTGAGCAGAGAGCCCATGCGGGGCTCTATCCCAGGACCCTGAGATCTTGACCTGAGCCGAAGGCAGAGGCTTAACACACTGAGCCACCCAGGTGCCCCTGGTAATTTTTTATTGGAATTGCATCTAATATTAGATCAATTTGGGGAGCAATTAGCTCTTCAGAAAATACGTGGGGTTTTCCCCCATACAAATCATGTTATCTTTTGTTAGATTTGTTCCTTAGTACTTGATTGTTTTGTATAGTTACTATTTTAAAGGTGATATTTTTAAAAGATACATTTTGTAATTTGTGCTTATTGTTGTCTAGGAGCATTAGACTAATTTTTCTTTTAAGATTTTTTTATTTATTTGACAGAGAAGAGACAGTGAGAGAGGAAATACAAGCAGGGGGAGTGGGAAAGGGAATCAGGCTTCCTGCTGAGCAGGGAGCTCAATGCAGGGCTTGATCCCAGGACCCTGAGATCATGACCTGAGCAAAAGGCAGATGCTTAACGACTGAGCCACCCAGGCATCCTAAATAATTTTTATACCTTAATATTGTATCTAGCAATTCCCCTAAACTCTTTTAGTATTTATTAATTTATAGATTATTTTGGATTTTCTGCATTAAAGGTCATATCATCTGTGAATAACACCAGTTTCTTCCTTTTCTCTACTTGTCTTACTTCCTTCTTACTACCTTGGCTAAGACTTCAGTACAGTGGTGAACAGAAGTAGTGAAGGGCAGACATTCCTTCTTTTATTATTAACTTTAAAAGGTATACTTTTGATTATTTGATCCATGGAATGTGATATTTACTTTGAATTTATGATAGTTACACCTTATCAATTTTCCTTATTAAGAATTTTATAATGATGGGTATTAAAGATGGCATGTGTTGTAATGAGCACTCGGTGTTACACACAAATAAAGAATCATGGGACACTACATCAAAAACTAATGATGTACTGTATGGTGACTGACATAACAAAAAAAAGAATTTTATATTGAGAAAATTTTAAAATTTGTCAAATGATTTTTTCCTGTTTCTATTGCACTTGTGATTTTATTTATTTCCTTTAATTTGTTAATGCAATGAATTTACATGAATAGCTTTTCTAATCATAAATCAATCTGTTAGTCTTAGATAAAGTATGGGTAGTCATGATGTAATTTTAAATACATTGCCGTATTTGTTAATATATCACTTCAGATTTTGAAAATAAATTTTAAATTGAATTGGCTTTTTAATTTTCATTTTCTTGATCTTTATACTCTTTTATATCAACCTTCTACTAATCTCAGGAATGGAATTTTAGAGATCCTCTCTTAATATAATCCATAGAAAACTTCAATTCAGATAATTGTTTTATGAAGATTTTTTTATAACTCATATGTAAAAATGCCTAGGGGTACCTGGGTGGCTCAGTAGGTTAAGCAGCTGCCTTTGGCTCATGTTGCGATTCCAGCATCCTGGGATCAAGTCCTGCATCAGGCTCCATACTTTGTGGGGAACCTGCTTCTCCCCCTGCTTCTGCTCTCTGTCTCTCATAAATAAATAAATAAAATCTTTAAAAATAAATAAATAAATGAGGGGCCCCTGGGTGGTTCAGTTGGTTTAGTGGCTGCCTTTGGCTCAGGTCATGATCCCAGGGTCCTGGTTTCGAGCCTTCATCAAGCTCCCTGCTCAGCGGAGAGCCTGCTTCTCCCTCTACCTACCGCTCTGCCTACGTGTCCTGTCTATCTCTCTATCTCTCTGTCAAATAAATAAATTAATTTAAAAAAATGAATAAAATGCCTGGACCTAGAGTTTTTTTTAAATTCAATAGATTTTTGGCAAATGATTCAATTTCTGTTTCTTTTTTAATCTATTTGGTAATTTAATTTCTTCTGAATATGTTTATAGTATTTTTGTGATGAATTTTGACATTCCTAATCTGTGTTTATAATTCTCTTTTCATTCCTAATACTGCTTATTTATGCCTACGTCCTTTTTCTTAAGATCTCTATTGTTCCAACATTCAAGGCATAATTGTTTTAAGTGTTTAAGAAAGGCAACCTGTTTAAATCAATTATTAAATATATTTCTGATGATACAAGTTTAATTTTTCTGAGAATGCTCTATAATCATTCCACTTAGGCTACAGATTCACTGTTTTTTTCATATTCTGACTAGAAAGTAAGAATTTACTGGGTTTCATATTTTTTGATAGATCCACTGAATTCCTTGAAGAGTGAGGCTTATGTTTGGGTATTAGTAGGGCAACTTCATGCTTTAATAAATATTTTTGTCAAATGTTTTATTCAGGAGAATTTTGCAACTTTTGAAGTATACAACAAATCTCAGAAAAACCTAACCTGTAGGCATTTTTACTTTTCCCCCCCAAGTTTTTATTTTTAATTCCAGTTAGTTAACATACAGTGTAATATTAGTTTCAGGAGAATTTAATGATTCCACACTTAAATATAACACCCATTGCTCCTCATGATTAAGTGCACTTCTTTTTTTTTTTTTTTAATTATTATTTTTTTTAAATTTCTTTTCAGTGTTCCAGAATAAGTGCACTTCTTAATCCCCATCACCTACTTCACTCATCCTCCACCCTCGCCCCTCTGGTTACCATCAGTTTGTTCTCTTTGTAGTTAAGAGTCTGTTTCTAGGCATTTATAAAGGCACTTTAAATAAGGAATGAGGATCATATGCAGGAAAATCAGTTTTATATTTAGGATGTCAGCTCTAAGCAGTGAACCAGGACAGCCACACATTCTACCCTTCTTGCATTTCCTAATGACTAAGGATGTTTAACATCTTTTAATATGCTTATTTGCTATTTTTGCATCTTTTTTAGTGAAGTGTCTATTAGAATCTTTTTTGTCCATTTTTGTGGGGGGTTGTTTTCTGATGATTAGATCCTGGGTATATTCTAGATACAAGTTCTTTAACAGATATGGGATTTGCAAATATTTGCAAATATTATCTTCTAAGTCTCTGTTTTGTTTTTTCGTTATTTTACCAATGTTTTTCTAAAAGAGTTTTTAATTTCAACGAAGTCCACTTTATCCATTTTTTTCTTTTACAAATCTTGCTTTTGTGTCATACCTAAGAAAATTTTGCCTGAGGATCACAAAGGTAATTTCTTATTTTCTTACAGAAGTTTGATTGTTGTAAAAGCTATCCTTTTGCAGGTAGATTGCCTTTGTGACTTTGAAAAATCAGCTTTACATGTACGTGGAAACCTCTTCCTGGACTCGTCTTCTGTTTCAATAAATCTCGTTGTCTGTCTTTATTTCTAGCAAATCACTGCCTTGATTATTGTAGCTTTATGGTAGATCTTAATATCAGATGGTGTTAGTCTTTCAGTTTTCTTAGTCTTGTTCAGATTTGTTTAGGCTATTTAAGTTTTTGCATTTTCAATATTTTCTAAAGAATCAGCTTTTAGTTTCATTGATTTTTCTCTTATTCTTTTATTTCCATTTCATTGATTTCATCTCTGATCTTTATTATTTCCCCATTTGTACTTAATTCAGGTTTCATTTGCTCTTTTTTCCTAGGTCCTTAAGGTAGAAGCTACAACATATAATTTGCAATAAATCCCATTGGTTGTATTTTTCAGTTTAGGTGTTGTAATTTTTGTTTCCCAAAGTTCAACTTGGATCTTTTTTTAATGTTTAGTATTTTTTTTATTATTAACATATAATGTATGCCCCAGGGGTACAGGTCTGTGAATTGCCAGGTTTACACTTCACAGCACTCACCATAGCATATCCCTTCCCCAATGTGCATATAGTATGTTTTTTATATCCTCTTTCTCTCTGTTTAACCTTTGAAGAGATGAAATGTCATAACAACTGTTCCTTATCTGCTAGTTTTAACATCTATGTCAGTTTTGCTTGATTGATTTCCCCCCCTTATTATGGATTATATTTTCCTGTTTCTTTGCATGTCTGGTAACTTTTTGTTGGATTTCAGAGATTATTACCTTTGCCCTGTTGCTTACTAGATACATTTGTGTTTTTCCAAATATTCTTAAACTTTGTTCTGGGTTGCAGTTGAGTTACTTGGTAATAGTTTGATCCTTTGGGATATTCCCTCTAAAAAATGTTGGGCAGGATCCAAGTAATGTTTAGTCTGTGGCTAATTCCCCCACCAACTGATACCAGATTCTCTGAACATTATACCCAATGCCCCATGAACTATGAGGTTTTCCAGTTTAACAGGTAAGATCAGGAACTGTTCCCAACCTTGAATGAATGCCAGGCACTGATTTCATTAATTCTTTGAGAGAATTATTTTCTCAGCCTTCAGCAGATTCTTTACATACATGCACTGATTGTCAAGTAGTACTATGCATATCTCTGGAGTTTTCTCCTTGTTCAGCTCTCTCTTCTGTGGTACTTTGGTCATCCAAACTCTAGCTATCTCGGTTTTTTAGACACAGCTTTATCACTTCAGAACATGTACCAGATTCCACCTGAATTCTCCTTCTCTGTAGTCAGGAATCTCTCAAGGCAGTAAACTGGGGCAGTAGAAGGGCTATCATCATTTATATTCCTTCTCTGGGAGTCACTGCCCTTTGTTGTCTGATTCCAGTGTTTTTTCAACTTTATTGGGATGTGACTGATCCATGACATAAGGTCAGGTTGTACAACATGGTTTATACATACCTATATTATGAGATGATTACTACTAAAAGATTAGTTAACACAACCATCTCAACACATAATTACCATTTTTTATAGTGAGAACAATTGAACGTCTACTCTCTTTGAAATTTTCAAGTATATAATACAGTATTGTTAACCATAGTCACTACGCTGTACATTAAATTCCCCAGAATTTATTCATCTTAGAAAATTAAGTCTATACCTTTTGACCAGTATCTCCCCATTTTCTCCACCCCTCAGCCCTTGGCAATAACAGTCTACTCCCCATTTCTGTGAGTTTGTGATTTTTCTATTTCACATAAAAATAAGACTGTACAGCATTTGTCTTTTTCTGTCTTACAGTTCGTTTAACATAATGCCCTCAAGGTTTGTGTGTATTGTGTGTATTGCAGATGGTAGGATTTACACCTTTGTTAGGGCTGAATAATATAGCAGTGTGTGTGTGTGTGTGGTGTGTGTGTGTACACTCAATGCCAAGACACACACACACACACACACACACACACACACAATTTATACCATATATTCTTTATCTGTTCATCCTTCAGCAGACAGCTAGGTTTTTCCCATGCCTTGGGTAATTAATTTATAAATAATGATGCATTAAACATGGAAATGCAGATATTTCTTGGAGATACTGATTTTATTTCCTTTGGATATAGACCCAGTAGGATTACTGGATCATATGGTAGTCCTATTTTTAAATTTGTAAGGAATGTCCATACTGTTTTCCATATAGGCTGAATCAGTTTACATTCCTACCAGCAATGTAAAAGTTTCCTTTTCTCCACATCCTTACTGGCACTTGTTATTTCTTGTCTATTTGATGACAACCATTCCAACAGGTGTGAGGTGGTATCTCATTGTGGTTTCATTTCCGTTTTCCTGATTATTAGTGATGTTGATTATTTTGCATGTAGCTTTGCAAATGTTAGCCATTTATATATTGACTTTGGAAAAATGTGTATTCGGGCCCTTTACTGTTTTTTTTAATCAGATGATGATTTTTTTTCAGATTTCAGTTTTTGCTACTGAGTTACCTGAGTATTTTATAGATGCTTAGTATTAGCCCTTTATCAGATACATGGTCTTCAAATATTTCCTCCCATTCAATAGATTGCCTTTTCATTCTTTTGATCATTTTGATTGCTGTGCAAAAGCCTTTTAATCTGATATAGTCCCAGTTGTTGGTTTTGCTTTTGTTGCTTATGCTTTTGCTGTTAGAAAAAAAAAAAAATTCATTGCTAAGACCAGTGTCAGATTTTTCCCTATGTTTTCTTCTAGAGTTTTATGGTTTCAGGTCTTTCATTTAAGTTGTTAATCCATTTTGAGTTAAAGTGTATGAGTGGTGGTAAGATAGGGGTCCAGTTTTATCCTTTTGCATACGGTTATCCAGTTTTCCTAGCATCATTTCTTGAAGAGAACGATCCTTTCCTCCTTGAGTATTCCTGGCTCCCTTGTTAAATATTAGTTGACTCCATGTGCAAGACTTTATTTCTGAGCTCTTGATTCTGTTCTGTTGGTCTGTAATTCTGTTTTTTTTTTAATATCATGCCATACTGCTTTATATTCTACAGCTTTGTAATAGAGTTTGAAATGAGAAAGTGTGATACCTCCAACTTTGTTCTTTCTTAGTATTGCTTTGTCTATTCAGTGTCTTTTCTGTTGCCATACAAATTTTAGGATTTTTTTTTTTATTTCTATGAAAAATGTCATTAGAATTATGGCAAGGATTGTGTTGTATCTATAGATAGCTTGGGTAGTGTGGATATCTTACAATGTTACTGCCTTAAGAACATGAATATTTTTCTATTTATATCTTCTTTCATCAAAGTCATAGTTTTCAGTGTACAAATCTTTCACCTCCCTTTTTATTCCTAAGTATTTTATTTATTTATTTTTTTGGTGCTATTATGAATGGACTTTTAAAAATTTCTTTTTCAGATGTTTCATTATTAGTGTATAGAAATGTAATTGATTTTTCTATGTTTCTTTTGTATCCTGCTGCTTTACTGAATTTATTGATTAGTTCTAACAATTTTTTTGGTGAAGTCTTTAGCATTTTTTATATACAAGGTTATATCATCTGCAAACAAAGACAATTTTACTTTTCCTTTCTGATTTGGGTGCTTTTTATTTCTTTTTCTTGCCTGATTGTTCTGGCTGTGAGTTCCAGTACTACGTTTAATAGGAGTCGGGAGAGTGGGCTGTCTTGTGTTTTTCCTGATCTTATGAGGAAAAGCTTTCAACACTTTACCATTGGGTATGTTAGCTGTAGGCTTGTCATATTTGGCCTCTTATGTAGAGGTACATTCCTTTTAATACCCACTTGGGTGAGACATCTTAACATGAAAGAATGTTGAATTTTATCAAATACTTCTTCAGTATCTATTGAGATAATTATATGATTATTATATCTTTTTCTATTAATGTGATGTATCAGATTTAATCACATATATTGAACCATCCTTGCATCCTAGAAATGAATCCCACTTGATCATGGTATATGATACTCTTAATTTGCTGTTTAATTTGGTTTGCTAGTATTTTGTTGAGAATTTTTTCATCTATATACATCAGGGATATTGGCTTATAGTTTTCTTTTCCTGTAGTATCCTTATCTGCCTCTGGTAGCAGGGTAATGCTGGCCTTGCAAAATGAATTTGGAAGTGTTCCCTTCAGTTTTCTGGAACAGTTTGAAAAGGATTGGCATTAACTTTTTTTTTTTTAACGTTTTTTAGAATTTGGCCTTGAAGCCATTTGGTATTGAACTTTTCTTTGTTGGGAGATTTTTGGTTGCTTGCTCAATCTTCTTACTCATTATTAATATATTCAGATTCTTTTATTTCTTTTTTTTTTAATTTCTTTTCAGCATAACAGAATTCATTGTTTATGCACCACACCCAGTGCTCCATGCAATACGTGCCCTCCATAATACCCACCACCTGGCTCCCTCAACCTCCCACTCCCTGCCCCTTCAAAACCCTCAGATTGTTTTTCAGATTTTTTTTATTTCTTGATAGATCGTATGTTTTTAGGAATTTACTCATTTCTCCTAGATGGTCCAATTTGTTGGCATATAATTATTCCTAATAGTCTCTTATAATTCTTTGAATTTCTATGGTACCAGTTGTACTGTCTTCTCTTTCATCTCTGATTGTTTTTAAGGTTTCAAATGTAGTTTATTTCTTCAGTCATGCTGTATTTTAATTGGTCCACAGTACTTTTACTTGTCATCAATTATAAGTTGATTTTAAAGCAATTCCGTATTATACCAGCTGGGGTGATTACTGATCTCTCCATTCCTTTGGGTTGAATGTGCCAACAGGAGACAGGTTCCATTCTATTCCAATTTGTGTTGCTGTATATGCCTGTTTGGCAACACAGAAAGTGGCTCTACTATCTAATACAGCATTGCCACATTTGGTGTGGAAATCAGGTGTCCCTTTCTGGTAGCTCTATCTTGCCATTGTTTGCTGAGTGCTTTGATGTTGGAGACAACTTAGAGACATTTTAGAGCATGTGGGAAACATCATGAAGCAGAAGACAAAATGGAAACTGCAGCTATTGGTTTGCTACAACTTCGTGCCAAGTCCCCTTGCAAAGAGCCCTGAAAAACCTCTACTTTTTTTTTTTTTGTCTTTTTTTTCCTGATAAATCTAGCTAAAGGTTTACCAGTTTTGTTTATCTTTTCAAAAAACCAACTTTTAGTTTCATTAAGCTGTCTTATTATTTTCCTCTAATCCATTTCATTTTCTTTTTGCTCGTATTTTTATTTCCTTCCTTCTGCTTATTTGGAGTTTGTGTGTTCTTTTTCCATTTCCTTAAAATATAAATTTAGATTGTTTATTTAAATGTCTCATTTGTTAATATAAGTATTTATCACTATCAACTTCTGTCTTAGATCTGCTTTTCTGTATCCCCTATGTTTTGGTACGTTGGTTTTCCATTTTCATTTGTTTCAAGATTTTTTTTTATTTCCTTTTTAATTTTTTTTCTTTGGCCCATTTTTTGCTCAGGAGTGTGTTTTTTTAATTTCTACATATTTGTGGATTTTCCATTTTTTTCTCCTGTTACCTAGTTCTAGTTCCATACCATTTGGTCAAAAAAGAGACTTGGTCTGATTACAATCTTCTAAATTTGCTAAGACATTTCTTGTGACCTAAAATATGATCTGTCCTGGAGAATCTTCCATATCTACTTGAATGTATATTCTGCTGCTGTTGGTTGGAATGTTCTGTATATGTCTGCGAGGTCAATTTTGTCTAATGTATAGTTCAAATCCAGTATTTCCTTATTAATTTTATGTTTGGATGATCAGTCCATTCTTGGAGGTGGGATCCCCACAATAGTAGTGGAACCTGCTATTATTGTCTGTTTCTTCCTTCAGATCTGATAATGGTTGGTTAATATATTTAGGTGCTCTAATGTGAGGTACATACATGTTTAAAATTGATATATATTGTTTGAAGACTGTTGTCTTTATCATTCTATAATGAACTTCTTTTGTCTTTTGTTACAGTTTTTGACTTAAAGTCTATTTTGTCAGATATAAGAATAGTTACCCTGCTCTCTTTTGGTTACCATTTTCTTGGAATATCATTTTTCATCCTTTCACTAGAAGCCTATATGTGTTCTTAAAGCTGATGTAACTATTACAAGCATTATATACCTAGATTTTGTTTTTTCAGCCGTTCAGCCTCTCTGTTCCTTTTGATTGGATAATTTAATCCATTTACAATTTTTTAAATTTTATTTATTTATTTGATGGAGAGAGACAATGAGAGAGAGAGGGAACACAAGCAGGGGAGTGTGAGAGGGAGAAGCGGGGAACCGAGCAGAGAGCCTGATGGGAGCCTGATGTGGGACTCAGTCCCAGGATCATGGGATCATGACCTGAGCAGAAGGCGGATGCTTAACAACTGAGCCACTCAGGCACCCCCTCCATTTACATTTAAAGTACTTATTGGTAGGTAAGCACTAATGCCATCATATTATTTTGTGAATGTTTTGTAGTTTTTCCCCCTCTTTCTTCCTCTCTTGCTATCTTCCTTTGTAATTGATGATTTTACTTGGTAGTATTCTTTGATTTCTGTTCTCTTTATCTTTTGTGCATCTACTGTTGGTTCTTGTTTTGTGGTTACCATGAGAGTTACATGAAATAACTTATAGATATAACAGTCTATTTTAAGCTGATTACAACCTAACTTGGATCATTCAAATAAACCTCTACCCTTTTACTCTCTCTGCACATTTTATGTTTTGATGTCACAATTATATCTTTTTATGTTGTATAGGGGTTAACAAATAATTGTAATTATAGTTTGTCTTTTAACTTTAATACCAGAATGAAATGATTAAAACACTACCATATTACAGTACTATAGTATTCTGAATTTGGTTATATACTTTACTACTGTGTTTTATATTTTTTATATGTTTTTATGTTACTAACTAGTATCTTTTCATTTCAACTTAAAGAAATTTCTTCAAGCATTTCTTATAAGGCTGTTCTGGTGGTGATGTCCTCCCTCAACTTCTGGTACTCTTGGAAGTTATTTATCTCTACTTCATTTTTGAAGGACAACTTTGTCAGATAAAGTGTTCTTGGTTGGTAGTATTTTTCTTACATCACTTTGAATATATTACCCCCCTCTCTTCTGACTTGTAAGATTTCTGCTGAGAAAGCCATTGATAGCCTCATGGAGGTTCCCTCGTATGTGAGAATTTTTTTTTTCTCTTGCTGCCTTTAAAATTTTCTGTCTTTGATTTTAGATAGTTTTCTTATAGTGTGCCTGAGAGAAGATTTGGTGGGGGATTGAAACTTTTCAGGGATTTTCAGGCTGCATGAACTTAGATGTCCACATCTCTCATCAGATTTGGGAAGTCATATCTTTAAATAAGTTTTCTGCCCCTTCCTCCTCTTATCCTTCTGGGACTCCAATAATTATAGATTGTTCCTCTTATGGAATCCCATAATTCATAGTCTTTTTCACTTTCTAAAATTTTTCTTCTTGCTCCTTTGACTGGATAATTTCAAATGACCTGCTTCAGATTCACTAATTTTTTCTGCTACTTGGTCAGATCTATTGTTGAAGCTCTCTGTTGAATTCTTCAGTTTAGTTATTGTGTTTTCCAGCTCTAGAATTGCTTTTTTGTTTTTTGGGTGTTTTTTTTTTATGGTTTCTTTTTCATTGTTGAACCTCCTATTTTTGTTCATGTACTGTTTTCCTAATTTTGTTTAGTTGCCTATCTGTATTATCTAGTAGTTACCAAATTCCTTTAAAAGGATTGTTCTGAATTCTTTCTTAAATAGTTAATGATCCTGTTTAAAATTTTTTATTTTTTTTAGATCTTTATTTCTAAAGGTTCGTTTTTTAGAGCTTTATTAGTTTGTTTTGATGGTGTCATGTTTACTTGATTCTTCAGAATCCTCATATTCTTATGTTGGTATTTGCTCATTTGAGGAAGCAGTTTCTTTTCCAGCCTCTGTAGGTTTGCTTTGGCAGGGAAAGAAAGACCTTCACCGTTGAGCTCAGGGGAGGGTTCTGTAGGCAGCTGCTAGCAGCTTCTGGCAAACAGTGCTTGCTCTCAGGATCTCTAGTTGGGTGGGGCCAATGTCTGTGCTCTGACATTGGTTGGGGTAACTGCTTCTGTTTTGTAGGCAGGTGGGTCTGATGGCTAGACTCTGCATTCAAGCATAACCGCTGGTTTGTATCTGTATGCAGGCAGAGCTACTTGCTGGGCTTTGCAATCGCACATGGTTGGAGGTTGCAGGTTATGTTTCCTGGCAAGGTGGTATTGCTGGTGCACTCTGCGATTGGGCAAGGCCACATGCTGAGCTCCGAATTTGCCTCTAGTTGATTGGAGTCTCCAAGCTGCACCCCGTGGCTTGATGCTGCCACTGGCAGGGACTCTACATCCAAATAAGGCCATACACAGGGCTTTGCAAACAGATGGGAACTCAGGCTGTGCTTCTTGATCAGATGGGGCTGTAGGCTGTACCCCAAGTTGGATGAGGCTGCCGGCCTAGGCTCTACGATTGAGGAGGCTACTGGCTGTGCTCTGCTATTAGACATTGCCTCTTGCTGGGCTTCCTAGTTGGGAAGGACTGCCAGCTGTACCCCACAGTTGGATGGGACTGGAGGCTGTGCTCCATGGTCAGGCAGGGTTACCTTCTGGGCTCACTGATCTGGTAGAGCCACAGGCTATGTTGTAATTAGGTGGGGTGACTGGCTATGCATTCCATCTGGGTGAGTCTGCAAGCTATTCCCAGCAGCTGGATGGGACTATAGGCTGTTTGTGCTGCTGGATGGACCTGTCAGGTTGAGCTCCAGAACTGACCAGGGGCTCTGGCTGGGCAAGGTTGTGAGGCAGGGCTGGAAGCTATGCTCGACAGCAGGGGGATGCTGCTGGGGTTGGCACCCTACCTGAACAGAACTGTAGAATGGGCTCTGTGGTGCCTGGAATCACTGGCCAGGATTCCCAGTCAGGAGCTGCTGGAGGCTATGGAGGCTCTACTTAGCAGTTTGACGGGACTACTGACTTGCTTCACTGCACAGGCAGGCCATAGGATGTGTTATATGCTACCCATGGCTACCTGGTATCTTTGGTCAGGCTTCCCTGTTGGGTGGGGCTGGAGACTATGCCCAGCAGTTAGGTGTGGCCAGTGACTTGTTTCTCTGCGTTAGTGGGTGATGGGATGTGCTGCATAGGCCTAGCTGCTTAGGGCAGGCTTCCTGCAGTGGGGCTGGAGGCTATGCTCAGCATTTGATCAGGGCTGCTGACTTGCTTCTTGTGTAGGTGGGGCTCCTCACTGAGGTATCCCTTTGACTGGGGACCCAAACAAAGCAGAACTGCCACTGAAGCTCCCTGGCCAGTTGGAGGCACTGACTCAGCTCTGCACATAATTGGATCCAGGGTCAGGAATCTGTTCAGGCCCCACAACTAACAGGAATACAGTTGGCCAAGATCTGCACACTTGTTGCTATGAGTGCCTTCTATTTGTGACTGATTCTCCCAGTAGTCTCCAAGAGGCATTTCTTTTTTTTTTTTTTTAAAGATTTTATTTATTTGACAGAGAGAGATCACAAGTAGGCAGAGAGGCAAGCAGAGAGAGAGAGAGAGAGAGGGAAGAGGAAGCAGGCTCCCCGCCTAGCAGAGAGCCCAATGCGGGACTCGATCCCAGGACCCTGAGATCATGACCTGAGCTGAAGGCAGAGGCTGAACCCTCTGAGCCACCCAGGCAGCCCTCTGTGAGGCATTTCTTAAGTGGAGCTCCCAGGAGACATCAGGGATGCTAGGGAAGCTTGATGTCCACCTCGAATTCTTCCTTTTCTCACTGGAGAAACTGTAGGACCGGGGGATCCCCTTGGGTAGCATTGCACTGTCTTGGAGGAGGAGAAATGCAGTCAAAGTAAAACTGCTCCTCTTACCTTATTCTAATGAGGTTTTTCTCAGTTTTTGTGGGCCAAGTGGGATCTTCACAAATATCTTGTCTATAGATAGTTGTTAGTTGCCCTTTCCCTAAAGGGGACTAAAGTTGGGAACCACCTATTTTGCTCTCTAGTGTCTGTCTCCTGATTCCAGTCTTATTAAATCATTGTTTCATATATTTTGTCTGGGTTTTCAGTTGTTTCAGGCCTTATGGTAAATTTAATCTCTTTATTAATTCATCTTGGCCAGAATATGTTCTCTATCTTTTGCATGGTAAGTATGATTTGAAACAAACAAACAAAAAAAACCCCTCAAATCCCAAATATTCAGATAATGTCCTTGTAGACTGACTCTTTTCTGGATGGGTTTTGGAAAGAATAGTCCTTATTGTGTAATTTTTTTTACATTGGCTTCTCCGTTGCTTTTATCTACAGTTTTTCCACAGTTGGATTACAATATTGCACATTATAATGTTATATAAATTACTAGTTCGTGTATGTTTTATTAAAATTAGATTGGATTTAGTACTTAATGGAAATCTGCTGAAATGATTTTATGCTCCTTTTTCCTGCCTATTTTACACTAATGCTTTTCCATCAATATATGAAGAAATGAGATGAAAAGGAGAACCTAGACTTATCTTTGTATTGTCTGAAATTTTCTATCATTAAGGTATGTTCTGGAAAAGGACATTCTTGTCCTATGGCATATTGCTGTCAGAATAAATCCCAAGAGGTAGTAGTTTTATTCTGTTTTCAAATTATTTCCTAGAATTCAGCCGTCTAATTCAGAAAGAGATTAAGAGGCAAATTTTAAAAACTAAATACCATGAAATGCCTCATTTATGAATGTATGCACATTTGAGCTTATAAATGGGGTAATTGTGCACCTAACAACTCTATTTATTTTATCATTATTCACTTTGTATGTATACAAATGAAGGCTTTGTAATTCAAATTTTGTAGCCTGGGATACTTATGATTAGAGAATGGTTATTTTTCACGCTGTTGTTCAATGTTAATGCATACAATTACAGAATACCTCATTTCCTCTGGTAGAGCTGTACCAAGAGTTTCTTTACTAAACAGGTATTCTGAAGTGGTATAGGTAAGTAATAGTTAATTTGATTTCCTCTGCTATATAAAGTGTTCAAAAAGGTATAAAAAATCTATATTGGAGTCTTTGCATCAAAGGACTGAATTGACATCTGAATTTAAGTTCTGCCAAGTATATTTTAAAAATTGTTTCCTTTGGGACACCTGGGTGGCTCAGGTGGTTAATTGTCTGCCTTTAGCTCAGGTCATGATCCCAGGGTTCTGGGATGAAGTCCTACATCAGGCTCCTTGCTCAGTGGGGAGCCTACTTCTCCCTCTGCCTCTCTCTTTCTCTCTCTGACAAATAAACAAATAAAATCTTTTAAAAAAGATAAAGTAAATAAAAATAAAAGTTATTTCCTTAAAATGATTGTGATAAGAATAGATAACCCCAGATATTTTGAAATTACAGCTCATCTCTAAAATGACTGAGCGCAGATACGCCAAAATTATGCTAAGTACTTTTACAGATTTTGTAAGAAAACTCAGCCATTGTTTAATCTTCACAATAATTATGCAAATGTATATATACAGAAGGATGGATGGATAGATGGATAGATGGATATGTGTATGTGTGTTAGTTTTCTATTGCTGCTATAGCAAATACCACAATCTTTATGGCTCAGAACAATAGTAATTTATTCTCTTACAGTTTGGGAGACAGAAATCTGAAATGAGTTTTACTAAGCCCAAACCAAAATGTCAGCAGGGCCATATTTCCTCCAGGAAGCCCTAGGGGAGAATCTGTTTTCTTGCTTTTCCCAGCTTCTAAAGTTGCATTCCTCATATCTGTTGCTCATGACCCCATCCTCCATCTTTAAAGCTAATAGCCACACCATCGTCTCTTCTGCAGTAGAATTTCCCTCTGCCTCCCACTTACAAGAACCTTTGTGATTACAGTTAGGGCCCACCTGGCTAATCCAAGACTATCTCCCTCATCTCAATATCCTTAACCTAATTAATCACATATTTAAAGTTTCTTTTGCCATTTAAGGTAGCATTTATAGGTTCCAGGATTGGGATATAGATGTCTTTTATGGCCAAAATGGAGTACAGAATATTGCCAAAGTCATATAAAAACAAAACATGTTAGAAACAAGTCTTGTTTGGAAGTTGTACAGATAGGTTAATAATATAAACAAGAGATCCTGGAGTTCCTCTGCTATGTTCCAACATTTTATTTTATTGACTGATACTTTTTATTTCTGATAGAAACAAACAGGACATTAATCTTCAGTTCCCCCCCGCCAATATACTTCATCTCCTAGTCTTGTCTTACTATTCTATAAAACCAATACTTAGTAACCTAAGGTCATGAGTTCATGAATTAGAGCACAGATGTACATAGCCTGATATTGTGATTAATTCAGAAGTAATTTGTATTTGCTATTTGAACACAGGCACGTGTTCAGATACATGCTTTCTTGTTTCCCTTCAGCCTTTTTGTCAGCCTCACCTTCACCTTTACTGCTCTTGACACTAATGAAGAATTGATCACTTTGCTACTGATGGTGTTTTTCTAAGTTATATGAGAGTTTTTAGGACACAGTTCTTTTTTTTTTTTAATTAATTTTTTTTCAGTGTTCCAAGATTCATTATTTATGTACCATACCCAGTGCTCAATGCAATGTGTGCCCTCCATAATACCCACCACCAGGCTCACCCGTCCCCCCACCCGCCTCCCCTCTAAAACCCTCAGTTTGTTTCTCAGAGTCCACAGTCTCTCATGATTTGTCTCTCCCTCCAATTTGCCCCAACTCACTTCTCCTCTCCTTCTCCCAATGTCCTCCATGTTATTCCTTATGCTCCGCAAGTAACTGAAACCATATGATAATTGACTCTCTCTGCTTGACTTATTTCACTCAGCATTATCTCCTCCAGTGCCATCCATATTGATACAAAAGTTGGGTATTCATCCTTTCTGATGGAGGCATAATACTCCATTGTATACATGGACCATATCTTCTTTATCCATTCATCTGTTGAAGGGCATCTTGGCTCTTTCTACAGGTTGACGACTGTGGCCATTGCTGCTATGAACATTGGGGTACAGATGGCCCTTCTTTGCACTATATCTGTATCTTTGGGGTAAATACCCAGTAGTGCAATTGCAGGGTCATAGGGTAGCTCTATTTTTAATCTCTTAAGGAATCTCCACACTGTTTTCCCAAGTGGCTTCACCAACTTGCATTCCCACCAATAGTGTAAGAGGGTTCCCCTTTCTCCATATCCTCTCCAACACTTGTTGTTTCCTGTCTTGTTGATTTGGGCAATTCTAACTGGTATAAGGTGGTATCTCAATGTGGTTTTGATTTGAATCTCCCTTGTGACTAATGATGATGAACATGTTTTCATGTGTCTGTTAGCCATTTGTATGTGTTCATTGGAGAACTGTCTTTTCATGTCTTCTGCCCATTTTTTGACATGATTATCTGTTTTGTGTGTGTAGAATTTGAGGACTTATTTATAGATCTTGGATATCAGCCCTTTGTATCTAGTGTCATTTGCAAATACCTTCTCCCATTCCGTAGGTTGCCTCTTTGTTTTGTTGACGGTTTCCTTTGCTGTGCAGAAGCTTTTGATCTTGATGATGTCCCAAAAGTTCATTTTTGCTTTTGTTTCCTTTGCCTTTGGAGACATATCTTGAAAGAAGTTGCTGTGGCCGATGTTGAAGAGGTTACTGTGTTCTCCTCTAAGATTTTGATAGATGCCTCACATTGAATTCTTTTATCCATTTCGAGTTTATCTTTGTGTATGGTATAAGAGAATGGTTGAGTTTCATTCTTCTATACATAGCTGTCCAGTTTTCCCAGCACCATTTATTGAAGAGACTGTCTTTTTTCCACTGTATATTTTCTCCTGCTTTGTCAAAGATTAGTTGACCATAGAGTTGCAGGTCAATATCTGGGCTCTCTACTCTGTTCCGCTGGTCAATGTGTCTGTTTTTGTGCCAGTACCATGCTATCTTGGTGATCACAGCTTTGTAGTAAAGCTTGAAATCAGGCAACATGATGCCCCCAGTTTTTTCTTTTTCAACATTTCCTTAGCAATTTGGGGTCTCTTCTGGTTTCATACAAATTTTAGGATTGTTTGTTCCAGCTCTTTGAAAAATACCGGTGGAATTTTGATTGGGATGGCTTTGAAAGTATAGATTGCTTTAGGCAGTATAGACATTTTAACAATGTTTATTCTTCATATCCATGAGCATGGAATACTTTTCCATCTTTTTGTGTCTTCTTCAATTTCTTTCATGAGTGTTCTGTAGTTCCTTGAGTATAGATCCTATACCTGTTTGGTTAGGTTTATTCCGAGGTATCTTATGGTTCTTGGTGCTGTTGTAAATGGAATTGATTTTCTAATTTCTCTTTCTGTATTTAATAATACCTATTCTCCTGAAGCTGTTTCAAAAAATGGAAAGAGAAGGAAAACTTTCAGACTCTTTCTATGAAGCCAGCATTACCCTGATCCCCAACCAGGCAAAGACCCATCAAAAAGGAGAATTTCAGACCAATATCCCTGATGAGTGTGGATACCAAGATTCTCAACAAGATCCTAGCTAATAGGAGGATCCAACAATACATTAAAAAGATTATCTACCATGACCAGGTGGGATTTATTCCTGGGATGCAAGGGTGGTTCAACATTTACAAATCAATCAATGTGATAGAACAAATCAGTAAGAGGACACAGTTCTAAAGATTCCTTTATTCCTAGAAGATCATAGATCTCTGTGCTCGATTATTTTTTTCTGTTTTTGTTCAGTATCATTCCATTGTTTATGCCTTAAACTAAACCTTTGGAGAGAAAATTTTATTTTGTACTTCTAATATATGGTTTGTGACTTTTAGAGTTACTGATAAGTATGTTATAGCCAAGTAAGCATTAATTTTGTTACATTATTTATAAGCTAAATATTTACATTTTCTTTTTCTAACTACAGGATACCAGAAGGTCCCATTGATCAGGGGCCAGCTTCAGGAAGGGTTCGTGCTTTAGAAGAACAGCTTTTGAAGGCCAAAGAACAGATTGAAAATTATAAGAAGCAAACTAGAAATGGTAGGTGATTATACAGGGTTTTTCCTCTTTAATATATTGATATTACCACAATTAAAAATTTTCTTTATCAAAATGTTGGGAATATTGATACTATTTATTCTTTTACTGCAGGTCTGGGGAAGGATCATGAAATACTAAGGAGGAGGATTGAAAATGGAGCTAAAGAGCTCTGGTTTTTTCTACAGAGCGAATTGAAGAAATTAAAGAATTTAGAAGGAAGTATACTCCAAAGACATGCAGATGAATTTCTGTCAGATTTGGGACATCATGAAAGGTGCTGTTCTTTTTTTACATTTAATTTGGGCTTTGGTAAAGATTATAATCTAAGAATATAAACTGGAACTTTTGTTAATTTCTCTACATATTTAGGAGAAGAGTACCTGAGGTTTCAAGGACAGTAACTCCCAAATGTACTTCATTGACTAAAACATATCACTGGAAAAGATTTAAAATGTATTTCTAGAAATCTTTATGTAAACCCTAAGTAAACTCTGAAGGTAGAGTGTCAGCCAGTAATACATTAAAATATCTTCCTATGAATTTCCTTGATTTACAATCAATAATTGGAGTATGTAGTTTTTACATTACAGTACATTGGAACTCATACTGAGGCTGGCAGTTAGGTTTCTAATTCAAACATTAAAAACTTCAAAATAGCACCTTTTTAGGATTTCTAATTAAAGGTTAACAGGTTTTTGATAAAAGTGTGCAATCTTTTAATTATTTTTCTACTTAGTTGCTAGAAAGAAGAATCTGAAATTTCCTGTTAAATTTATTTCTCCTGTTTACACATTCCTGAAAATATGCAGTTTATCTTCCATAGAAAAGAAAACATTTTGGTACTGGTGTATTCATGCAGAACACAGTGTATCTGAGAATCATTATAAATAAAATGAAACCTGTCCTTAGGCCTATTATATATACAAGTCTATATTCCCAGTAGGATTCTAATGGCAATTACTGTCTCATTAGTGAACAGTAAAAGAAAAATTGTTGTATTAACAAAACCTACCACTGTGAAGAAGAAAAGAATTACTCCACAACCAAAAGAATCATATATATTAACATCATTAGCAATACTGTATGGATTTTGAAATACTGTTTTGCTGTTTTAAGTGAAATTACAAATAAAATGCATCGGTTTATTGGAATCATTTTAGCATTAATCTATAGAAGTAAGCATAAATTTCAAGAGGCATTCAGCAGTCCCTTTGAAAGTTTTAGCCATACTTAGACCATTAGACCAAGTGCTGACTAATTCCATCCTTATTGCTTCTCTACAATTCTGGGCATCATGATTCTGCTAATTGGAGCTGTATGCTTCTGTGCTTTGCTTATTGAGGAAAATGTAGATCTGAAGAGGATTTGAGTTGGATAGACTGTGTGGTATTTAAAGGAGAATTTTGAATTCTTAGTGTTTAATTTTAAAGTTTGAGTGATTAAAGTACTTGAGAATTTAATCTTCAGATCTTTTCTAAATTAAAATTATTATTTAAAGAATTATTTTGTGCATATATTTTGTGACTATGTAGAAATGGAAAAATATGTACAAATGTACAAATGTAAAAAGTATTGGGCCCAAAGTTGAATTAAATGAATGTTAAATTTTTGGTAAGTTGAATTTTATTTTAAATATGTTATGATTCTTGATACTACCTTTTAGTATAGGTTAAATAATAATACTATTTCACTAAAAACAAAAAAAGGCACCTTCCCAACCCCAGTCCTTGCCAGTCATTAGGTCTGTTTCTTGTACCTATAATTTTGTCTTTTCTAGAACTTTGTGTAAATGCAATCATTATGTTATGTAGCTTTTGAGTGTGGTTTCTTTCAGTTGACTTGTGCCTCTGAGATTCACCCATGTTGTTTTGTGTATTCGTAGTTCATTCTTTTTATTGCTGAATAATATCCCACTGTATAGATACACCACCGATAGTTTATCCATTCACCATTTGAAGGACATGTGGGTTGTTTACTTGTTTCTGGTGATTATGTGTAAAGCCACTACAAACATTAACATGCATGTTTTTGCAGAAACATGTTTTCATTGCTTTTGGATTAAATATCTAGAGCAGGCTTTGTGAGTCGTATGTTGAGTGTCTCTTTAATTTATAAGATACTGCCAAACTAGATTTTCAAGTGATGATTTCATTCTAGCAATTGCATATTACCACACTTCATAGTAATACAGTCAAATTTACCTGCTGCTTTTGACATCATTGAGCATGAATTGATTGTGACCTCTTTGAAATAGTGAGGAGATTAAGTTAAGAGTGATTATTTTTG
Organism: Lontra canadensis; assembly: GCF_010015895.1. Taxonomy (NCBI): domain Eukaryota; kingdom Metazoa; phylum Chordata; class Mammalia; order Carnivora; family Mustelidae; genus Lontra; species Lontra canadensis. The sequence continues at coordinate 2,973,978 of NW_022631049.1, read as the reverse complement.
TCATAGTGATTTTATTATATGTGTAGTAGTGTAGGTTCGGTGCTTGGATTTCTTACTATACATATCTGTCCCTCAACCTCTGGGGATAGCATGGAAAATTCTGCCTTAGCACCGTCTTAGGTTGCCCAGAGACATACTTAACTTAATCACTGTTGCTTTGGTTCTTTTTGCATTTCTTATATATTGCCAGACACCAATGTTTATGAAATAGTTCCTGGAGCTACTTCTTTCTGATTTTAGATTATAGCTATTATTAAACTCCAAACTGAAAGAAAAGGAGGGCTTACAGGGCTGATGGACTCTTCCTCAATTTAGTTGGCTGAAATTATTAAGAAATCATCTGGTGAAGCAGCAGTCTCATTGCTTGGGCCTGGTATGCATCATCTCATTATCAGTAATATATATAAAGCAGCTTTGGTAAGACTGACGTGAAATGTTTCCCAATGATAAATGATACTTATGGCTAATTGCGCTGATTGATGCTGTGTATAGGGGATTGTGTAGCAAAGGAAAGGACTTCGACTCAGATAAGGGGTGAAATATCTGGTTATGTGGAAGATTAGTAGGTTAATAGCTTATAGATTTATTTGATCAGAATTGCTGATCATAGCTATTATAGCACAATAGCAGTGTTTTCACTCTCTTTATAGGGTAGATGCCACTAGTCTTTGAATGGTCAAGGAGTTGATATTTTCATTCTTGAAAAGTTAAGTTTTATGAACCTTCAAAGCTGTTCTTTGTTTTTTATTTCATGCATACACACACACACACACACATACACGCAAGAAGGAATGAAGGAAGACCTTAAGTTCTTTGAGATGTGACCTGATTGAGATTTATTTTAAACTGGAATGTAGATACTCTTCATACACCAGGTAAAAAAGCTCTGAAACAGCTCTGAGGCATTGTAATGTAAATAGTAATGTCTAGTCTGTTCAGGCTGCTATAACAAAATACCTAAGACTGCATAGCTTGTAAACAACAGAAACATTTCTCAGTTATGGAGCCAGGGAAGTCCAAGATCAAGTCCAGATTTGGTGTCTGGTGAGAACCTGCTTTCTTTATCATGGACAGCGCCTTCTCACTGTGTCCTCACATGGTAGAAGGGGCTAGGGAGTTCTGTGGGGTTTTTTATAAGAGCACTAATCCCATTCATAAGCGTTCTACCCTCATGACATAATCATCTCCCAAAGATCCAACTTTGTGCCATAGCCCATATTTGTGAATAAAGTTTTATTAGAAAACAGGCACATGCATTCATTTACTTATTGTCTATGGCAGCTTTCCTGCGACAACAGCAAAAGAGGCCCACAGATCCTGAAACATTTACTATCTGGCCCTTTACCAAAAAATGTTTGCTGAACTTTGCTTTGGACCATTGTTTAACAGTTACGTCAGAATTTTTCTCTCATCTTTTATTCTGACATAGTGTTTATGTATGAAGAGATAATTTAGGAGGGGAAAAGAAATGACAGAACAAAAATGTAGTATCCAAGTACTGGCACCAACTTATTTCTCTCTCTTCTGTTACTTTACCTGTTTCTTTGCTATGGGTTTCTACTTCCCCTGAAGTCTATAGTGCTCTTTGTTGGAAGATAAGTGCAGCCTGGGGGAAAACAATATGTTTCTGTCAACAGTGAAAATTTACTGTAGGAATGAGTCTTGAATGTTATGGACTAATGGTTGAATTTCAAAAAAATAAAAGAAAAGAAAAGGAAAAGAAAAAGAAAAGAGAAAAATCTGTGAGATAGTCAGGTATAAAATGTAACAATGACGTCAAATTTGCCTTTATAAATATTTTTATATTTTAAGAACAAAAGCCAAACATACTTTAAGATATAAAGGAAGCTATGATGAAAATGTTTCATCAAACTGAAAACATGGATAGAAATTATTAAAAAAATTAAAAGAACCAAAAAAAGAAAAGAAGGAAAATAAAGGATGAGAACCAGTATCAGTGTGAACATCAATCTTTATGAAGAATTTGATTCTTGGGGCGCCTGGGTGGCTCAGTGGGTTAAGCCTCTGCCTTTGGCTCGGGTCATGATCTCAGGGTCTTGGGATCAAGCCCCTCAGCGGGGAGCCTGCTTCCTCCTCCTCTCTGCCTGCCTCTCTGCCTACTTGTGATCTCTGTCAAATAAATAAATAAATATGTAAAAAAAAAAAGAATTTGATTCTCGTCTTATAATTTTGTGTAATCCTATGATGAAGTACAAATAAGTTAGATTTCCAAATGTTGTTTGTTTTATAGGTCTATAATGACGGATCTATACTACCTCAGTCAAACAGATGGAGCGGGTGATTGGCGGGAAAAAGAGGCCAAAGATCTGACAGAGCTGGTCCAGCGGAGAATAACATATCTTCAGGTGAGAAAATTAGGTAAAGAAATAAAATAATAAGACTAAGAGTTGCTGTTGGTTTTAGTCTTTCTGGCCCTTTTTTTTTTTAATTAAGTATTTACTCATTTTACATATTTATTCAGAAAGATCCTATGTTATGTCTTCAGTGCAATACAAAGATGGCTAAAACAAAGCCCCTGCCTTAAAGGAGCTACTTCTTACACACACACACACACACACACACACACACACCCCACAATGCAAAGTAGGTAGTGGTACATTTTATGTGAGACATACAGATGAAATGCTCATTGGAGGAAGATGTCAGAGATAGCTTTGGGGAAAAGGTATTTGAAATGAGCTGAAAAGGACAATTGGGTAGGATTTAGACACATAGAAATTGAAAGGAGTGTACTAACTGGAGCATGTGGTATGAATAATGGTCCATAGTTGGGAAAGAACAGGACAGAAACCCATTGAATAATGGGATATTTTAACTTGTCTAGAGTTTTGGGTTGTGTAAACAGGTGGTATAAAATAAGTTAGAAAAGGTAGTTTTGGGAGCCAGGTTGCAGAGGTCTGTGGGTACAGTTTAAGGTATTTGGTGCATAAGCAGCAAGTGGTTGCTAAAAGATTTTGTTTCATAAGCATCATTATAACAAAAAACAGCCACAAGTCCCAGGCCCTTCTAAATTTATTCTCTTCACTTTTTGGGTTTTCTTCTAGCTCTTTTTAAGATGCATACCCAGTCTTACATATTTGTTACAATTAATTTACTTTTTAAATTTTGGTTCTTTGCTTAATATGCCATAAGCTTTTTTCCATTTTGGAGTCACAACCTGCTTTTGAAAGATTTTTACACCTAAGTGCCGGATGATGAGGGTGCTGCTGTTAATCTGTGAGTATTATTTTGGCTGCACTGGATTAGTATTGGAAGAGACTAGAAACAAAGAGACCATTTAGGAGGTGAGGACCACCCCGCAGGTGAGAAATACGGAGGTATGTGGCAGTTTGCGTCAGCAGTGAAGAGACAAAGTTGAGACTGGGAAGTAGAACTGATAGGCCCTTCCAAGTGTGTCCAAGAGCTGAAGTGACTGGGATGATAGGTGCATTGTTATCTGACAGGGAACTTAAAGAAAGAATAGCCTTGGGATAAGCAATGAATTAGTGTAAGTAACTTCAAAATGCTGCAAGTTGAAAACCATGCCCATCCTTCTCTAATACTATTGCTAGTATACTTTCTGTGTACAGTCACTCTGCTTTCCTTCTAAGGTTTAAGTGTCTTGTAACAAAAGCAAAATAATAGCCAGTGACCTACTTCTCTATATTTCAAGGTGCACATTTTCCTACACTTAAATAGGAAAAAATAGAAAATCAAGTGTTTAAAGAGATCATTAAAAACCAAACTGATTTTGGCATGCTATCTTGGTCTCATACTCCCATGACCATTCATCAGAGGTGTCTGCAGAATGAGAAACACTTGCCTCCTGTGGGGAAGAGGTAATTATCTCCTATCAACTAGAACCTCATTCAGTGAACTATAAACAGCTGGTGGTGCAGAACTATCAACCTCATTTAAAATGGAAATAACTATGATTCCCAAGTTTCTTCCATTTCCACATATTCATTAGATTTTTACTCAACAAATGTTATATTTAAAGTATGATTTGGTCATAGTTCAACTTCACATACTATAACAAGTACCTGCCACCTGCTTTAGTTAATTTTTTCCTCTTGGCCAAGTGCTTTTACTTATACTGCATATTTGATCCTTTGTGTGCTAGTTCTGTGGTTCTGTATTAAGAATTTCACTTGTAAATCACGCTAATAATTTAAAACCATGTTAGCTTTTTCAGTCTTTTAAACTATAGCACAACAGTATTTCAGTTGGACCTTACTTTCAGTTTCAAATATTGCTATTTAACAGGTGCTTACTTCCATCCTTTTCTCTTTTTTTCCACTGAAAAAGAAGTGATTTTGAAAATTCAAGGGATGAGGAAAATCTCAGTAGGAAAAAGCATATTTCAGAAAATTAGTTTTCTTTAATTATTTAATGTATTCATGATCATTTTTGCCATTTAGTCCAAAAGTTCTTTGAAGTCAGGAACTGTATTTTTAACATATTATTTGTTAGAGATTAATAATGCTAGTCATTCATTCTTTACCTTCTTTGGATAGAGGTGACTAAGAGTCTTTACTCCTATTCCAACAAAATTAAACACATATTTTTGTAAGGAATGCTTTCTCCAACTGGAACTTCTATTCTCAGCTTAGAAAAGCACAAGCTACTTTAAAAAGAATGATTTGTTACTGGTCTAACTAAATGGATTAGAGAGTGTAATCAAATGAGGTGAGCTATTTATACACATTTTTATAAAAGTGATTACATTTCTTTCCTTTTACAACTTTTCTTGGTATGCAAATGTATTGCTGTTCCCAAACCATTACTTTAAGTGAAATATTGTAAAAAGGCTGTTTAAGTAACTTAAATTCTGAAAGACTTCAGCAGTCTTAGAAACTGAGTAGTATACTAGAAAATAAATCTGTAAAGGGAGATAAGGGAAAAAAATCTTTGACCTTTGATACCTATAGTCTACATAAAAATAAGCAGTTCATATACCTTAATGGAGATTTTAGAAGACTCTCCTACTTTGGCCTATCAGGCAGCAGTTGTATAAAGAATGATAATAATGTGTAGCTAACTAGGAGGGGAAAGATACAATAAAGAAAATGTTTTTAACAGTTTAAATCTATTCAGGAGATTTTAGTCACGTAAATATCTTATTGTATTCCCAATAAATAATTCAGATGATTTTATAACTTCAGTGATTGCTTTGGACAGTTGAAAACATTTTCAGCTTTACTAGATTTTGACTCATTCTGATGAAATTTATTATCAGTTCTCATTATCACCAACAAGCAGTTTTCTAAACTCTGATTTATTTAAGGTATAATGCAAGACCTGGTCAAAGAAAACAATCTGGATTAAACCCTTGTCTTTAATGTATAGTAAATTTCATTTTAAGTCTAAACCTTTTTGCAACTCTTCAGACCTTTGAGTTGAGCAAATATCATTATGTCTCCTGAAAATCATGCTTGACTTAGTCATGTAGCCCAGTCAAATTTAGTCTCAGTTTTAGATTTTCATTCATTTATTCTATAACTTGGTTTTACTTGGGAGAAGAAATTTCACGAAAGCTACTAGAAAGTAAAAATATACATACGTCAACTAGACATCAATGGGACAAAGTTCCATGGTTGTCTTAGTCAAAATTATTTTCTCTTTCGAGTTGAAGGCCTTATGGTGTGGTATAAAAAAGCTCTAGTTAGTTAACATAGGTGTCATATTAGTTTGAGAAAGATTTTTTAAAACATCATTCCTTAGTTGAGGTATGTAAGAGAATGCATGTGAAGTTCTTAACATCTATTGCCTAGAAAAAAATAAGCAACTGATGACATTCTAGATGCTGCTGCCCCAAACCATTTGATCTTTGAGGATAGAAACACCTAATAAAGATTTTATCCTCCTTACTTTTTTAAATATAAGTTGGACTTAAATTAGATTTTGTTTGATTTAGGATATCAGTCTAGCATCTACTTTTTTTTAACATTATTCCATTTCCTCAGTGGTTTTCTACTTCTGGAAATATGCCTCTTTTTTTCCTAAGAAATGGCAAATTTCACTATAGTTTGACTCTGCTCTAGGTTTTAATATACACAGTGTTGTTATAGAAACAATTTTCCAAATCTTAAAACAGGTATGGTTTCCACATAGGTATAGTGTTATAATTGGGGATTTTGACCCCAACTACCAAGTCCCAGGCCAGAGGTTCATTTTCCATAGTCTTGGTCTCAATTCTAGCAAGGCAAGAACTGGGGAGTAGCAATGTTCCCGTGAAAGGAAGAGGGAGGCTACTGACCAGAGGTGGATGCAGATTTGGGGGCTGGACTTGAAACCGCTACAGTTTTTGACACTTTTTATAAAAAGGAATACAAATACACTTAAATATGAAAGTAAATAGTGACAGTTGAGATTCTCATTATTTGCATCAATTATGTTCTATAAATTCACCAAAAACACTGAATTAGTGAACCTCTGCTCCTGGGTGCCTGTGAATCTCTCTGGTCAGAACTCTTTTGTCAACCAATTAATATATGATCTTGTGTTATGTGTGTTCCTGTTTAAAAATATTTTGTATAATACATATTGTTGATTCATTAACATTTAACTCGTGACTTAAAGCACTGCGAGTCAGACTTGAATGAAGCTTATGTAACACCCATATTTTTTCAGTAAGGGATATCACAGCTTTCCTGTGCTTAAGAATGCAGACAGCACTTCAGCACTATGCTTAGGGGTGATTTTAAACAGCATAGTTGTCCACAAATGCACAAAAATGCAAAAAACATGGCATTGTATAGACTGCAAAAAGGATGCTTTTTCATAGTATGACAGCTAAAACAAGAAGACAAAATGCTACCTTGTTTGACCTCAGCTGAGAACTGTGTGCTTTGGGCAGCTCATATTTTCACTGTATTGCATGTGCCCACAAGTGACCCTGAGAGCACCTCAAGTATTGATTTTGAGATTACAAGCAAATTTTAGCTAGTAGGCAAATTTGCAAATATGGAACCTATGACTAGTGAGGATCACTTATTTATAATGAAGAAAAGAAATACCAGCAAATTACAAATTTTAAAAAGTTAATGTATACCATGACAACAATACTCCAGAAAAATTGGAAGTCTTATTAATTGCCTGGCACTATTTATAATACTGTTTCCCCATGTGTCTTAGCTTCATACTCTTGATGATTTATAAGATTTTCTATAAAGTGAATTTACAATGATTTTGTAATATTTTCCATAAAGAGAATGGAAAGATTGAATCAGATCTTTCTCTAGCATGGTTGATGCAAAAAGTTGTTTTTTATTTGGGGGGTTTTTAAAAAAATATATTTTATTTATTTATTTAAGAGAGAGAGAGAGACAGAGACAGAGACAGATAGCGGAAGAGAGTACCAGTGGGGAGGAGAGGAAGAAGCAAGCTCCCCATTGAGCAGGGAGCCTGATGTGGGACTTCATCCCAGGACCCCAGGATCATGACCTGAGCCAAAGATGCTTAACCGACTGAGCCACCCAGGGACCTAAAAAAAGTTGTTTTTTATTTGTTGTTATTTGTGACTCATAAAGTTTGCAACTTTACATATCTCATGTCTGTGTACTGTTATAAGCTTGTGCCATACAAAGTAGTTCATATAAATTCTATTTCATGTGATACCATAAAAGGAAAAAAATAATAATACATATAATTGTTTAGCTACATTTTGAATTGCATACACTACATTTTTGAGGATATTAATGACAGAAGAGAACTTCTGTGTTGACTAGGCATTATTGAGAACTGACTCCCAATTCTCTGATTACCTGACACTTCCTATGCTGGGTGCAATAGGACCTATCGAATTGTACTATATCCCCTTAGCCCTGTATCTACTATGTTACAAAAATAACTGCACCAAAATAATCCTGAACCACATAAATATATCCCTGTAGATCTAGACTAAATGAATCCCCAGCTTAATTTTCCCAAACAGGATCCCAGAAATGCTGAAAGCTACCTCATTGCCACCTAATACTGACACCAACACCAGGAAAATGAGATGGAAGGGAATTCCAAGTGGGACAAGACAATCGTCTTAACTCATTGTGGTCAAAGTTTATAATTTTTACAAAAATTTATGGCCAGGTGAACACATTACATAAACCCTCCTCCTCCCAGGGCCTTTGAAGGGACCTGTTCAAATGAGGGTCCCTTCAGCTTACATTTCAGTAAACCCATTCTGCCCCTAAGGAAGCCCTTCTCACTGAACTAGAAGGGAATCTTATGTCCTTTAGACATAAGATTACCTAAGAACCACTGTAATTAGGAAGCTTGAAATAGAGAAAGACATATGGCAAAATTAGATGAAAAGTATAGATGCTGAGAATTTAAGATTGAGTGGGTTCTGTCTCAAGGACATAGATGACAAAGAAAAACTAGGTTGCCTCCAGTTAAAATTTCACCCTATTTATAAAGCAGCTTTCTGACTAGGACCTTCCCTGTCCTTTAATCCCTCAAGTATGCAGCACTTTCTCAAACTGACCAGCCTACAATTGATTATCAGCTGCTGTTCACTGCCAACAGCCTTTGTGTAAGACTGCCATGCTCTAGGTGTAAGTCCTGGTTACTATAGACAATAACGGTATCTGTTCAGTAAGCCTCACTACCCACTCTTCTTGTGCTCCCACCGCCACCCCTCCCCGCCAATTGCTTAACTCAGGACAGAGTACTGACTAAGAATCTAAGACCAGATAAGTCTTAGATGTGAGTCAGTAATAAGTCATAAAAGCATACAACTACATGTCTCTGCAATCAATTAAAATATATAGATATGCTCTGACACTAGAAAATGGTGTGCTAGTTCTCGTATTGCTTACAGTACTGTAGTAGCTGTTCTAAACACTGCTTGGATGGTCTGTATGGAATGCCATCATATATGGGACCTACCTAAGCCAAAAATGTCAGTTGTGATAAATATTTATCAGAGGGATAAATACTGTGTGATTTGCGCAGCTCATAGCACTTCAAAAACCCATCTGAGAAAGGTTAGTACTGATTTTATTTTCTCTATGGAGAATTGAGACATTCAGGTCATTACACAAATGTAATACTGGGTTCAAGGTCTGGATCAGTCATTTGAAAATAGATAATAAAACATCCAAATAGCTCGAGGTCTCATTCAAGTCATTTAATTGGAAGGTGAAAGGGAAGAGATATTTCTTCTTAATCTTCTGCTACATTAAAGGAAGTTATGAGGATGAATAATGTCTGTAAGCTGCCCCTTCTATACACTTTCTGTACTGCTAGGTTGTAAGCAAAACTCTTATGAGGCAGGTGTTGTTATATGCAATATGAAGGAGAATAAATTGAGGCCTAGAGAAGTTTGTGTAACTTGCCTAGTAAATGGCAGGGGAAGAGGCAGAGTCTTAACTGCAAGTCGTTATAGTCACCATTAACAAGTGCTTTGAGGAGCCAATATTTTGTTTATTTTTGTTTTGTTTTATTTTCCCAGTGCTTTGTTGAAGGTGACTAACTGAATATAAGCTTTAGGGCTGCTTTTAATATTGGCTGAGCTGGTGAAGCCACATCCTCTTTCGCATCTGCCCATCATTAGCAACATAAGACCTTGCCGCAGAAATCTTTAACAATTAGATTTCTCATGTACCTAGTTAACAGAGGAAATTGCATATAACTTTTAAATAACTGAATGAGTAGAACCATAAAATATGAAGTTTCTAGAAGTGGCTTTGCCTATATATATATTGTTTCTACCTCTTAAGATGACTTCTTTGTCATTATAAGAGATTTTCAGTTGTGAAAACACTTAGAAATTTGCGAAAGTCAGTAGAGAATATAGACTTTTTTCAGTAATGAACAAGTCTGAAGAGAAAAAAGAGAGACGTAATGTTATAATATGGAAATCCTATGGGAAGTATGTTCAAAAAGTCATTATCTTTGTCTTTAATTGTAACAATAGTCATGAGAAGTGATTTTCTTTCTTTGGATTATAGGAAGTTTAACTTAATGCTGGTAGAATGTAGAATGATGTACTAAGTAGATTAAAATTTAGATAGACGTGTGAGTAGAAAGCCTGATTTTTCACAGAAGAAATGTTAAACATATCCTGACTTCCCCATTGTATCTATCAAACATCTTTCTTTACAAGTGGTAAGAAATCAGTATTACTTGTTCCTATCTAGTTTTCAGTGTTGTTCCATACACAGTAGAGGTATCCTTCAAGTTTATCTACGGACGAGGTAAATGTTCTCTTCAGAAAGAGGAGTCAAGATTTTAGCAGCTGAAACATTAGGAAAATACCACTAGCAGCGTAAGTAGAAAGTAATGTGGGCATTGGATCCTAGGTTTATTGAAGAACTAAATCTGTGTATCCCACTAATGGTAAAAGATGTCAGAACTTGCATCAAATCAGAATACAAAATAGAATAAGACATAGGTTCCCATATTCTTAAGGAACATGTATTCCTACCCATCTTGTCTAATGTCTTTCCTTTTGCCAGCCTGTTTTTACAGATTTTACCGGCCTAGACCAGAAGTCAACAAACTACCACCCTCAGGCCAAATCCAACTCAGCTGTTTTTATAAAATTTTATTGGAACAAAACCATGCATATTTTTTTTAAATATTGTCTATGGTTATTTTCAGGCTATAGTAACAAAGTTAAATAATTGTGGTAGATTTTCTGGCCTGCAAAGCTAAACATATTTACTGTATGGTCCTTTATAGGAAAAGTTTGTTAATTGGGGCCTAGACCGTAATAGAAATAATTCTTAAATGTTTTGCCTTCTATTTTCCTTTGCTTCCTTCTCCTGTTCCTTCAGCTGTATATGAGCTCCTAATCTGTATTTGAGATACCAGCTTTCTGGGCATGTGCCTTTGTCTTCCCCATACTGAAGTTCCTACTCCAATTGTTATTTTTTCCATTTATGGATGAGTTGAAGGGTTTTTACTGGTTAGATCATGGAACTAGATATGAAGTATACATAGGTTCTCAAGAATATACTCTACTCTGTTACAGATTTTGGCCATGTTCACTTTCGATCACTATTAGCCAAAAGGCTGAGAAGCAGTCACTTTAGATCATTAAGAGCACAGTGATCTCCTTAAGATATAGAACACTGTTAATGATTGTGAAGCTTTCAGATGCAAAATGATGTCTGCTTAAATATTGGGGCCACATCGTGATTTATTCTGAATGATCTCAGGTTCTGCTAGAGAGGCATTGAAGTATCTAAGCTTTTTATGTTACTTTATTTTTTATTTCTTATATGTTCGAGGTAGGAAGGAATGAGAGTTAGTAGCATTTTTTTTTTTTAAGTTTGTAATTTTCTTCTGTCTTACCTCTATAGCAAAGTTCTTCTGGTATATTTGGGATTTTGTTGTCATGCTATCACAAGAGGCTGTAATAGCCAGAAAGACTAAGATGCAGATAGGGGCACCTGGGTGGTTCAGTGGGTTAAGCCTCTGACTTGATTTTGGTTTAGGTCATGATCTCAGGGTCATGGTGTGAGCCCTGCATAGAGCTCCGCAGAGCTTTGCACTGGGCATGGAGCCTGCTTGAGATTGTCTCCCTCTGCCCCTTCTCCCTTCCCCTCCTTGCGTGCACTCTCCCTCTTAAAGAAAGTGATGCAGGTAGAAAAAGAAGCACTTAGGAGATTTCAATGTGGAAAAGTAGGGAGTCACTGACTACATCTGAATGGATAAAGACAGGTCTTAATTTTTACCATTGCTTGTTACTGTTTTCTCTGAACTGTTTCATATCTTCCACAGAGCTATGGAACCTTCTTTTTAATTCCCCTCTCTTTTCATTGGTATAACCATTGTTTATTATTAGACAAGATGTATAAAAACCAACCCTCTATAAAAACCAACACTTTTATATGCATACACCTCATCATTTATCAAATTGAAGAATATCAGAGATTATCTGGGATTGTTGAAAGAATTCTGGTTACTATTCCACCAGTAAAATAGCCCTGTAGTTCTTTGGACATTTCCTTTGCTCAGAGGTTGATGGTTTTTTGTTTGTTTGCTTGTGTGGAGGGGTTTTTCATTTATTTGTTTTATTTAGAATTTTGGTATAAATCCTCTTCCCCTGGAGTGATTAAAGTAGCTGTACTTGCTGGGTTTGGAAAGTGTCAGGGCTAGTAAAGGAGACCATACCTTGAAGCTGCAGGTATTGTCAGAAATCAAGAGAGTTGGTTATCAGAAACCCAATGAGAGAGCTGCTTATGATTAAAGGGTTAGGGGCAGGATAGATACTATGTTTGACTTGCAACCAAAAGACCTAGTGCCCTGCCCTTTTTATGTGTAGAATGGGTGAAAAAGGAAATAAAGCTGTGCCCTAAGAAAAAGCTTTTAAATATAAGGAGTTTTGCCTGCGTTCAAAGCCTGCATCCCATAGAGGCTTTGAATAATCTTTTAAATGTTCACTTAGAGGTCTTTTCTTCAAACAGATGTTATATTTTCCTTTTACATAAGAAGATACAGTACCATAGTGTCCTCAAGATTCAAATTATATTGAAAAAAAGGTTGGTTTGTCATTTTTAAAAGAAACTTACATGAGCAAATGCCTCTGGAACCACCGAGTCATTAGTTTTCCGATAAATAAGTAGCATTATAGAAGTAAGTTAAATGTGCATTAAATGAGACTATGTTGAGCTAAAATATAGGCTTCTGTTTCTGGATAAGATTGAGTAAACACATTATACCCTATTCTTCCTGCTAAGTACCAAGAAAAAAAAATCCTGTACAACGTGGATCTTCTATGTTTGTTTTTGCTTGTTTTATTCCTATATATCCCAGTTGGACGTGCTAGAGAATCCTCCAACCAAAAAATACTAATGGATAAAGCAAAAAAAAAAGGTCTCATTTTTTATTACATCTATCCTGTTCCAGGCAAACGTCATGAAAACAGTTGCCCCCTGCCCTTTGCAGTCCCATTGCTGTGGAGCTTGAGCACCTAGCCCTGTCCACCATACCTGCCTTTCAGTAATGAGGGCACCCCTGCCTCTCCCAGCTGGTGTTACAACCTCAGAGCCATTGGACAAAACCCGTCTGCCATCACCACACTGCAATAATGAGGCAGTTCCCATTCTCACTACCACTAGAGTGGATGGAGGGTTATAGAGAAGAGGGAGTTAGAGAACAGGATTTTTCAAATCTGTGTTTGAAATCCTGGGCAGACCTCTGAACATCACATGCATGTGACTAATGAGAATTGATGCACAAAAAGGTTTGAAAACTGAACTCTGGTATGATATACTACCTAGGCTTTACACTGGCTCTTGGTTAGCCCACAAGTGGGTAGAACAAAATAACACTGAAAAAGTTTTAACTATTAAATTGACATTTGAGCTACAGCCAGTACAAGTGAGCTAGGAATCTGTGTAATTTGCTTCCTACCAAAATAGATAATAGAAAGCAGAGTCTCATAACATAATATTCACCATATACTAAGAACCAGGTAAATCTTAATTCAAATGACAAAAGATAATCAGCTATAGATAGTATACTGAAATGATACAGATGTTGGAATTACCTGATAAGTATTTTAAAGAAGATAGAATAATAAAAGTCCTCCAGTAGTAATTACAGCCTGAAAACAAATGAAAAAAATAGAAAGCCTGGGTGAAGAAATAGATGATATAATGAAAAAACAAATGTAAAATTTTAGAACTGAAAAATGCAGTAACCTAAGTAAAATACTGGCTCATGGTAGGATAGCTGTAACAGAGGAAAGAATCAGTGCACTTGAAGTTAGAACAATGGAAATTATCCAGTCTGACAACAGAGAGAATAAAGATTGAATAAAAAAAGTAAACAGAGCCTCAGGGACCTATGGGACAATAACAACAGCAACAAAAATTTATGTTTGTTATCTTTGGAGTCCAAGGAGAGAAGTTTAAGTAAGAGTGAGGGATTGAAGAAATGACTGAAAACTTCCCAAATTTGACAAGCCAACAAGTTCAAGAAGTTGAGCAAATTCCCAACAGGAAAAACCCAAAGTAATCCATTTCCAGCCACTTTATACATAAATTGCTGAAAACCAAAGGCAAAAAATTCTTTAAAGCAGCTAGAGAGAAGCAATGCATTACATAGAGAGGAACCATTTGAATGACAGTCAATTTCTCATTAGAAAACATGGAGGCCAGAGAGAAGTAGTAAGGTATTTTTTAAGTGCCAGAAGAAAAGAACTGGCAGCCTAGAATTCTTCATCCAGAGAAAATATAATGAGGTGAAATAAAAACATTTTCAGATGAAGGAAAACTGGAAGAAGCCAGCGGACTTGGTTTAAAAAAAAGAAATTTCTTCAGATGGGAAGAAAATGTCAGGAATGAAGAAAATGCAAATGAAAGAGTAGACCTAGGGTAATTGATTAGTCTTCTCCACTTAAATTTTTAAAAATGTTTGGTGATGGAAAGCAAAATTTATAACATTATCTGATGTAGTTTTCAATGTATGTAAAGGTAATCTTTAAGACAATTATATCATGAAAGGGGAGAGAGTAAAGGTGGTGAGGTTTCTGCATCCCACTTGAAATGCTGAAATGTTGATATGAGTAGACTAATAAATTATATGTGTGTGTATATATAGATGAATCAAAATTGAATACTGAGAGTTCAGATTATGCACAGGAAAGCAGGAATGGATGTTGGATTTGAAAATGCTTTTGCTTTATGAATTGGTATAATCATGGAGATTTTCTTCTTTAAACTATTAATGTGATAGATTACATCGAATGTATTTTGAATACTTAACCAACTTTGCATTCCTTGAATAAACCCCATTTGGTCATGATATATGTATATATGTATGTGTGTGTGCATATATATGTGCGTAAATATGTATATATATGTATGTATATATGTATATATACACAATATATATATGTGTGTATATATACGCACACACATACATATATACATATATACACACATGATATATATGATATATACATATATACACAAATATACATATCACAAAATAGGTTGAAAATAATAAAATATGTTGATAAGATGATAAAAAATGTCAACATGATAAAAAAAATTTGACAAAATCCAACACCCATTCATGACATGAAACACTCAGCAGACTAGGAAAAAATAGAACAAATAACCTACAGGTATCATCACACTTAATGGTGAAAGACTAAATGAAATACTTTATCCCTAAAATTGGGAATGATGCAGTGATATCCTCTTTCACCTATTCTCTCACTCCTATTCATAGTAATGGAAGTTCTGTGCAGTCCAGTAAAGCAAGACAAAGAAATAAGTAGCATACATACTAGAAAGAAAGAAGACTGTCCCTATTCGCAGGTGACATGATTGTCTACACAGTAAAATTGCAAGTAACCTACCAAACAATAACAATAACCACACAGCAGTAAGACTCCTAGAATAAATGAGTTTAGCAAAGTTGTGAGATAGGTAATCATCATTAATTATATTTCTGTATCCTAGCAAGAAATAATTGGAAACCAGAATTTTAAGACATACTGCCATTTATAGTTGCTCTGAAAATTGAAAATGAAATACTTAGGTAAAAATGCAATATAAAATGCTGATGAAAGAAATTAAAAATCTAATGAGTAAATTAATATATTATGTTGGAAGACAACATAGAAAAGATGTCAGTTCTTCCCAGACTGATCCATAAGCTTAAGATAATTCCTATTAAAATCCCAGCAAGTCCTTTTTTCTATTTGTTTATATAGACAAATTGATTCCAAAATTTATATGAAAATGCAAAGGAACTAAAACAGCTAAAGCAATTTTGAAAAAGAAGAATAAAGTTGGACCAATTATACTTTATAGTTTTAAGACTTGACAACGATAGCAATGGTAATCAAAATAATGTATGGTATTGGAGGAGGGATAGACCTACATATCAATGAAACAGAACAGAGTCAGTCCCAAATAAACCCATATGGGTAAGCTAACTTTTTTTCATTGAGTTGAAATTTATAAAACCATCTAAAATGAATAGTTCAGTGCTATCTAGTGCATTCACAAGATCATGTGACCACTACCTTTAATCTAGTTGCATAGCATTTCATCAGCTTAAGAGAAAACCTCGTATCCATTAAGCATTTGCTCTCAGTCCCCCATTCCCTCTTCCCATAGCCTCTGGAAATGACCAATCTGCATTCTCTATGGATTTACCTATTCTGAATATTTCATATGAATCGAATCATACAATATGTGATCTTTACTCTCTGACTTCTTTGATTTAGAATAATGTTTTCTGGTTCCATCCATGTTGTAGCATATATGAGCACTTCATTCCTTTCTATGGCTGAGTAATACTCCATTTTGTGAGTATCACTAAAATGTGTTCATCGATTCATTTGTGGGTGGACATTTGGATTGTTTACACCTTTTGCTATTTTAAAATAGCATTGCAGTTAACATGTCTCTACATGCATTAGAGTAATAGTTTTCAGTTCTTTGAATATATACTTATGAGTAGGCAGTTGATTTTGGGGAAAGGTGCAAAAGCAGTGGAGGAAGGACATTTCATAGGGAAAAAAATGAACTTGACCTAAACCTCACATTTTACATAAAATTACTCAAAACAGGTAGTAAATCTAACAGATAAATGTAACATATAAAACTATAAAACTTTTAGAGGAAAGGGTTGGAATAAATCTTTGTGACCTAGGCTAAAAGTTCTTAAACATGACACCAAAAAAATGGCTTATAAAAAGAAAAAAAAATCAGTAAGTTGAACTTTGTCAAATTAAAAGCTTTTGTCCTGTGAATGACCCTGTTGAAGAGGATGTAGAAACAAGCCATAGTTGGGGAGAAAATCTTTGCAAATCACATACCCAACAATGGTCTTGTATCCAGAATATATTAAGAATTCTTTAATGTCAAGAGTAAGAAACAATCCAATTGGAAAATGGACAAAGGTTTTGAGCAGACAATTCTACCATGGAAGGTATATGGATGACAAATACGCACATGAAAAGATGTACAAAATAATTAACTATTAGGGAAATGTAACCTAAAAACATGGTGAGATCCCAGCACACACCCATCAGAATGGCTAACATAAAAAATACAAGAATTTAGAGCCACCAGATCTCTCATACGTTCCTTAAGGAAATGTAAAATGGTATAGTCATTCTGGGAAACAGTTTGGCACTTTGATTCACAATTACACTTCAATATCAGCCACAGCAACTTCTTTCAAGATATGTCTCCAAAGGCAAAGGAAACAAAAACGAAGATGAACTTTTGGGACTTCATCAAGATCAAAAGCTTCTGCACAGCAAAGGAAACAGTCAACAAAACAAAGAGGCAACCCACGGAATGGGAGAAGATATTTGCAAATGACAGTACAGAAAAAAGGTTGATATCCAGGATCTATAAAGAACTCCTCAAACTCAACACACACAAAACAGACAATCATATAAAAAAAAAATGGGCAGAAGATATGAACAGACACTTCTCCAATGAAGACATACAAATGGCTATCAGACACATGAAAAAATGTTCATCATCACTAGCTATCAGGGAGATTCAAATTAAAACCACATTGAGATACCACCTTACACCAGTTAGAATGGCCAAAATTAGCAAGACAGGAAACAACATGTGTTGGAGGGGATGTGGAGAAAGGGGAACCCTCTTACACTGTTGGTGGGAATGCAAGTTGGTGCAGCCACTTTGTAGAACAGTGTGGAGATTCCTCAAGAAATTAAAAATAGAGTTTCCCTATGACCCTGCAATTGCACTACTGGGTATTTACCCCAAAGATACAGATGTAGTGAAAAGAAGGGCCATCTGTACCCCAATGTTTATAGCAGCAATAGCCACAATCGCCAAACTGTGGAAAGAACCAAGATGCCCTTCAACGGACGAATGGATAAGGAAGATGTGGTCCATATACACTATGGAGTATTATGCCTCCATCAGAAAGGATGAATACCCAACTTTTGTAGCAACATGGACGAGACTGGAAGAGATTATGCTGAGTGAAATAAGTCAAGCAGAGAGAGTCAGTTATCATATGGTTTCACTTATTTGTGGAGCATAACAAATAGCATGGAGGACAAGGGGAGATGGAGAGGAGAAGGGAGTTGAGTGAAATTGGAAGGGGAGGTGAACCATGAGAGACTATGGACTCTGAAAAACAATCTGAGGGTTTTGAAGAGGCGGGGGGTGGGAGGTTGGGGGAACCAGGTGGTGGATATTGGAGAGGGCACAGATTGCATGGAGCACTGGGTGTGGTGCAAAAACAATGAATACTGTTACGCTGAAAAGAAATTTTAAAAAATAAAAATAAAATAAAAATAAAAAATACTTGTATATTTATCCTAGAGAAATAAAAATTCATATGCACACAGTAATCTGTACATTTGCATGCATAGCAACAATTTGTAATACCCTAAACCTGAAAACAGCCCAAATGCCCTTCAGTGGGTGAACAGGTTGTGGCACAATCCGCATAACAGACTAGAAGTTGGTAATAAAAGGAGCTGAACTATTGATACACACAGTAGCTTGGATGGATCTCAAGAGCATTATGCTAAGTGATTTTTAAAAAGGCCAAACTGAAAAGGCTACATACTCTCTGATTTCATTGGTAACACTCCCAAAGTTACTAAATTACTTAGTCGTGGAGAACGATCAGTAGTTCACAGAGATTCAGAGATTAACATTTGGGGAAGGGTGTGACTCTTAAAGGGAGTAGTATAAGAGAATTTCTTTGTTTTGATGTAACAGTTTATATCCTGATTGTAGTACTAGTTACATGAGTCTATACATGTTATAAAATTGGATACTATACACACACACATCTCCAAAAAAGAATGCATGTAAAACCTGGTGAAATCCAAAGAAGGTCTATATATTAATTATATAAATCCAAAGAAGGTCTATATATATTATATATTAATTATGTTATGTAATGTCAGTTTCCTGATAATGATAATGAGCTGTGGTTAAGTAAGATGTTCTCATTGGGAAAGCTCTGTGGAAGGTATACATGGTAACTCTCTACTGTTTTTGTTAATTTATTGTGGGCTTTAAATTACTTAAAAATAAGCAGCAAAAAATTCAGTGTTAAAGATTTCAAAAAGTAAATAACCTGATTCAGTTAGATGACTGTTAACCTGAGGCATTGAGGAAAACTATCTTAAGAATGTTTTATTTTTAATTAAAAGTGATAATAATAACTAGGAATTTCCAAGAAATTTAAGCCCAGCTAATGGAGGATTCTTAGTGCTTGGATAGCTGCATGGAGAAATAGAACAGTGCCTCTGTCCAGAGAAGAGGCAGCAGGATTTGATCTCCGGTTTAGTTATTGTTGATGGTTTGATTTAAAAGCCAGTGAGTAGACAGACAAGTGCTGCAAGTACCAGTGCTCCTGGGATGAATGGCACTTTGCAGAATGGAAGAGGTAACAGTTTAAGTTACTCATTTATTTACAACAAAACTAAACATTTGCAGCAGCCTTTGCACAGAACAGTTTCAACTAATGTTTCTCTTTTGTATCTGCCGTCTACTTTATCCTTTTTTTGTTTTTACATCATCTTTTGATCTGGACTAACCATTCCCAGTTTGCTTTTACTTTTCTCCCTCTCCCCACCCCAGCCCTGCTCTTTCCCTCAACACTTCTTCCCTTTTCCCCCTTTCCTCCCTCTTTCTTCCCTCTTCCCCCTTTCTTCCCTTTCCCTCTGTCCTTTCCCTATTCTTTTCCCTTCTCCATCTTTTTAAAAGAGAACCTGCCATGTCCTCTCTGAATCTCAGTTTTAAGGAAAGAAAGCTGAATGAGTTCTGTTAAGTAAAATAGTGGAGGACATTTCTGAAATTCAACTTTAATTTTGAAAGTATGATTTTTTTTTACTTTTTTTTAAAAAAAGATTTTATTTATTTGACACACAGAGAGAGAAATCACAAGTAGGCAGAGAGGCAGGCAGAGAGAGAGGGGGAAGCAGGCTCTCTGCTCAGCAGAGAGCCCAATGCGATACTCCATCCTAGGACCCTGAGATCATGACCTGAGCCGAAGGCAGAGGCTTAACCCACTGAGCCACCCAGGTGCCCGAAAAGTATGTTATTTTTAAACTGAGCAGTTTGTTGGTTCTGACACCTAGAAATCAGACTCTAAACCTCTGGAGAAAAATTGAAGGTGCTTGAGGTTATACATCTTCTGTACATTTGTGTAGGATTAGCAGAATCTGGCCTCTAGGGTAACTTAGCTTTTCTTCACCAGCCTTATTTACATTGGATTCCTGAATGAGAAAAGTTGGATTTGGATGCATTTCATTCTTTCTCTGCCTTTCCTTTGTGGCTTTTACCATAGCAGAAAATGTTACCGAGGTTGCTCTAATGTACTCATCTCTTGAGCCTGAAGTAGAGATTTTGTAGAGACCACCTGGGATATCCAGAGATGAAGGACTGCTGTCTCAAAGACCCTCCGTAGAAGAAATGCCCCATCATGTTTGTTGCTTTCCACTGGATTAGTAGAATTTCCATCTTTTTTAAAAATGGCTTTAGAACTTTCAATAGAGCCTTCTAGGCAAAGAGCAAAAATTTCAAATATGTGTTTAAAGTAAGCCAATTTTTTGTTGCTTTACTTACCAAGATTTTTCCTCTCCTATAGCTGTATAGTGACCATATCCCTTTGTTCAGTGTGTATGTATCTTGATATCTTTTCTCCATCAAGTTTCCACACTTAAAAGTTTATAAAATACCTAAAGGGAAATTGATTTCCTGCAGTATTGGATAGCCTACTTGGGCCTAAGCTATTGAGTTGTTCATACTACTTGGAACAAATTGTTCTTTGTAGGAGGGGTAGATAGGACACCTCTGTACTATCTTAACTTTGCTATGAAAATATTCATGTTTAATGGGTTAAAAGACAATAATTTCCAGGCCTGGCTTTTAAAAATGAGAATGCTTTTTAACTTTCTCTTTCATGGTTATTAACTATGCCCAGAGTTTTCATTTTAATTACCACAATGCAGTACTCCAGTTCTCTTATTTGCTTCATTACCTTCTCTGCTTTGGCTCTGAAAATAATTTTAGAGAAATAAAATCAGACTGTTTCCAATACAATGAAATGCTTTTACTACACTATTAATGAATCTTTTCTTCATTACCAACAGAAAGCTAGATGTTGCAGATCTTTTTAAACAAACAAATTAAAGACTTTTCAGTCTTGTGATTAGAGGAGACAAAGAGGACAATAAAATTTGACTTACCTGGCTCATTCCTTTGGTTTCTGACCTCTCTTCTTTAGAAATATAAGCTGTCTATGGCTTAACTCCTCCCTAGAGAAGAAATGCTATTAGAGAGTTACTGGAAGAATCCTCAGGGTTCTGAGTCTTGGTCCTTAAATGTAAGACCTGAAACCATCAAAGTACTAGAAGAAAACTTAGAGGGAAAGCTCGTTGGACATTGTTCTTGACAAAGAGTTTTTGGATATGACACCAAAAGCACAATCAACAAAAGTAAAAATCAGCAAGTGACTGCAGCAAATGAAAAGGCTTCTACACAGCAAATGAAATGATAAACAAAATGAAAAGACAACCTGCAGAATGGGAGAAAATATTTGTAAATCATTTATCTCATAAGGAGTTAACATCCAGATGTATAGGGAATTCAACTCAATAGCAAAAAACAAACAACATAATTAAAATACAGACTGAGGATCTGAACTGACATTTCTCAGAAGAAGACCTGTGAATGGTCAAGAGATCACTAATCAGGGAAACAATGAGATATCACCTCTAACCTGTTAGACTGGCTATTATCATAAATATTATCATGAAAAATAACAAGTTTTGTAAGGATGTGGAGAAAAGGGAACCCTTGGACACCATTGGTGGGAATGTAAGTTGGAATAGCCATTATAGAAAACAGTATATAGATTCCTCAAAAAGTTAAAAATAGAACTACTATATGATACAGCAATCCCACTTCTTGGTAGTATATATCTAAAGGAAATTTAAAAAAATCTATCTCAAAGAGATACTGTACCCCTTGTTCACTGCAGCATTATTCACAAGAGTTAAAATATGGAAACAACCTATGTGTCAGTCAATGGATAAATGGATGTGTGTGTGTGTGTAAAATGGAATGTTATTCAGCCACAAAATAAGAAAATCTGCTTTTGCAAGATGGATAAGACACAGGAAGATAAATATTGCATGATCTCATATGTGCAATCTAAAAATGTCAAATTCATAAAAGCAGAGAGTAGTACAGTAGTAACCAGGAACAAGGAGATGGGGGAAATGGAGAGATGTTGATCGAAGGTACAGAAGTTCACTTATGTGGGATGAGTAAGTTCTAGAGATCTAATGTACAGCATAATGACTATAATTAATAATAATGGCATTATATACTTGAAATTTGCTACGAGAGTTGATCTCAAGAGTTCTCACTACCGAAGGTAAATTGTAATGATATGAAGTGATGGATATGTTAATTAGCTTGATTGTGGTAATCATTTCACAGTGTATGTATGTATGTGTATATATGTATATATATCAACATGTTGTATACTTTAAATATATGAAATTCTTATTGTCAAGTGTGCATTTGTCTATAAAGCTAGGAGAGTGATCAGATAAGTCCTCTGAGCCTGTACTTCTTGTTGAATCATAGATTAAAGACCTCATGGGAGGATACATAAGAGCATTGAACAATAGATTGAGAGAGCTGAATTCTAAATTCTGGCTTGTCACCAATTAATTTATTTTTGTTACTGTCAGCTTGATATCACCTTTCTCTCCCTACATGGAATTCAATTGAACTAATTGTTAATGAGCATTTACTCTTTACAGGAGTTGCCTGGAGATACTATGTCCAGTTTATGTTGACTAAGTTTTTTTTGTTTCTTGTTAATTTAGCCTTTTGACACAATGTTTTTGTTCTGTAGTAAATCTAGGCAGATAAGTGAGGAAAATTACATGGTGGCTGGAAAATTTTCCTCTGAAGAGGCTTTTACTTGTGTGTATTGGAAATCTAAATAGTCGTGGCAAAAGGCTTTATCTCTGATTTAATTTAAAAGTCATGGAATCAGTACTATTTTATAATGTTACATCATTAATTCACAATTACTACTAATTTACTAAATGAAGGCCATGTGAACTTCTAAATCTTAGCAGAGCCTACATAATGTAAGAATAATTCTGGTTTACTAGTTGATTCAAAATTACTTGTTTTTAGCAAAGTAGAAATTAAACCGGCTTCCTAATTTGAAATATGTTCGATAGTAACTATATTTGTATTTTAACCAAACTAAAAAGGTCTAAAATATTTCAGCATTATGGTGGTGCCTTTAGTGAATTAGTAATCATTTAGGTTTAAGAGATGCTGTTTCTCTTAATGTACCACCCTAGAGGCATATTGATTTTAATATATGTCTCAATTTTTATTTATAGGATAATGAGAAAAAGTACAGCTTTTGGTTCTATTGATCGAGAGTCATTCTTGGAAACTAGCAATGTCAGAACAAATGCCTCAGATAGTATTTAAAAAAAAAAAAAGGAAGAAAAGGAAACAATACAGAAGAATGCTGTTTTACCTTAAGTCCTTATTTTGTGGTTTGTATGTACTGTAGTGATAGCTTTGCTGGAGAATTATAACTATAAGAATGTTACATAATATTGTTAGCTTATAAAGGTACATAATTGGGCTACCTTGTGCACTAAATGCACGAAATACTGCGTTTGTCCAGTGTGAAATAGTATCTCTTGAGATTATGAGGATAAATGAGAAAGTATGTTTGAATTAGCTTTGAACATGTATCATGTCATTTAGCTTCATAGTATTTCTGAGAAGGAAGGATGGATAAGCAGAAAGAGATAGGGAGATAATTTTTGTCACAATTTTAAAGTAGGAAAATGAATCAAAATCATACAACTTAATTCATAACAGAGCCTGAATTAGAACAAAATTGTATCTTAAGCTTCTCTATGCAAAGTTCTTTAACTAGAGCATGTTGTCTCAAGTAATTTTGACAAAATTACCTCCTGTTTCTGAAACTTGAATAATCCTCGTCATTGCAAGGAAGAAGAATGTATGTGCCTATTAATGCCTTTGACTTCCAAGAAGACCCTATGTATAAAAAATCCCACATTATAAGTATAATTTAAAGAGTTTATAATTTTACTTTGCTCTTAACTATCATTCTTTACAATATGGACACTCATTTACTAATGAAAAAAGTACTTTTACTTAGCATTTCATAAACACAATGAATTTATCTTTTAACGCTTTCCAGTTCAGCTGAAAGTGATTTTTCCTTCTTCTAGTCCTTAATTTCTTGTTCATCACAGTCTTATTAAATTTAAGTTGTCTGTTATTATTTATGTATGATTTCTTATTCTATTGGGTTGTTCATCTCCTGAGTTTTGTTGTATATATTAAGGGCTTAATAAATACTTAATTAATGAACAAAAGTTCACTTTTACTTGGTCAGTGAGTGATACTCAAGGCAGAGAGAAGTGAGACCCACTTCCAGGGGACCTAAGAGGTGTATTTTCAATCTGTATTTCCCCGTCTTCCATTCTCAGATGAGAAGTACTTCCTGGTAGGACTTCTACTGGGAGTGTATCATATTCCACACACACACGTCAGGTGTGTGTATGTGTGATGAGTGGAGAGTGTCATAAAAGAGGAGAGAGGAGAAGAATCAAAAGAATCACAGTATAGAACAAAACAATATGCCAGCACTTTTGCATAACTGATAGATATAGAAGGAAATACATTAGGCACATATATATAAGTTATTGAAAAACAGATTTTATCATCAGATATAGCTCCGCTGTAAAAGCGTTAGCATAATTAAAGCTTCTTTTAGTAATGAGGCCCTTCTATATATGCTTGCTTATGGATGAGACATACCAACAAGACTTTTGAAGACAGAAAGTGTAAAACCAGGATCAATGGCAATTGACAAAGGCTATTTGGTAAGAAATTTGAAGATTATGCATACATATATATGCACACATGCGTGTGTGTGTGTGTAACAACAATTTATAGATTCCTGTAAATCTGTTTGTTGCTTGTTTTTTTTCTAGATATTTATTCTGGTGAGCCTAATCTTATGTTAGAAACACACTTTTTTTTTTTTTTTCTATTTCTCACTCTCTGGCTTTTTATGAACAAGATATTTTGAACTTTTCAGACTTTTAAATATTTTTATGAAAAAATTGGGCTGTGGCTCTGAGCTTCTTCAGTACTTTATTGACTGTTCTTGCTCTAGTCATTCATTTTCTCTTCTCTTACTGCTAGCCTCTGCCTTTGAATCTTCTGTTGGTTACCCTGTATATATGTAGACCTTTATCATTCCCAGATCCAAATTTTCCTTTCTCTGTGTTGTCTATGGCTTAACAGAAAGATTTAATATATTCTTGATTTAGCTTGGTTTGAGGAGCGCTGAAAATCTTGATTTAAGCTTCGTTTCATAAACTGTCCATTTCTTTCTCTTAGGACTCAGTTCTTGTGCTCAAAGCATTGCATTCTAATTAAACTCAGGAAACACAGTAGATGTGCTTGTCTTAATGCAGATGTGTCTTCTTTTTATTAAAAAAAAAAAACCAGCTTGTGGTTTCAAATGTTTAATTATTATGTTCCCTCACTCTTTTTTTCATTAAAAAAATGAAGATTAATGTTAGACATAATAGGGGAAACTGGATGTGAGGTATATGGGATCTCTGTACTATCTTTGCAATAATTCTGTATATCTAAAAGCTGTTCTAAAAGAAAAAGTCTTTTGAAAAATATATAAAGGACATTTGCTTTTTCATTCATATGAATTTTAGAGATATTCAAGTGCTATATTTCTTACAAATCATGAAAAATCTGACAAATATCAGTTTCTTTATTTGCCCTTTAGATAAACTGTTGAGTTAATAATAAAGCTTTGGATCAGTTTGAAAATGTTATTTATTCCCAAGATTCTTACATTATAGTGGATAGAAAATAAATGATACTGGTCTTCTAATAACACATCACATACCCTTCTGTTCCTCTCAAATCTTTTATGGCTAAACCAACTAGATTTCAAAGTCTCAAAATGAAAAGAATCAGCAATTCTAGTACTTGATTAGGGAAACAGTATTGACCAAATCTTGCTGAGTTTTATCTGGATTCTCTTAGATTCATAAGGACTCTTATCTTTTCAGAAGGTTCTTGATAGGGGCACCTGCATGGCTCAGTGGTTTAAGCATCTGCCTTTGGCTCAGGTCATGATCCCAGTGTCCTAGGATAGAGCCCCACTTAGGGCTCCCTGCTCAACAGGGCAGGGTGTCTGCTTCTTTTTCCCCCTTCTCTTGTGCTCTTGCTTGCTCTCTCTCCCTCTCAAATAAATATTTTTTTTTTTTTTTTTTTTTAAAGAAGGCTCTTGGTATTGGGTTCAGCTTTATCTAAGAAGACCAGTCTGCTGTGGAGCAACTGTGTTGCATTTTCCCTTCTCAGCTTTTCCTTCAGAATCATTTTATACCTTCACCTTCCTAGCTTTTGTTTCTAAGGCTCTGCTTGACCAAGTAGATGATATCTTGGGAAAGAGTTGTAGATTTGTGGTTTGGCAGTTGCTTTTTCTCAGGGCTCATATAAATTGAGAACTGGTTTCTTTGCTTCTCACTTTGTGGGAGAAAAGATTCTGTTCCTGAAGGCACCCATCCTTTCTTTAAACCTTGCAAACAAAGCAGCTTAAAACTTCCTCGGCTAAGGAGTCCCTGTCAAAACAAATTTTTATTTGAAGACTAAGATGCCTACGGATATTTAATAATAGCCATATGAATTATAGCAGAGTCAAAGCTTTAGAATAAAAAGGACATCTCTCATTAACTAACCCTGTTGCACCCACTGTTAGATAATATTGTTTTAACCACTTGCTATTCATCTTATAGCAGGGAATACAAATAGAAAAATGGACCTCCTGATTAAAAATTGGCATAACAGTAGGTGGGCAGTTAGGTATGAAATAGATAAAGGGGATTAAGAAGTACAAACTTCCAGTTATAAAATAGTCAAGGAGATGAAAAGTACAGCATAGGAAATATAGTCAATAATATTGTAATAATGTTTGGTAACAGATGGTGACTACACTTATGATGAGCATTGAGTACTGTATAGGATTGTTGAATCATGTTGTACACCTAAAACTAACATAACACTTTAATTATACTTCAATGACTAAAAAATTGGCATGATATAGAACATATTCTACTTTTTATTATGAAATAATTAGGAGCAATCACCAAGATTAGTTTTTTTTAAGTCCTGAACTCATTTTTTTTATTCAGTGGTTTTACTTCTGTAATGAAAAAATACATTTTGTTTGTGACATCTAGAACTCTGAAGATAGATGGAATTAAGAGGTAAATTATAGTTTTGCATTTAAGATGATTTGAGTTTCAGCTGAAAAGGTAGGCACAACATGCTGAAATAGAACTGGAATAAATAAACTATTTTACTTCTTTCGTAAAAATCTTAGTCTATACAACTCTGAGTTCAGAGATTATCGTACTTGCATATTCTGAGTGATAGAGAAGTGAAAGAGTATTTTTTTCAATGTAATGCTTCGTTTTATATTTGTTTAGTGATGTTTCCAAAGCAGTTGTTCCTTCTCATTGCTATCTCTTTAAAATAAACTTTCACTGGATTCTTTGAAATTCAATCCTTAAAGCTGGTTTCTTTGTTTAGTAAGATACACTGGATCAGGGCACCTGGGTGGCTCAGTTGGTTAAGTGTCTGTCTGCCTTCGGCTCAGGTCATGATCCCAGAGTCCCAGGACTACATCCAGCATCAGACTCCCAGCTCCACAGGGAGTTTGCTTCTCCCTCTGACCTTCTCCCCTCTCCTGCTCTCTCTCACTTTCTCTCTCAAATGGATAAATAAAATCTTCAAAAAAAAAAAGTTATGCTGGATCAGTCCTGGCTAATTATATGATTTTTGACACTTGTCAGTTATAAAAGAGAAGATGACCTCTCTTCACCTTTGTCTTTCTCCCTGACAGAATCCCAAGGACTGCAGCAAAGCCAAGAAGCTGGTATGTAATATCAACAAAGGCTGTGGCTATGGCTGTCAACTCCATCACGTGGTCTACTGCTTCATGATTGCATATGGTACTCAGCGAACACTCATCTTGGAATCTCAGAATTGGCGCTATGCTACTGGAGGTTGGGAAACTGTGTTTAGACCTGTAAGTGAGACATGTACAGACAGATCTGGCACCTCCACTGGACACTGGTCAGGTAAGAAGGCTGTGTAGTATTTCACATTTCTGGGTTGAACTGCCACGTTCCACATTATCAGATTTCTAGGCTCAGTTTTATGGCTCGTGGTCATCTTTTTCTCTGGATCCATGACTCTTCAATGTTACCAAGGTAAAATTTAGAATGATACTTTGTTTTAAAAGTGCTTTATGACCTATTTCATTTCTAATGTTCATTTTTATCTGGCTTTAGCAAAACCACTACGTTTTTTTAAGGAATGTAATTTACTCTTTTAATGATAATACATGATTCACTTTTTAGGGTACTTTCACATTATTGAACTCATTTGATATTCATAATTATTTAGTAAAGTAGACTGATAAATGAGAATCTTCACCATGTGTTAGAATCACTTGGAAGGTTTGTAAAAACACTGGCTTCTGATTCAGTAGGTTTGGGAGGGGTGCTGAGAATTTGCATGTCTAACAAATTTTCCAGATCCAGGGACGACACTTTTGAGAATCACTGAGGCAAACCATGCAGGCATCTTTACCTCCATTTTATAGTTCAGGACAATGAAACCTGATTTGCTTGTGCAATTTTAATTTTATTTAGGGAACATTTGATGAGGAAAAATATGAATAAGGTACTGTGCTAGACATTATCTCCAAGAATTTAGTGATAAAGGAAATAAAATATAGAGTTTCTTACTGCTTATCTATTGTTCTTTCTACACCATGGTGATCTTTAAACAAGGTCTAAAGTTGGGCTACCCCTGTGAAAATCCTGGCTTTATCAGTTTGTAATCTTGGGCAAGTTATGTAACCTAGGCCTTAGTTCTCTCATCTGTAAAATGGGAAGTAATAATTTACTTACCTCTTTGAGTTGCTTGGTAGGATTAAGTGAAACAATATATGTAATGCACTTAGCATAGTACTTGATACATGAATTCTAGTAATTTTAACTACTGTTAATAGCTTTATTCATTGGGTAGATATACAGTGAGTACCTAGAGTGTGGCAGATACTGAACTAAGTGATTAGGTAAAATGCTAAACAAGACAATACACCATCTCTGCACTTAGATCTTGTGGGAAGTCAAAAATTTTTCAAAAGGCTGAGGCATTTATGTTAATATAATTTCTCATGGAGCAGAGCATCTTTTTTCACAAATTTAACAGTAGATGTGGAATTAAGTAGCTCTGTCATTGCCAAAGTGAGTAACTTTAGTTCCTTTGTGTCTTTTTACTTCCTTTGGAAAATATCAGATACTACCTGACTCTTCACAGAAGCGACAGAAAAGCTAATTGGGTAATTTTTATAAAATGCTTTAAGTTGTGCTATAAAATTTTCTATATGATTTACTTTTTATTTTTTAAAGATTTTATTTATTTACTTGAGAGAGAGAAAGAGAGCAAGCACACAAGCAGGGGGAGGGGGAGTAGAAGAGGGAGAAGGAGGCTCCCTGCTGAGCAAGGAGTGCAACACAGGGCTCAATCCCAGAACCGTGGGATCATGACCTGAGCCAAAGGCAGACACTTAACTGACTGAGCCACTCAGGTGTCCCAGTTCTATATGGATTTAAAGTATTTTTTTGTGATGTGAGTTTTGCCTTCCTTAGGATGATTTAGGAGCCCTATTGTATATATCAACATATTTTTTCTTTGTAACTCCAAGTTTTAAAAGAACCTCTTAATCTAGAACCTTAGCTAAGCTTTGATTTTGAGGTTACATCTCCCATTGATCTGCTCTATAGTTTACAGCTGGGGCAAACAGATTAGGTGTCAAGGTTAGGAAGATACAGGAAAAGCAGTTCTGTCAGATTCATGGTAGCTAGCTTTTTCATTTTGTGAACTCAGTTTAGTTTCAAGCCTCTTTGCTTGTGAAGTATGCAGTCAGAGTAGGGCAAGGTTCTTATGTTAATAGAAAAGTAAAAAGTTGGCCTCACTAGACTTACCAAATTTAGTATATAGTTTTGCCTTGCCTAAAAGCTACAACTCATTGTTTGGTTTGATTTTTAGTCCTTGCTCATACGTTTTGTAGTCTGTATTGGCAACTATAGCACTTGAAGGCTAAACAGGCTTGAATTTGAAACATGCAGAATTTCTGAATTTCTTAATGTTATAGTTAAACAGGTTCTAGAAACCATCCTTCTTTTATGTGGATTCTAAGGCCTAGTAGACACCAGCTGATTTATCCAGAATTATGCATCTTATAAATAACAGAACTGTGGTTGGCACATTGACTTCCACCTCCCTTCCGTCTACATCCTTCCCAGTTCATTCATGCCCAACACCTTACCCATTACAACCATGGTGGGCACAGAGACTGTCCTGAATATCTAGGAACTAAATAAAATTACTATTTATTTCCTCCCCCTGCCCTGTAACTTTTTTCAAACCTTCCATATAATTTCCACTGAAGAGTTATCTGTGGTATTTTCTTCTCAGTCATTTGCAGTCCCTAATTAAAGAAGTCATTTTATCATGGTAGCACAGAATTACGATTTTAATTTATAGATCTTTCCCTTATCACTACAGGTATTGTATAAAATCATATACTTTTCTTTGTGCTAATGAATTAAACTGTGCCTGTTGGACACCTTTAATTAATTAAACTGGTGATTATTTTCAGTATGCTTACAGAACTCATTGTAACTAAAATAATTTAGATGCTAATCATTTATCTAAAAGAAGAAAGAGATTTATGTTTTGAGCTTAGAATATTCTATTTTTATAAAAGCTGTGGTAGCTCTCCACTTCTGTTTCTGTTTATATACATTATCTGAATATATACCTTTTGGAAAAACTAACCCATTTCAGAATTAGAGGAAACAGAATGAATTTTAATAAGTTCTTTAACATTAATTCTTCAGTTAGCCATAAATCAACTACTACATCTGTTATTGTACTGACTTGTATAAAGAATCTTGGGGTATTTCCCCTGGCACCACTGCCATGAAATTATTACTGTTTATACACACTTGACATGATGTGCCTGCAGGTGGAATTTAGTGATTTCTATTGAAATCTGTCACCAGTACAGGAGTTAGTATGCACATCTGATCATTTCAGTAGCTAAAGCATACCTCATTGTGGGTTGAGTTCTGTTTTTCTCCTTCATTATTTATGAAATCATATCCTTTGTACTAAATAATTTCATTAAGTAAAGCAAAATATTCAAAATTATGCTTCCAATTAAAATAATAATAATAATCTTTCCCATCACCAATAGATGTCATGTCTATTCTAAAGTTGCTGATAAAATGGACAATTTATTTTTCTGTATATACAATTTGTTTTTCTATATATACAAGCTGTTTCCTAAACCTGAACTAACTACATGTAATAAGACTCATTCTTCCAAATATATTCCTTATGATAATTCAGAGTGGAATCTTGGTGTTTAATGGTTTGAAGTATCAACAGTTAATTGATTTGATTTTTAATATATATTAACTGTTTGAAGCTATTATGATGGCCAGCTTCCAAAATGCTTATCTAATTGATATAAATAGTCTTGAATAGATGATTTAGCAACAAAGAACCTCAACCATTTAAACTCAATTCTCCACTCTTCTTTCTGTCCTAAAAATTGAACATTTATTCAGATTAGCAGTTAAACCACTTTGACTATTTTGTATTCCCTTCTCTTGTCTTTTCCCACTGTCTTAATATGTAATAAATTGAACTGACTTAATTTGATAGGTCTAATTGGAAAACTTTCTTTTAAATAAAGATAATGACTAGTAACAAAAAGTGTTTCTAAATATGATAAAAATTTAATGCCCTAGAGGTGCCTGATTTAAATACATCTTTAGGTAGATTGACATTTGCTATATTTAGTTACCTAAACTGGATGGTTATCTTCTCTCCATACCTCATTTCAAAAAGATTTTGGTCAGAGTTTTATTTGTCATCCTTATATGGAGGCAATCTTAAAATAAAAGTAATTTAACAAAAGCCCCTGCTCCATGCCAGGCACGATGCTGGACTACACGAAGAAAACAGACACAGTCCCTATCCTGTCAGGGGCAGCCTAGGGGGAAAGGCAGACAACTGAATGGACATTAAAATATACTGTGATATGGGTAAGTTGATAGGACTCTGAAGCATGTATCTAACACATATTTGGGATTCTTCTGGAAGAAGTGATTTTTAAAATGAGGCCCAAAGTATGAGTAGGAGTCAGCCAGATAGAGATATGGTAGAAGAATTTTCTGTCATTGGGCACAACATGTGAAAAGAGAGGCAAGAGAGCATGGAATCATTGGGGAAACTAGAAGTAGTTCCTTGTAGAGTTTGGTTATTGAGAGACTGAAGTTTTGTTCTGAAAACATGTGTCATTTATTGGGTTTCTGTTTGGGTGGTTGTACGATTTTGTTCCTCCCTGAAACCAACAGGTTTTAGTTCAAGATTCAGAGCCCTTTGTTTTATTTTTCTTCAGAGATGGGCAATGTTAGAAATTTTCAGCTGGTTCTTGGTGTTATCCAAGTACCACTGAACTTTTTTTTAATTAAAAATTTTTTGTTTCATTTTTAATACCCTTTAGAATTTATTCTTGGTAAATTTTTAAAAGCTGACAAATAACACAAACTAAATTCAGAAAAAAAAAACCAAAATACTGTTGTTAATTGTCTAAAACAGTTATATAGTGCTATTTTCCCTGCATTTTGAAATTGGATAATTTTTGTATGATAACAATTTGTACTATCATTTTGTATGGAAGGAATAGAAAGGTAATTCAGCCTTCTAGCTTGATGGATCAAATTATTTTTCCAGTTTTATTGAGATATAATTATCATATAACATTGAATTAGTTTAAAGTGTACAACATAATAGTTAACATCCATCAATTCGTATACTTACAAGGACTTTTAAGATTTATTCTTTTAATAACTCTCAAATACACAGTATAGCCTTGTTAATTATAGCTGTTATGGTACATTATATCCCCAGCCTAATTTACATCTTAACTGGAAGTTGGTACCATTTGACCACCTTCACCCTTTTCCTCTACCTCTGCCCTTCTCCAGCCAATCTGTTCTATTTCGAGTTCAGTTTTTTTTAGATGCCACATACAAATGAGATCATATAGTATTTGTCTTTCTCTGACTTATTTCACTTAGCATAATGTCCTCAAGGTCTATCGGTGTTGTCACAAATGCTGGGATTTCCTTCCTTCTCATGGCTGAATAATACTCCTCTATGTGTGTGTATTTTCTTTATCCATTCATCCATTGGTGGACATGTAGGTTGTTTCTGTGTCTTGGCTATTGTGAATAAGGTGAAAATCAGTGAAAATGAGGGTACAGATACCTCTCTGAAGCAGTGATTTTATTTCCTTTGGATATATACCTAGAAGTGGGATTGCTCAATCACATGGTAGTTCTACCACTAAACTCCTTAAGCAAATTATCTGTCACTTAGGTCAAAAGGATAATCTTTCTTTTTTTTTTTTAAGATTTTATTTATTTGACAGAGAAAGAGAAAGTGAGCACAAGCAGAGGGAATGGGAGAGGGAGAAGCAGGCCCCCAGCCTAGCAGGGAGCCCAATTTGGGGCTCCATCCCAGGACCTTGGGACCATGACCTGAGCCAAAGGCAGACATTTAACCGACTGAGCCACCCAGGTACCACAAAAGGAAAATCTTTAGCAAACAAAGTATAAATTAAATTATACTTCATGTTTTCCTGTGAAACTAATATTTTTAACATTTAAAGAACTACTAAGATGTCAAATCATCTAAATGATCCAGCTAGTTTGTATCCTAAATAATGGCTAAACTCACATAGACTGATTGATAAACCAATGAAGTGATTAAGAGTCTATAGACATACTAGACCTATTAGGATACGCTATGGATATGCTATGTGACATTTTTACAGTAATATTTTCAACCTTTGGTGATTGATTAATAGAAACTTGAAATAAATGCATGTATTTTAGATCCCTCATGCTACAAAGACATCTTGATTTCTCTGTTTAGGTAATGTGAGGAAGAGGAAAAAATATGGGCCCTGAGTTTGACCATATCTGATCTCACTTCTCTTGTTTTTATCTTTCTGGATTTCGGCAATTAATTATAGCTTCTGAACCTCTGTTTGGCTGTACAAAAAGCTCATGATACTCAAGACCTACCTCTCTATCCACTTTAGTAGGGCTGTAATCTCAAGGAAAAATGATTAAGAACTATAACAGGTATAAGGTCATTTTCATGTATAGTTTATTTTCATCGTGTATGTTTGGTCCCAGATTTTAAAATACAAACATGATAATGGAATATATTATTAGATTATAACCTGCAACAACAGAAAACTTATCTTTTTATTCTTAGATGAAGATTGAGCTTTTAGAAGAGTGTCATATAATTTTTCCTTTTTAAAATTGTAGTGCTTATGTATATGATTTTATAAAATACCTGTAGTGATAAGGGAAAGATCTATAAATTAAAATCATAATTCTGTGCTACCATGATAAAATGACTTCTTTAATTAGGGACTGCAAATGACTAAGAAAATACTACAGATAACTCTTCAATGGAAATTATATGAAAGGTTTGAAAAAAGTTACAGGGCAGGGGGAGGAAATAAATAGTAATTTTATTTAGTTCCTAGATATTCAGGACAGTCTCTGTGCCTAACCATGGTTGTAATGGGTAAGGTGTTGGGCATGAATGAACTGGGAAGGATGTAGACGGAAGGGAGGTGGAAGTCAATGTGCCAACCACAGTTCTGTTATTTATAAGATGCATAATTCTGGATAAATCAGCTGGTGTCTACTAGGCCTTAGAATCCACGTAAAAGAAGGATGGTTTCTAGAACCTGTTTAACTATAACATTAAAAAATTGAAAGAGATCCAGAGAGGAAAGATGACTTCTGAGAATAACCTCTAGACATTAAAATATCTCTTTGTTGAATAAACCCTCTGTTGAATCATAATAAAATTCTAGACCAAAGAGTCTCCCCTGCAGCTACCTTAAGCCTCCATCTCAATATTTTTCCTGTACCAACACATCTGAGGTACAAGATTTACTCCCACCCCTAACAGTGGCTCACTGTAGTTAGTGATTTTTAAAGTGGCTGAGCTTGGGAGGTAAGAGGTGGTGGTACTGGGCTTGGAGAGTGAGTTGGTGCCATAAATCAATGAAAAGCAAGCTGTCTGTGCTTCAAGATTCCAATGGCTCTCTCTGTCCTATACCCCACTCCTCTAAGAATTACTGACCTAAGCAAGTATCATTGCCGATACATAAGGACTTTTGTTTCAACCTGTATGACTTTTGTTTTGCTATTCATGTTTCATAAAAGAAAGAAAGATCTTTGTTTCAAGAATATAAAATACCAGATTATAAGTATGTCTCAGAAGAACTCAAACTACTTTTCACTATGACATTTCCTTTATCTTTAGCTTCCCACTGAAAGACATAAAAAGAAGCCTTTGATATCTCATTTATAGTTATGAAATAAAAGATTAGGGAGCTGAAGCTTTGTCTACACAACAGCCTTGCCCGTAGTGAACCCACATAGAGGCTTATTTCCAAATTTATTCCTACAAGTGCTTTTCAAGTTGAATTATAAGTAAACCTGGGGAAAGTGAGTCAGAGGCTTACAAACTGCCAGGATAAACATAGTACATTTTCCTGGACTATTAATTTTAGTTGCTGGTACATAAGTTCAGTCATTTTCAAATAGTAAAACAAACAGGATATTATAATGGTGTAAAATGAAAAATTTGATGAAACATCAGACTTCAGCCCATTGGTTTAGACTAAGATTCGCAAGTAGTGTAAGTTTACCCTCCTTTGCTACTGGGAGCATTTTGCTGGAAAACTTTAAGAAGCACCATTCTATATTTGGAATTTTAGTTTATTTTATCCTCAAGAGGAAACTCTAGAGGGCAATAGGGCCTAGGTCTTTTGGGTTATTTACACAGGGCCAAGCACTTGATTGGAACATAATAAATGCAACAAAAGAAACATACAAACCTACCTCTCCTGCATCCTGGTCCAAATTTCAAACTATTACCCTGCAAAGTTGTATGAAGCACTTTTACCAAATTGTAGATTGTGCTTTTTTAAAAGATATCTTATCACTAAGAATGAATCTTTTTAGAAATATATTCTGGGCTTTTTAGACAAGGTTCTGGCAGAATGGGTTCAGAGATAAAAAAGAGGTATGTTTTAGGAAGTAGTAATACATAATAAGCATTAAAGTAGAGTAGAAACAATTTCATTGGGAAAGTTTTTGAAAAGTCCTCTTATATCTAGTTAGAACCTATCCAAGGTTGCTGGAGCTAGAAATAGAATCCAGGTACTCTTATTCCCTGTGCAGTGTCTGGGCCACATAGATAGCCATGATACCCGTCTCAGAAATTATCAGTGGTTTTGTAAATACAGGTATATTTTTATGTTACAAGTGTGTTTCTTAAAGATTTGGTTGGGGGCACCTGGGTGGCTCAGTCAGTTGGGCATCTGCCTTCCACTCAGGTCATGATCCTGGGGTCCTGAGATTGAGTCCCATGGAGGTCTCCCTGCTCAGTGGGGAGTCTGCTTCTCCCTCTCCAACTCCCCCTGCTTGTGGTCTCTCTCTCTCTCAAATAAGTAAATAAAATCTCTTAAAAAAAGAAAGATTTGCTATAAATTGAATTTTTATAAATCCAAGTCATGTTTTAAATATTTTAGCAGAGCTATATAAAGGATTCCCAAAGGAAATCCTTTCCTAAAGTAAAGAACCTTTCTTCTAATATGATCTAGTAGCCCTCAGATTCATCAATTCTTTTTCCTTCCTTCCTTCCTTCCTTCCTTTTTCAAATGTTTGGCTTCATCTATGTAAGTCTTTGAGGCTCAGTCATATTTAGCTTTTGATTCAAACATTTAGTATATAAAAGGACGAATGCAGTCCTTCAGTAGCATTTTGATAAGAGTTCTGTTTGTTTAAAACATATAGATCACATTCAAATTTAGAAATGATTCTACAAATAAGATAACTATTGAAATGATAAAGAAAGTTAAGAATGCCTCCTAGCTCTTTTGGTTAGTTTTATATGCAAGAGTTCTGAGTATGATATAAATCTAGAATTTCCTTATCGTTTTTCCTCAAGGTTATATAAATTATAAGTTAATTCCAAGGAATAGGAAAAGATAATAGTCCATGATCTTTAGTGGAATTATACATATCTTTTTTTTCCTTCCAAAAGGATGTTGCTGAGTAAGAAGACTCGGTAGAGATTTATACATTAGATAACAATATAAAATTTATTATATATATATGTAATTTAGATAATAGACTTTCCTTCTCACACATTTTCCTTGCCTTTGGCAGAAGGTCAAAAGCAGATTGCAGAATTATAAACAGCCCTAGCTGATACTTTAGGGTTCAGTATTCTTTCTCCTGTTTTGTTTCCCAGAAAGGTAGGGAATAAAAATATTACTGAGAGTACTGGAAAGGATTAGACCTGAATTCCCTACCTTTTCAAAAAGAGGTATTCCTTTTCATTCAATTAAAGTTTAATCTACTAATATAAGTAGTCTTTATACAATGCAGATTATATTTCCTAGAAGCAAGAAATTGCAGATAGTAATGCTACAAGTCAAATGGATTTTGCCAAAAGGTATAATACTATAATTAGCATTATTATAATTCTTACTCAAAAATTGTGTGTCTGGAGCACCTGGGCTGACTCAGTCTGTAGAGCTTGTGACTCTTGATCTTGGGATTGTGAATTCAAGCCCCACACTTTATGTAGAGATTACTTTAAAAAAAAAAAAAAAAAAAAAAAAAAACTAAAGGGGCACCTGGGTTGAGTGTCCGGCTCCTGATTTCAACTCCAGTCATGATCTCAGGGTTGAGAGATCAAACCCAGTGTTGGGATCTGCACTGGGCATGGATATGGTCATCAGTACCTGTCCTATGTACCTTACAGAGTTATGAGGATTCAAAGTGATAACGTATTTGACAAGGCTTTATATATTTTAAACCACCCTGTTTGTTTGTTTGTTTTAAAGATTTTATTTATTTATTTGACAGAGATCACAAGTAGGCAGAGAGGCAGGCAGAGAGAGGAAGGGAAGCAGGCTCCCCGCTGAGCAGAGAGCCCGACACGGGGCTTGATCCCAGGACCCTGGGATCATGACCTGAGCCAAAGGCAGAGGCCCTAACCCACTGAGCCACCCAGGCGCCCCTCACCCTGCTTGTTTTTATTAGCACTTTAGCTTTATGGAAACAACAATAAGATAACCTTTGAAGAATATGATATCTATATTTTAAAAGTAATGTGTTATTTCTATTTCAGAGGAAAGATTATCTTATGGTAGAAACAAGTGTTAGTGAGGATGTGGGGAGAAAGGAATCCTTTTGCACGGTTGGTGGGAATGCAAACTGGTGCAGCCACTATGGACATTTGTATGGGGTTCCTCAAAAAGTTAAAAATAGAACTACCCTATATTCCAGTAATCACACTATTGGGAATTTATGCAAAAGATACAAAAACACTAATTTACAGGGATACATAGACCCTGTGTTTATTGTAGAATTGCTTGCAATAGCCAAATTATGGAAGCAGTGCAAGGGTGAGTTGATGGATGAATGGATAAAGAAGATATGGTGTGTGTACAATGGAATATTATTCAGCCATAAAAAGAATGAAATTTTGCCATTTGCAGTGACATGTATGGAGCTAGAGAATATAATGGTAAGTCAAATAACTCAGAGAAAGACAAATACCATACAATTTCATTCATATGTGAAATTTAATAAAACAAATGAGCAAAGGGAAAAAGAGAGAGAAACCAAGAGACAAACTCTTAACTATAGAGAGCAAACTGATGGTTACCAAAGGGGTGGTGGGGAGGGATGGTTTAAATAGATGATGGGGATTGAGGAGGGCATTTATCATGAGCACTGGATGATGTATGGAATTGTTGAATCACTATATTATACCCCTAAAACTAATATAACACTAGTTGTATCCATAGGTGAACATTTATTTTTATTATATATGTATATCCTGACTTGTGTATTCCCTCATTGATGGACGTTTAAATTATTTCAAGTTTTTGCCATTATATATAATGGTTAATGAATATCTTTGTGCATGTCCCCTTGTGCATATGTGTTAGTTTCTCTAGTGCAGTGCATATCAGTTTTTCACATCTTACCGTATGTTAAAATATGTCTTCCCTGCCCATATTATCACCTGGGAGGTGGTGGTATATGGCAAAGCTACAGAAATCTCTATGGCAGTGTGTTACAGATAAAATCTTATGCTCTAATGAAGGGGTAGGCAAACTGTAGTCCTCAGGCAAACTCAGGTCCCCACTATTTTGGTAGTTTTACTAGAACACATCCATGCCCATTTGTTAACATAGTGTCTATAGCTGCTTTCATACTATGGTGGCAGAGTTGAATAGTTTCAACAGAGACTTACGGCCTGCAAAGCTAAAATATTTACCATCTGGCTTTTTACTGAAAAAAAGTTTGCTGACTCCTACTCTAAAATAATAATTACCAAATAAATACGGCTTCAACCATTGTAAATTTGTGAATACTTTTTTTAAAATTTGATCTCTTTCATGTACTTATTAATGTGAGGTAAAAGTAATTTCTGGTGAAATAACAGATCTTAATTGTGTAATTCAGTGAGTTTTGATAGTTTAACTAACACCCTTATCCAAGTCTTAAATTAGTTTTTAAAATTGGGCTGTTTATCTTTTTATTTTTAATTTATAGGAGGAGTATGTGTGTGTGTGTGTGTGTGTGTTTCTGGATATGAGCTTTTATCATAAACATGATTTGTGGGGCACCTGGGTGGTTCAGTGGGTTAAAGCCTCCGCCTTCGGCTCAGGTCATGATCTCAGGGTCCTGGGATGGAGCCCCACATAGAGCTCTCTGCTCAGCAGGGAGCCTGCTTCCCCTCCTTCTCTCTCTGCCTGCCTTTGCCTACTTGTGATTTCTGTCTGTCAAATAAATAAATAAAAATATTTTAAAAAATAATAAGAAAAATTAAAATTAAAATTAAAAACATGATTTGTAAGTATTTTCTCTCAGTCTGTGGCTTGTCTTTTCGTTTTCTTAACTGTGTGTTTTGAAGATCACAATTTTTTAATTTTGTTGAAGTCCAGTTTATCAGTTTTTGTTCTAGTACTATAAAAGTTAGTGCTTTTTGTGTCCTATGAAATCTTTGCCTATCCTAAGATCATAAAGTTATTATTTTTTCTTCTGAAAGCCTTATTGGTTTGGCTTTTAGATTTATGTCTATGATCCCACTGATACTGTTTTTTGTGTACAGTGTGAGGTAAACCTGGGTTGAAGTTCATTGTTTTCCATATGTTTATCCAGTCAGTCCAGCTTTATCTGCTGAAAAATTTGTCTTTCCCTGTTAAATTGCCTTGGTGCTTTTGTCAACAATCAGTTGACCACATCTGGACCTATTCCTGGTCTCCACTCTGTTCAACTGCTTCATTTATGTCTGTCCTTACACCTTAAATTTTTACCTGCCACCAAATACTTTGCAGCATGTTGATTGGAAAGCTATACATATGCCTAGAAGTGTAGTATAATGCTAGGCCATAGTAGACTGTACATATCTTTATCTCGTCTACATATGCCTAATCTCTCTGTGGGACAACTATGTCAGTAATCTCCTAACTGTCCCTTTTGCTTTCAGAATCTATCTCCTTTTTAATCAGTTCTTCACACTGCCATCAGAATAGTATTTCCAAAATCAAATATGACTTTGTTTCTTAAAATCTTCCATGGCTGCTCAGTGTCTAGAGAGGTATTGTAAACACCTTACTTAGCATATAGGAAATAAGCCACTTCTCAAAATGTGCCCAGTACTCCTGATCTCATCAGTCCAGCTACTGATTTATTTCTTTAAGGTTATGTACATTTCTGGGGTGCCTGGTTGGCTCAGTTGCCTAAGTGTCTGCCTTCGCCACAATTGTTAGGTCCTGGGATCAAGCCCCATGTCAGGATCCCTGCCCAGCAGGGAGCTACTTCTCCCTCTCCCTCTGCTGCCCTACTTGTGCTCTTTCTTTCACTCTCTTTGTCAAATAAATAAATAAAATCTTTAAAGTTACGTGCACTTTTATTTCTATGCTGGGAGCATGTTATTTCTTTCTAGAATGTCTTTCCTC
Source organism: Lontra canadensis (assembly GCF_010015895.1). Taxonomy (NCBI): domain Eukaryota; kingdom Metazoa; phylum Chordata; class Mammalia; order Carnivora; family Mustelidae; genus Lontra; species Lontra canadensis. The sequence goes on along the minus strand of NW_022631049.1, from coordinate 2,932,701 downwards.
CATTTCATCACATGAAATCCTATTTATCTTTTAGCATCATTTGTTTTGTGATATTTCTCTCCCAGTTGACCCCATGTTCTCACTTATAAATATACTATATTTAAATAGTTTATTTTCTTTGAGATGCTTATCTGATTTATTTTTATCTCATTTTTGCCTAATAGTACTGGCCAATACTTGTTACTCAGTCATTAGTAGTTTTTTGTTTGTTTGTTTTTTAATTAAATTGCCTCTAAGCAAAATGATCTCTAAAAATTTTAGGCTCCTTTTCCAAATCTACCAAATGAAGGAAATGTAGCCTAATCTATGTGATTCACAGGTTTCTGATGGGGAGTAAATGAGGCAACAGGCATGAGAAAAGGTTGGTTTGTGTGTTTTTTTTGTTAAAGAACATAATATTTTATTTTACTAAGACATGGAAATATTTGAAAAAAGCTTTTAAAAATACGATGGCCGCGGGCGCCTGGGTGGCTCAGTGGGTTAAGCCGCTGCCTTCGGCTCAGGTCATGATCTCAGGGTCCTGGGATCGAGTCCCGCATCGGGCTCTCTGCTCAGCAGAGAGCCTGCTTCCCTCTCTCTCTCTGCCTGCCTCTCTGTCTACTTGTGATCTCTCTCTGTCAAATAAATAAATAAAATCTTTAAAAAAAAAAAAAAATACGATGGCCTTATCATGGCTTATAACAAAATCCCAATAGAATTGAACCCTCTTGATGTCTTATAAATTTTATTGTGATAGAATTTCACCTTGGCATACTTGTATATTAGTTAAAATAATACTACTAATAAAAGATTTAAAATTTTTACTCCTAATATTTTTAGTAAAACTTAAAAATATGTTAAGTAAAACTTAAAATAACTAAGAAAATACTTAACATTGAAAAATACTAAGTTAAAAAATAGCTAAGTTTAAATGTACTTTATGAACTAAAGATGACATTTTTCTGTACAAATTCTCAGCTTTGTATGTGTATGTCTGTCTCTTTGGGTATCTTTGGCTCAGTAAATATTGAATACTTCTCAGTTTAGGCACTATGAAAGTAATTCTACATATAGCAATAGCTAACATTTAGTGAATCTTATTACTATGTAAGTGCTTAAAACTTTGCATATGTTATTTCATTTAATATTCACAATTAACCCATATGGTAGGTATTGCCGTATTTTATGTAGATGAGTAATTTGCTAGAAGTAAAAAGAAATCCTCAGTTTGCCAGTCACATTATAGATTTTTAAGACAGAGCCCCTGTTATCAAGAAGCCCCCAATCTAAATAGTAGATTAACACAATCATTTAAAAAATTGATCTCATGAGACAAAATATAGTTAGTGATGTTATAAAGATACAAACAAGGCTTTAAGGGATTGGGAAATATTGTCATTCTAGCCAGAAAAATGAGAAGGAAATGGCTTTTGTCCTGGTCTTTTTTTTTTTTTTTAAGATTTTTATTTATTTGTCAGAGAGGAAAAGATAGAGAGGGAAAGCAAGCAAGCAGGGGAGCTGCAGGTAGAGGGAGAAATGGGCTCCCTGCTGAGCAAGGAGCTCAATGTGGGGCCTGATCCCAAGACCTCGGGATCATGACCTGAGCCCAAGGCAGATGCTTAACGACTGAGCCACCCAAACATCCCTGAACTGGTCTTTAAGAAATTGTAAAATGACCAGAAATCTTAGATACAGAATTCTGCAGACTGGATTGCTTTTCAGATGATGATAAAAATGCCAATGTGCCTGTTATATCTTTTTTTTTAAATTTTTTTAATTAACATAATAATGTATTATTTGCCCCAGAGGTACAGGTCTCTGAATCATCAGGTTTACATACTTCACAGCACTCACCATAACACATACCTTCCCCAATGTCCATAACCCAACCACCCTCTCCCTACCCTACCCCAACCCCCCCCACCCCCTGGGAACCCTAGTTTGTTTTGTGAGATTAAGAGTCTCTTATGGTTATATCTTACTTAGAATAATGCCAAAGTATCAGAACTCCTGGGCATTATTTTTCCTTCTGCCTCTCCTTTGCTCAGGTATGTGGAAGCGAGCATTAAGCCATCTGCTTCTCAGTTTATCCTTTAGGAGAATGTGACTAAAAAATTGACCCGATAGCACTTACATTGCATTTCTCAAGGGACACCAAAACAAATCTGATAGAAGGTACTTAGGTACAAGTATTTACTCAGCTGTAAAAGTATAAAAATGATAGTGCTTTAGTTAAATAAACCTTGCATTTTGTATTCATTCTTAACAGTCATTGAAGAGGTGAAACTGAAAGCCAGTGTTTACATTCACAGTAATTGCAATTTTTATGATAGGTTTCTTATGTATGGGAATTCAACATGTAATTTTATAACATTAACAATCATTTTGAAAAGCAATAAATTAATGCAGCTATGCTTTTGAAGAATATCAGCAAAGGCAGTCAAGTTAATACAGAATTGCTTGTTAGGGAATTTTTTAATTAAATTGAGGAAATGACAGGATTGGCTTTATTCTTATTACTCAGACCTTTGTTGTAAAGCATGGCAAGGACATAAACAATGAATGTCACTCTGGAAGATTTGTGTGCTTTCTAAATTAAGCACACAAGAAAGTATTAAGCTATATCAGGAGATGCATTTTCTGCTAGCATAATTTATAATATGAAAGTTAAATAATTAATCAAATGGTTAGATACAGAGGGATTTTTCTCAAAAAGAGAGATAAAGATAAATTACCCCATGCCAATTGAACAATATTCCAAACACCAAAAAAAATAAAGTTGGGGGAGGCATAAAGCTTCTTTAATTTTGTAGTTTGTGTAGACTGCCATCCATTGTGTGAGTGATATATGTGATGTCCATATTCATGACATTTAAAAACATCTGACACTAGCTTCAAGCTACTTTTTCTGAATATCATTAATATTAATATGTAATTATTGAACTAATAAATGTATATATGGACAAGTCACTGTTCCCTAGTCTGTTGTGGATATATAATTTAATGTTTCTCATTTGATTAAATGAAGTCTCTTTTTTGAACAATTTTCTTAGCCTGAAAAGAAATATGTATTAGTAATAAGAGGCAATTTTGGTTTCTGTGTTCTATTGTTGGTGCAGGTATTTTGTTTGGCATTAATTTTATATAAAAATGTGTATTTCATGGCGTTTTTAGTTGTTCAACAAAACACTGATACATGTTTTACTATAACAACTGTTAGCATGCCCCTAAGTATTTATTTATATGTATTCCTCTCTATTCTACTAGTGAAATTATCTATAAAATTGAGTAAAAACAGGAGTGGCCACAGGTGCATAAGAAAACACTTCTGCAAATTATTGCGTTTGCCATCCACTTCTTAAAGATCATTTTGCAATTCTGTCCCATTGAAATGAATTGCCTGGGTCTTTAGAGTATGCTGAGAAGATTAAAGTAAAAGAGAGGGAAAAGAATCATTTGGAGAAATTTTGAATGAAGTCTTTGCATTCTCACTAAAAAATAGTCTGAACCCTCTGTCTAGCCGTGTCATTATTTAGAAAGAGCAGGGAAAGAAATGTTTCCACAGCTGCATGTTGATGGAATGAATTGTTTGTTGTCAGGGGCAAGCTAGCATTTTAAAGCTATTGCTTTTTTAGTAAAACATAGTATGTTGTTATTCAGTTTTATGTTTAATCAGTTTAGTTTAATCAAATGCTATTTTGTATCAGGAACCACAGATAAGAAATACTTACAGGAAAAGACTGCTCGATCTGTGGATTTTTAAAAAGGCACATTGTTCTTTCTCCTGTCCTTCCTCTTTATGTTTAGGTTAGTGACTACCAGAAATAAGGAAAAGGTAAAAGCTTGGACTTTTTTTTCCCCTTGCTTGACATTTTACAATCTCTTTTGTCATTGGAATGTGAGACAACACATTTTTTTTGCAGTCTTCCGCTCAGTTTTCCAATTCAAAAAAGAGATTCGGACACATTTTTTTCCTAGCATTACACATTTCCTAGTGTGGAAGAATTCACTTTCTCTCAGTGACAGTTACAGAAAACAGTAAGAATGATGCAATCAACTCTCTCCTAAATTAACTAAACAAGATGTAACTGTACATCATTTAAAACAGTATAGTCAGAAAGTCATTTTTCCTTCATTTTGAATAGTTTTGTGCCATGCTGGGGTAACTTAACACCAGGGTACAGAAATGATATGTAGAAGCCATAGTCCACCATGTGGGTAAGACATACCTCAAGAAATAGAAAGCTTTTGTGTTTTTGCTGCATGATGGTGAGCAGCTGTAACCATCAGCGAGCTTGCCCTTTTTGGCAGCTGGCCGATTTTAGCATTAAAATAAAATTGCACGCTATTTGCCTCTGGTGCCTGGCCTTCAATTAAAATTTTAAATGTATTCTTATCATCCCCTAACACAAAGCTCACTTATGCAGTCCCAAATCTAGCCTGAGACACCTGTTCTTGAATCCTTTCTTTTTTTTTTTTAATTCAGAAAATTTCAGTGTGAAATAAATCTCTGTGCTGCATCATGCTAGAATAAAAAAAGCATAAATTATTATAATGGAACCAGATCAAACTACTTAGATGGGCTTAAGTGAGTGGTTGAGACCTGTTAATGGATATGAGATATTATTACACCAAAGCCATTTTAGTAAAGGATTAATGTTGTTAATTTTAAGAGTTGTTTTGTTTTTGTTTTGTTAACAACAGTCTGGAGACAACAAATAGAGAAAGGGGTTTGATTACGTATCGCTTTGATTTCTTGTAAGCCTTAAAATTCCGTCAGTTAGGAAAAAGTAAGAAACAATGATATGTATGGACAAATTTTATGTAGCTGTTTGCCATAAAAGAAAGAGGACTTTGGAAGCACTGTATTTTCATTTATCTCAAATTATAGCCTTCAGATCACTATTGACCAGAAAATTCCTACAGTTGTGAACTGAAAACATCTACACTGAGGTAGAAATTAAATTCATTCAGATAGGACAAGTTTCTTTCCAGGGAGGAAGTTTCAGTTAAACCGTGACTCATACTGAATTTAAGCTGTTCCTCCATATAGTCTTACAGTTAGTTGGACTGAGAAAGCCTTTGGTTTAATAGAATGCTCTCTTTGTATTTCTAATTTGTGATAAATTTAGCCTTTGTTAGTTGGTTAGAGGTTTCACTGAACTCTTTCCAGGCCTATCTCCTTCTTCAATCAAAGGAAACACCTTATCTTTTCCTATAATTAATCATTTTTAGCACTTTCTTTGATACCCTTTTTTAAAAATTATTTTTAAAGAGCTTTCTTCATTTTGTCTTCTCCAGAAAACAACTCTAAGGGGAGGTAACATGATTTTTAATTAATACATGAAAAGAAAAAGAAGGATCAGAGATTATGTTAACTGCACAACAGGGTCAGAAATCAGAACTTTCTGGATTTAATTTCATCTGGATCAGATTGTTGTTCTGTTTTAATGCCAAATTTATTTATTCCATTTGGCACATTTAAAAATTTTTTTTTAAAGATTTTATTTATTTGACAGACAGGGAACACAAGAAGGCAGAGAGAGAGGAGGAAGCAGGCTCCCTGCTGAGCAGAGAGCCGGATGTGGGGCTCAATCCCAGGACCCTGGGATCATGACCTGAGCTGAAAGCAGAGGCTTTAACCCACTGAGCCACCCAGGCACCCCTTAAAATAAATTTTTAAAATATATAGCAATGAACACCCATTGTTGAAAAACCCAGAAAGCAGAGAAAATGTAACAAAGAAAATAAAAATACATAAATATATGTGTGTATGTGTGTGTGTATTCTTCTAGTCTTTTTTTTAAAGATTTTATTTATTTGGCAGACAGAGATCCCAAGTAGGCAGAGAGGCAGGCAGATCTTTTAGTCTTTTTTGAATGCATTTTTTTAAATTAATAGATTTTGTTTCTTAGATCAATTATATGTTTATAGAAAAATTCGTTAGAAAGCACCTTGGTGTGGTACACTTGTTACAGTCATTGAACCAGTATTGCTATATTATTTCTGAAGTCCATAATTTACTTTAGGGTTCAGTCTTTGTGTTGTATAGTTCTATGGGTTTTGCCAAATGCATAATGTTATGTATCCACCATTACATAAACCTATGCAGTACTTTCACGGGCCTAAAAAACTCCTGTGCTCCACCAGTTCATCCCCAGTCCCTTCCTCCAACCTCTGGCAAGCACTGATTTTCTTCTTCTGTCTGTAATTTAGCCTTTCTAGACTATCCTATAGCTGGAATCATACATTTGGAAGTCTTTTCTGACTGCTGCTTTTTCAAAAAGTTCCTCTGTGTCTTTTCGTAGCTTGACCGTTCATTTCTTTTTGCTGAGTGATATTGAATGGTACGGATGCACTACACTTTGGGTATTCACCTATTGAGGGACATTTTGGTTGCTTCCAGTTCGGGGCAATTAATGAATAAAGCTGGTATAAACATTCTGTAAGTTTTCAAAGTATTTGGGTAAATACGTAACAGAGTGCTTGCTTGGTTGAATGGTAAGACTGTGTAGCTTTATAAGAAACGGCAAAAACTATCTTCCAAAATGGCTGTCTTAGTCTGCTTGAACTGCTGTAACAAAATACCAGAGACTGGGTGGTTTAAACAACAGACATTATTTTTCATAGTTCTAGAGGCTGAGAAATCCAAAATCGGAGTGCCAGCAAACTGGTTCTTGGCGACAGCCCTCTTCTTGGCTTGCAGAGAGCTACTCCCTTGCTGTAATCTCATAGGATAAAGAGAGAAGATAAAGTGACTCTTCCTCTTTTTATAAGGGCATTAATCCCATCTGCGAGGCCCTACCCTCTTGGCCACATCTAAGCCTAATTACCTCCCAAAGACACCACCCCCCCCACCTCTTTAACCCTCATCACATTGGGATAAGACTTCAACACATGAATTTGGGGAGGACACAAACATCCGGTCCTTAACAGTAGCGATAGCATTTTGCATTCTCAGCAGCAGTGAATGAAAGTTTGTGTTACCCGGCACCTGGGTGAGTAAAAGCTCTGCCTTCAGCTCAGGTCATGATCCCAAGCTCCTGGGATTGAGCCCCTCATCTGGCTCTCTGTTCAGCAGGGAGCCTACTTGCACTTCTCTGCCTATTTGTGATCTCCATCTGCCAAATAAATAAATAAAAATCTTTAAAAAAAGAGAGAAACTTAAAAAAAAAAAAAAAAAGAAAGAAAGAAAGTTTGTGTTGCTCCCCATACTCACCTGCACTTGATGTTGTCACTGTTAGATTTTAGCCATTCTAATAGGCATGTAGTGGAATCCTATTTTAATTTACAATGCACTAATGATCGGTAATGTGCATCATTTCATGAGTTCATTTTCCATCTGTATGTCTTCTTTAATGAGGTGTCTGTTCTGATCTTTTGCCCATTTTTTTGTTAGAGTAGTTTGTCTTCTTGTTGAGTTTTAGGAGCTCTTTTTTGGATGTAAGTCTGTTAACAGATATTTCCTCCCTTCTGTGGCTTTTCATTTACTTCTTTAATGTCTTTCACAGAGCTGAATTTTTCAATTTTAATGGATTCTTCTTTTATGGATTGTGCTTTTGGTGCTGTATGTAAAAACTCAGGGCCAACACAAGGTCACCTATATTTTCTCCTGTATTTGTTTTCTAAAATTGTTACAGTTTTGAGTTTTACATTTAGTCTATGTTCCATGTTGAGTTAATTTTTGTGAGAGATGCAAGGTCAGTGTCTAGATTCTTTTTTTCTTTTCTTTTATTTCTCTCTCTTTTGCCTGTGGACGTGCAGTTGTTCTAGCACCATTTGCTAAAAGACTCTTCTTTCTCTATTGGATTGACTTTGTTTCTTTGTCAAAGATCAGTTGACTACATTTGTGTGTGTTTATTTCTGGGCTCTCTGTCCTATTCCATTAATCTATTTGTCTGTTCTTTCACCAATATCACATTCTTGATTGCTGTTGCTTTTCAGTGAGTTCATTTTCATTTTCTAGAAGTCAAGTAGTGTCAGTCCTCTAAATATGTCCTTTTTCTTCAATATGGTAATGGCTATTCTTGGTCTTTTACCTCACCATATAAACTTTAGAATCATTTTATTGATATTCATGAAGTTATTTGCTGGGATTTTCATTGAGATTGTATTGGATCTATAAATGAAGTTGTGGAAAATTGACAACTTAACAATGTTGTGTCTTCCTGTTTATGAATTTGGACTGTTTTCTTATCATCTTCTTTGAGTTATTCAGAGTTTTACAGTTTTTTTCTTATAGATATTATCTTACAGATATACATATTTTGATTTAAATGTCTTTCTCACTCTTGATACATTGGCTCTAATGTAATGTAATGTAAGTTGTTGTATGTTTTTAATTTTAAATTCCAATTGCTCATTGGTGGTATATAGGAAATTCATTGACTTTTATATATTGCCTTGTTTCCTGCAACTTCAGTATAATTGCTTATTAGTTCCAGCAGTTCTTATTTCAGTTCTACACAGATGATCCTGTCATCTGGGAACAAAGATAATGATAGTTTTATGTCTTTTTTTTTCCCAATCTGTATAACTTTTATTTCCTTTTCTTGTCTTAATGAATTAGCCAGAACTTGAATACAATGTTGCATTGAAGTGGTGAGAGGGGACATCCTTGCCTTTTTCCTAATCTTAGGGAAAAGACATCAAGTTTCTTACAGTTATATATGCCCTGTTTTTCTAAGTTGGAATATGGGTGTCAGCTTTTTCTATTTTCGGTATAGTTCTATACTGTTCCCTCTACTACTCTTGCTATATCCCACAAATTTTTGTTTTTTTCATTTTCATTTAGTTCAAAAGTTTTTTAATTTCTCAAGACTTCTTTAATTATTGTGTTTTTTAAAAGTGTGTTGTTTAATCTCCAAATATTTTGGGATTTTCTAGCTATCCTTCTGTTAATATTTTTTCATTTAATTTCATCGTGGTTTAAGAGCATACTTTATATGATGCCTATTCTTTTAAATTTGTTAAGGTATGTATTATGGCCCAGAATATGGTCTATTTTGGTGAATATTCCCTGTGAGCTTGAGAATATACATTCTGCTATTGTTGGATGAAGTATTCCATGTTACTTAGATACAGTCGTTGATGATACTGTCCTGTTCAACTGTATCTTTACTGATTTTCTGACTGCTTGTTCTGTCACTTTCTGATAGAGTAATGTTGAAGTCTCCAACTATAATCTCTGTACTTATGCTTGCAATTCTATCAGTTTTTACCCCATGTATTTTTATGTTCTGTTGTTATGTTCATGCATATTAAGGATAGTTACAGCTTCTTGACGAATTGACCTTCTAGCACAATGTAATTTCTCCCTTTATTGCTAATAATTTTCCTTGCTCTGAAATCTGCATTGTCTGAAATTTATAGAGCTACACCAGCTCTCTTTTGATTAGTGTTAACATTGATATATTTTTCTCTTCCCTTTACTTTTAATCTATCTGTGTTTTCATATTTAAATTGGGTTTGTTATAAAGACCATGTAGTTGTCTTGCTTTTTTCTATACACTCTAATAGTCCTTGTCTTCTAATTAGTATAATTTAGACCACTTACATGTAAAGTGAGTATTGATGTAGTTGGATTAATGTAAACCATATTTGTGACTCTTTCTATTCGTTGACCTTGTTCTTTCTTTAACTTCCTCGATTCATCTGCCTTCTCCCATTTTAATTATCATTGTATATCCCATTTTCTCTTCTGTCTTAGCATAGAAATTACAACTTCTTTTTTTTTTTAGTGGTTGCCTGAGAGTTTGTACTACAAATTTACAAGTAATAAAAGTCTACTTTCAAGGAATACTGTATCACTTCATGGGAACTGCAAACACTTTATAAAAAAAATAATCCCAAATCCTCCCTCTCATCCCTTATAGCATTGTTGTCATTTCACTTATCCATAAGCTATGATCACCACATATTTTGTTGGTTATTATTACTTTGAACAAACTGTTATCTGTTAGATTAATTAAGAATAAGAAAAAGGCAAGATTTTATTTTCCTTTTATTTATTCCTTTTCTAACACTCATATATAGTGTTTCTGACCTATATCATTTTTCATTCTCTCTGAAGCTGGCAACACATTCCCCCGATTTTTATTTGTCTGAGAAAATCTTTATTTCTTCTTCACTTTTGAAGGATAATTTTGCTGAATACAGAATTCTAAGCAGATGGTTGTATTTTTTCAAAACTTCTGAAGTATTTCACTCTACCCTCTTCTTGTTTACATGGTTTCCGAAGAGAAGGTTGTTGTGATTCTTTTTTTTTTTTTTTAATTTATTTATTTGACAGAGAGAGACACAGTGAGAGAGGGAACACAGGCAGGGGGAGCTACAGAGGGAGAAACAGGCTTCCCACTGAGCAGGGAGCCTGATGTAGGGCTCTATCCGAGGATCCTGGGATCATGATCTGAGCAGAAGGTAGACACTTAACAACTGAGCCACCCAGGCACTCCGATTGACGTGATTCTTATCCTACTTCCTCTAGTGATAAGATCCCTACCCCCATCTACCTGACTTCTTTTAAGACTTTGTCTTTGATTTTCTGTAGTTTGAGTATAATATTCCTAAATATAGGTTTTTTTTAAGTATTTATCCTATTGTCTTAACTTCATATATCTGTGGTTTGGTAACTGTCATTAATTTTGTTAAATTTTCAGCCATTATTACTTCAAATATTTCTTCTCTTCCTCTGTTTTTCCTGTGGTATTCCCATTACATGTATACTCACATTTTGTAATTGTCTTACAGTGTTTGGATATTCTGTTTCATCCTTCTCATTCTTTTTTCTCTTTCCTGTCAGTTTTGTAAGTTTATATTGCCATGTTTTCACAGTCACTGATTCTTTCCTTGCTCATGTCCAGTCTACTGATGGGCCCATCAAAGGCATTCTTCATTTCTATTACAATGTTTTTGATTTCTAACATTTCCTTCTGATTCTTTATCATAGAGTTTCCATCTCTTTGCTCAGATACTTGTCTTGCATATTGTCCACTTTTACCATTAGAGTCCCTAGCATATTAATCATACTCATTTTAAATTCCTGGTCTGATAATTCCAAAATCTCTGCCATGTATGAGTCTGGAACTGATGGTTGCTTTGTCCCTTCAGTCTGTACTTTTTGCCTTTTAGCATGTCTTGTAATTTTTTGTTGAAAGCTGGACATGATGTGTCAGGTAAAAAGGAACTGAAGTAAATAGGCGTTAGTGTGAGGTTTTGTGTTTATCCAACTAGGAGTTAGCATATGTTTACTCTTAGCTGTAGCTATGTATCAGATGCTGAATTTTCCTTTACTACTTTTTGTCTCCCCTGCTGTTATTTAGATGTTCTTAGAGACTCCTTAAATAGGCAGTTCTTTTACCTCTACTCCTTTGTTATTATTCAGTAGCCCTATTGATGTGGTAGTGTTGTATGGGGAAGGCACATTCTGTAGTCTTAGGATTAGATCTGTTTTTTAATGTACCTGAGATGGCTATTTCCTGTCCCCCAGGTTGGTTAGTCTTTGGTAAAACCTCAATAGGTTAAGTTCTGGTATAATAGTTTCCCTTGAAGGCAGGCCTCAGGGAGAACAGAAAGCTTGCTGCTAATAAACTAATATGTGAAAATTCTCTGAAAGTGAAAAAAGTACAACTATGTCTTATTAGAATGATAGTAATGATCACAAATAACATTAACAAGAGATATGACAATGTTAGCTTTAAATGTAATATTTAATTTGTATATTTTCTGCTATGATATAAATATTTTAAGTGAGATTTTTATAAATTAATTTCATTATCTAATTCAAGTTAATTATACAATGTGAAACCCACACAGTTCTGAATGAAGGAACAGACTTTGTTCGAACAATAAAACATACCTAAAATGTGCCTAAGCATAATTTCCAGTTCCATCAGGTTCTTTTCATCATGTAAAAATTAACTACAAATGCTAATATTATTTAATAACTAAATAATAACTGTAGTATTTGTCACTCTCAAAGATAATCCTTTAGGTCCAAGGAATTAGATTAAACTTCCTGGAAGAGTATACATGTAATCATAACAGAATAACAAAAGCAAGAATATTCTTCTTGCCATGTCCTTTTTAAGTAGGGTGTACTTAAGAAATGGGCAGTGGATCCACAGCAGAATGTCTATATATTTCTCAAGTACTTTACAAGCAACAAGAATAGAGGTGTTATATATACAATATTTATATACAGTATTTATATACAGTTTTAGCTTAGCAAGTATTTATATATAGTTTTCCACCTATTTGTTATTTAAAAGAATGGTAAAGTTCTTAAATAAAGGCAGTACATGAGTAATATTGACTATTTTGCATTGTAAAGCAGGAAAACTGGTGATATTCTCAAATCTCGAAAATTTCCCCCTAACATTGAGATTATGGTGCTAAATGGTGGGTGATCTATTAACTAGCTAAGTGATTATTTCCTCCAGCAGACTATAGACTCTATATTAATTACAGTACTTTATATATTAAATTCAATTCCATTGTTCAACTAAGCACTTATTTTGTGTTTTTTATGTACCTGGGATAGTGGTAGTTGCTAAAGCAACAGTGTATATAGGTTAAGGTTTATGTCCTTATTCCAGATTTGTGGGAGAGATAGATACACATAAAAACAATTATAAACAGGTTGGTAAATGCAGTAAATGGATGATTCTTAAGATTACCCAGTGTTGTAAGAGTTAAACTTCTAAAATTTTAAATTCCTGAAAGTTGAAGTTTTACTACATAGCAGTTATTAACTCCCCATGTCCTATCTAACATCACCTATTTAAGGAATATAACCTTTGCTGTCTTGTATATTATCATGTAATCACTCCTCATCTCCTGTACATGTTCACACACACACACAGACTCACACTCACAGCTGTACAGGCCAACGTGATGACCTCACCCTGGGAAACGAATCCTTTAGGTTGGGATGTGCTAAGGGGATGTGTAAGATTCCCTGTGGACAGATGATCTAATCTTGCAGCTGAGCACTCTGGAGTCTGAAGAATCTGGATTCTGATTCTGATTCTGATTCCTTCACCGATCATCTGTAAGTGTACTTGCCCTATGGTGTCATTTTGATAATTAAAAGATATAATGTTTATAAGCATTATGTACAGTACCCAATACATGGTCTCAGTAAATGTTAGTATTTTACAAGACAGAGACTCTATTTTATCTAAGGGTGAGACTAAGTTGTTAAATTCTGTAGACTGAAGCTGATGTCTACAAGATGGGCCCTGAGCAAGAGTGGAATCAGACAGCAGAAAGGAGAGTATGGCTGACTCAGACCACATGACCACAAAGATGTGGTATGAATTGCAGGTTTCCTACCTCCTGAGATACAGTTGTACTTTCTGCTTTTTTTTTCTTGGCAAAATCCCTTGTATTCTTTTGGCAATTTCCTTTTTACTTGAGCTAATTTGACTAGGTTTCTATTCTTTGCAATCAGTGATCTTTGGCTAAAACAGTTCTCAGTAAGAATTTTTTGGTTGTTTGATTTTGGTAAGAGGAAATGGTCATTTACGAGATTTGTTCTAACAAAACAACTATGTCGTACAAGCTTCAGAACTCCAATATCCTTTATATTATGAATTTTATATTCTACACTAACCAAACAATCATTATCAACAGGCATAAGTAATATTCTATTCTTCTTCCTCTCATCCTTTTCTGTTTCTGTGGTATATCTAGCTCTTATCTCCATACTGCAAGGAAAAGAAACAAAGAAAAAGCATCCTTTAGAGCCAAAATGTAAAATAGTCTTCTTATCTGATATATGTAATTTCCTCTGCACTGAAGCCTAAGAAGGGCATTTGTTGGGGTGCGCCTGGGTGGCTCAGCTTTTATCATGATCCCAGGGTCCTGGGATCGAGCCCTGCATCTGGCTCCCTGCTCAGCAGAAAGCGTGCTTCTCCCTCTTCCACTCCCCTGCTTGTGTTCCCTCTCCTGCTGTCCCTCTCTCTCTTAAAAATACATAAATAAAATCTTTAAAAAATAAAAAAATTTAAAAAGAAGGGCATCTAGGGTCCTAGCACTGATTAATCCAGCTAAGTACTCTGATTTAACAACAGTTCTCAATGACATTTTATAGGAAATATCATCATCCATGGTGTCATGGTATGAACATTCATATTTTACCTCAAACATCATTTCTGGTTTAAGTTACCTTCTCTTGGGATAGTGAGTTCTGTAAGAATTCTACCTATTGTCTGAAATGAGACTTTATTTTATTTATTCTTAAACTACTTCTTTCAAATACCAATCATAGATCCCTAATTCTAAGATTCGGTGAACACATTTTTGAACACCTTATTTAACATCTAACTTTGAACAGAGAGCTCTCAGTTCTCTTTTCAGATAGATAAGAATCATCCTGTTGTTATTTGGAAGAACTCTATCCCTCTAAATATTATTTCTCTTTGTTCTTCAGATCTAGTAGTTTAACTGCACGAGTTTATTAGTACATAAACACAGTTGTGATTGTCCCCATTCATTTATGTTCAACTAAATGATCTATTGAATTAATTTAAAAATTACTTTGTATCACCTCTAAAAGTCCTTTCTCTGATCTTTTTTAATCTTTTAGCAATTCCACTGACACAAATAAAGTTAATTATTTTAATAATCAAGGCTGAAATTTGTTTCTGAAAATAGAAAATATTTGTACTTACTTTGTGACTCATTTTGGATAGCATCTGTTATATCCTGAATTTTGAGTGATATCCTCAGAAGTAGATAATTCAATTTATAAGGTCTTCAGGAGCAAATTGAAATTTGCTCGTTTTTATTTATCTATCAGTATACCATTTAAGAAATTAAAGGAGAAAATTTTTTTTCCATTTTATTTATTTTATTTTTCTTCAGTGTTCCAGCACTCATTGTTATGCACCATACCCAGTGCGCCATGCAATACATGCCCTCCATAATACCCACCTAACCCCCAGGCTCACCTAACCCCCCCCACTTTTCCCCTCCAAAACCCTCAGTTTGTTTCTCAGAGTCCACAGTCTTTTATGGTTTGTCTCCCCCTCCGATTTCCCCCAACTCACTTCTCTTCTCCATTTCCCCATGTCCCCTGTGTTATTCTTTATGCTCCAGAAGTAAGTGAAACCATACGATAATTGACTCTCTCTGCTTGACTTATTTCACTCAGCATAATCTCTTCCAGTCCCATCCATGTTGATACAAAAGTTGGGTAGTCATCCTTTCTGATGGAGGCATAACATTCCACTGTATATATTGACCATATCTTCTTTATCCACTCAACTGTTGAAGGGCATCTTGGCTCTTACCACAGTTTGGCTATTGTGGCCATTGCTGCTATGAACATTGGGGTACAGATGGCCCTTCTTTTCACTACATCTGTATCTTTGGGGTAAATGCCCAGTACTGCAATTGCAGGGTCATAGGGTAGCTCTATTTTAAATTTCTTAAGGAATATCCACATTGTTCTCAAAAGTGGCTGAGCCAACTTGCATTCCCACCAACAGTGCAAGAGCGTTCCTCTTTTTCCGAAATATTTTTTAAAAACAGACATATTTTAGACTGCAAAATATCTTTGCTTTAATGTTTAATAGTTGAAAATAAATATGTAAATAGATGGTAAGAGTGTTTTACATGTTTAATAAATCTCTTTATGATAACTGCTTTTTAGATTCTTTGTTCTGAAGTAGGCTATTTCTCTTTTATTGAAAGGGCTATTGTATAATTATTAGGAAATAAGACTGTCAAAGATTGGCTAATTCATATTCTCTTTACAATCAAATTGTGAAGTATTATTAACCCTTAACTATGAGCTTTAACTTGACTTAAAAGCACCCTAATTATTTCATAAAAATAATTTAAATTTGAGATAATGTGTCTTTAGATATTGTTTTTGTTTCTTCAGGGATCTCATTATGAACCCAAAATGACAATGAATTGCGTTGTTTTGTTTAGCCATGATCTAGGTGCTTTATATGTGTACATGTGATAGGTGTTTGAAGTTTGTCCTTAATATTAAATTCCTTGATCTAGTGCCTGCTGTAGAGAGAGATCTGGACCTTACCTATTGGTTGGTACCTTATTCATACCTGGAGCCCCACCCCTCCCTCCTTTTTAAGGAGTAGAGTCACTTTTGTTTTCTGTGGAACTTTAAGGTAATGGAGTAAGGTGGTGTAAAACTTCAAATTCTGGAATCAGAATGTCTGACCACTAGCTGGGTGACCTTGAGCAAGTTACTTAAATTCATCTATAAATTGAGGATAAGGGAGTACTCACTTCATAAGACTTTGTGGATTATTTGGGATAATGTATGGAAAAGATTTAGTGTATTACCTGGCATGTAGTTGGTGCTCAATAAATGTTAGCCTTTAATTAAAGTTGCTGACAGGGAGCTGAGGCAAGGAGGTGATGGATACAGGGGCTATTTTAGAAATGGCTTATAGCATACATGGGTCACTGAAGAATTAAGTATATGAATTTAGGGCCTATTGATAGATAACACTACAGGTTGAAAAATATGTTGCAGATGATGAGAAACTGTAGATAATCTTGGCAGGGGGGTGACAGAAGTATTCCTTTGGAAATTATAGTCCAGGTTCTAAAGAGGGTTGTGGTGGTGCTGTCCCTGATTTAAGTATAAATGAGCAATGTCATAGGACCCATACGTGAGAATCAAATCTAGTACAAGTATTGTCCTTTGTAAGCAGTAACAAGCAAAATACTACTTCTTGCCATCTCAGACATCTCCTTGCCCTATTTGCCATATTTCTCTTCCTCCTTCCTCCCCTTTCCATGCTGTTAAGGTTTCATGCCTTTTGCCTCAGAGTTCTTTCTCTTTGTATATGGATATCCCCTGCTCTTCCCACAGTTAAACCAAAAAGAGTAGAATATAGCCTCTCTTTGGGTAATGCTTTTACAGTGTTTATCTCAGCTATGCCACCAGAGGCTATAGATTGTCAAGTATTCGCTCTCTTCTCTCTAGAGATGTAACACAACCCAGAAAAGGAGAGAAGGGGAAGATCAGCTGACTGATACCAGGTTAGTGACCGTAGTGACAGCAGGGGCTGCCGCTTGCCATGTAAAGCTATACCCCATCCCCCATCTCTTCATCCACAGTGGAAGCGGAGGGAGCCGGAAGAGAAGATAGATTCTGTAGTCCAAGAAGGCAGCAAGCTAAAGGTGGAAATGGTGGCCGGGCGACTTTTGGAGCTGCTGGTATTTTATGGATTGGGTTAACATGTGAAACGAGGGAGATTTGCTACCCCAGTTCCTGGTTTAGTAGACAAGATGTTTGTTTGATTAGCAATTTGTAGAGTGCTTTAGCCTGCTAATACTACACTCAATTTGGTTGTCTTTCTCCTATTATCTCACAAAAATCTTAACTGTTTTGTTAGGATTTTCTTCTTCCAACATGACTATATTTTCATTTTCTTCTCTCAGGGAATAGCCAGAATTTCTAGTTGTAATTCTTACGTTTTAAGGTATTAGGATTGACCTATACCCTAGTATCAGGAAACTCAAATTAGGCCTTCCTAATTTAACATTTGAATGCTAATTTAGCAGAAAAAAATCACAAGGAACTCTAAGTCCAGCATGAAACTTTGCATTCTTAACTCCAACTAAGTGTTAATTACAAAGGCTGCTATAGAATTCCCCCAAAGCAAAAGGGAACACAGCATCCCAACTGACTGCTATCCTGTGAGATCCCCGTGGCCCAACAATAGACTCAGTCATCTCTTTGAGGAATCCTCAAGGGATAAAATACTATTATTATGAAGGTTGTTCCTCCTGCCTATATCTTTCAAGGAGAGTGACTTGTGGTGAAGGTGTAAGAGGAATATGAAAGTGGAATTGTGATTTTTTTTTTTTTTTTTTTTAATGAGAATGGGAGAGAGAGAGTTTGGGGTTTGGCTCTTTAATAATTTGATGAAATTAACCCTTATCTTTCTTTCTGCTTTCCATTCCTTTGTTTTCTTGTTTTTTTCCCCATGAGAAAAGCTGTTCTAAAATTCTTTGGGATCCCTTGGATTAGAAGGAGTTTCTAAGTTAAGAAAAAGTACTAAATTATTTAAATAAAAAACAAAAAACCAGAACACTCTTCCAAATCTCTACATGGAGTTATAGGGCCAATGCAGCGTGACTCATCAGAGAAACTATTGGCACTGTCCCATTTATGAGCAAGCTGTCTGTGGACTGTCTGGAATCTTGGCAAAGTAATATATATGTATATAAAAGTTAAATGACTAAATTTGTTTCAGAAACATGCAGAATGACTGCAGGGAGCCTTCTGTTCAATGGCATGAAGCAAAAAATCTCTTTGGTCTTTTTTCTTTTGACACTATCCTGCCTGCCTTATCCTGAACTGCGTAACTCACTAAGATATTACATATTTTCCATTAGCCATTCTTTTAGTCCCATATCCAGTCTGTCAGAATAACATTGAGGTTGGTGAACCATGAGCCTCGTTGCCTTTGCAAGGCATTTCTGTACTAGTAAAAGCAGAAAATACCTCATAAGAATGCTGCACAATCGTTCCCATGGTGTGATATGCTAATTCTTAAGAATGTTGCTAACACTGCACTTTGTTTCATATGATTGAATTTAGAACTTTTACTCAATTGGTTGAAGGCTTCAAACTGGCAGTAATAACAGTCTTTTGAGTTGTTGCTTAAGTAGAGCAGTGATGGAATTCATATGGCAGGCGACAGTTGCTCATTCAAGTTCAAGAAGAAATCTCTATCAGCCACAGTGGTTGAAACAACAAAAAGAAAGTAGCCCAGCTGTTCACTTTTTAATAGTGTATCTTTCCTCCATGTTATAAATGCAAACAGAGCTCAGTCATTAAATGAAGATATAACTATTAAGGTCATCATTGTTAAAAATCCCAAAGAATATACCTCAAATATTTATGTGATTTTTTTTTTCATGTCCATCTTACTCTGTCCAAGTAAAATCAAGAAAATTCCCCAGTGCCTCTAGAGGTCTCACCACAGCTGGTTAGCTTTCAGCCTTGATCTCCTTTTACTCGTACCTCCCATAACAAGTCTCAGAGAGTTAAGAAAGAAATTAAGCAGTCATATTTGGCCACAAAGTGTTGAAGAATATAAATCCAAGAAGTCCAGAAAGTCTTTGTAGATATAATTTAAGCATACAAATTCTCTGCTGTGATACATATTACTAGTTTAGACAATTTACTGTCATTCTGTGCTTTCAGTGTAGGACAGAATTTTGGCCAAGTCAGTTTAGTGATAATAAGATATCAGAACTGGGCGCCTGGGTGGCTCGGTGGGTTAAGCCGCTGCCTTCGGCTCAGGTCATGATCTCAGGGTTCTGGGATCGAGTTCCGCATCGGGCTCTCTGCTCAGCAGGGAGCCTGCTTCCCTCTCTCTCTCTCTGCCCGCCTCTCTGTCTACTTGTGATCTCTCTCTGTCAAATAAATAAATAAAATCTTAAAAAAAAAAAAGAAAAGAAAAAAGATATCAGAACTTCCAGAGAGCCAGAGTCCCTACTCTTCAGTTTGAACATTTGTTGAATATTTTGAAAAGATAAAAGCTGCTTATTCTATTGCCTATGGTAAACAGTGTGATAAGATTTACTTTGGGTGTACATCTTCTATCTCCTTATACCTAGTATATTTAGGAGTTTATCTTTGGCTCACTGAAATTGGGAACTTTGATTACTTTTCAAAGAATATGATATTTTGGCATATAATCTCTTCCTTGACCAAACTATAGCTAGGTTTTTGAGAATTGTTCAGCAGAATGGATCCCAGGGTAAAGAAGTAACATTTTCGGAGAATTACTATGTGTCAGGCAGTGTGTTCAGCTTTCTCCATGTAATATCTCATCCTTAAAATAACTCGATGAATAAGATACCATAATTAATCCCATTTTACAGATGAATAAGGTACTATTATCAATGCCGTTTTCCAGAGGAAGAAACAGGGATGAAGTTAAATATAGCTTACGCAAAGTCACACAACTGTTAAGTGATAGAGTATTTGAACACGAGTTTTTGTCATTCCAAAGCCCTACTCATAATCACTATGCACTATAGTGAAGGTACTGTGCGAATAGGCATTTGCTTTACCGTACTTATTTGATGTCTCTCCCCTGGTCCAGCCTCAAGTAGGGCTGTGTGCCTCAGCAGTGGACAGTCTTTGGAAAAGCTCTTGGGTATGATGCCATTTACCAGCTATAGCCATTCAAGGCAACCCCTAGAAAGGGAATTAAAACCTCATTCTACCCATCTGTACCTATTTAAGGAAAGTCTGGACATATGTGGGCATTGAAGGAAATTGCCTTAGGAGTCTTGAGACCAGAAAGCAGATTGCTTTTTTGGTTCAGAATTGCCAAAGTGTTGCTTATAATCCCCTCTTACTCCCAAGTGAAATTTAAGTTCCAGGTAGTGATGTCTTATTGGAGATTTTTCCCATCTGGCAACCCTATTCCAAACCTCTTTATTTTGACCATCCTGGCTGTATGAATTCTGTCTTCAGAGGATTTTCTCCTCTAAGTTCTGTTTCTCTCACAAGTCAGAGTGATACAGTCACTGAGTAGCAACTGAGAAAAGAAAACAGTAAATGGAGAAGAAATCTCATGGACTAGGACCCCAAATCTTTGAAACGTTTTTCACCATAGCAGAACCTATTTGTTCATGGTAGATGTTAAGATCTTTCTATTAAGTCTACTAATGATTAATAATTCTAATTGGCTAATTCCAGGGCTAGTGTCTCTGTCTTATGGTACACGGAATGATAACAGAGTAATGCTTTTAAAAATAGGGTTGCTATGAATTGAGCAGCAGGGAAGAGGGCTTCTCTAGAGATACTTGCCTGCAGCTGTGGAGATGTTCCCTGTCAAAGAGCAATCTACTACTGGCAGAGGGCTGTAAGTATACTAACAAGCCTATTGAGTCTTCCCTGCCTTTAGCAAAGAGAATGACCTTATAAAACAGAATTAGCAACAAGAAGAGGTAGTTTTGAAAATGAGTCTCTGAAATAATGAATAATGACCATATCAGTTCAAGTTGAACTAGGCAGTCAATTATCTAATACCTAGGCTAGTTTTCTGTGATTCTTTCCAAATGCATAGTGCTGACTTTTATATGACTTATATATATATATAAAACATTCTCTTGCTGGGAGGTTAATGCAGTGCTGTTTTTTTTTTTCCCCAACACTAAATAAAGTCTTAATAGAATGGCAGAGCACTCTTGATTGATCAAAAGGGGACATACTTAAGTGCTTTGAAATATATATATAGGTTCCAGAAAGCAGAATGTAATGTAAGTAATGTAGTAAACACTAGAGTGTAATCCTGGCCTTTTTGTTAGTTTTATTACCTTTGAGAAATTCACTTATCCTCTCTAGCTTATTTCCTCTGTAAAATGAAGGAGTTTAAGTAAAAATGTATTTCCCAAACTCTGAACCTACCACAGATTACTGGAGATTAAAAAGCATTTCAGATAATTTCCTGATAAAAGATTAAAATAAACATTGAATCACATAGTTGAGAAAGTTGCTTTTTCAGTCTTTCTAATTATGTCAGAAAAATTCTCAATTTGGTATCAAGACATCTTTAATAGTTCTTTAACACTGGATAATTGTTTAGGGGTAGAGATGGGTAGGAACAGGTACTGGGAATCTTCTATTCCTCAAGAGTTTTGATAGAAGAAAAAAGAATTCTGTTACTTCAAGGGGAAAGTACTGAAGTGATTTTTTGCTTCTTTCTGTCTACTTCATTTCCCTTCCACTTGGAAGGAAAATAGTGTACAACTAGTAAGTTTAGGAAAAGGAACCAAACGTGTGAGGCACAGCCCTTTCTGGCTTCTCTCCTGGTATAGCCTCCTCTCAGAAGGCATGTTCCTCCTCCTCCCCTGGGTAAGAGGCCATGGTTGACAGACTCTACATAAGGCTGGGGAGAAACTATTAGGAAACCCAAAAGCCCAAAAATCCGAAACAAAGAACCACATTCTGTAGTTTATCCTTATTAGTAATCAAGCTGGTATTTTAATTGCCATTTTATTCTTCTCTGTCTCTCATTTGGTTTCAAACTCACAGGAGATATAAGGGAAAAAACAATTATATTATACCCCTTTAATGTCGTTGATAATCTCCTTTTTAAACAGAAATCTGGCTTGGGCTCAGAGCCCTTCACAGGGAATAGTATCTATATAGAATTTAGTAATATGGTTTTGTTTTCAGTGAAGTTGGCATCTATAAAATAAAACCGTGGAGGTTTTAAAATGAATTTTTAAAACATTAAACAGTACAGACAATGCATAGATATGGTAAAAATTATAAAGTTCATACATAAATGACTAAAGTTTAGAAAACACTGAACAAAATTATCTCTAGGATCTGTTCCAGATTTAAGTTCTTTTGGATATGTATACCAGTAGAATAAAAAATGTTAGGTGGTAAACCAAGTTAAAAAAGGAAACTTCTAACATAGCATGTACTATGTTATTTTCATTTATTTTGAAATATATCACTATCGAGGGAGCTAAACTTTTATTTTTATATGAATGCAAATGGTATTGATATGAAAATGATAAATTTGTAATATTGTACTAGGCGGTTGAGTATTGATATCTTTTTAATAGTGTGGTTTTTGGTGACGGTATTTTGTTTCATTTTGTTTATTTTTCTTTTACTGAAAACAGTCAGTTCTAGGAGAGAATTTTGAACTAGAAATCTTGGAGAGCAAGAGCTAGTTATCATTGTATACTCTGCCTCATACAGTGTTTGGAATATAGCAGTGTTCAATAAATATTTGAACAACTGGATGAATGAATGAAGGAATGAACAAAGAATCAACAAAAATAGACTGAATTCTCTGTCCTGAAGGTATAAGCATAGTTTTCATTTATATCTGAAAGCTGTCAATAGGACTAGCTGTAAGAAAGCTAAGGCGTTGGGGCAATCAGACAGGGTAATACTTCTATATAAGTGAAAGATGAAGCTAGTTACACAGCGCATTTAGAATTACCTTGTTAGGAAGAAATCACAAAAGGAAGGTAGCCCTATTAATTTTGCTCTTGTTTATGGTCATATAGGAGAGGCTAGATTTTTCCATTCTTCCTTTTTTTTTTCCTCTCATTCATGTACTACATCTCTTATCATGTCCGGATATCAGAGAAAGCACCCCAATTTCCCTTGTCTTAGGGAAATTATTAGAGCTTAACTTAAAATGTAGTTCACTCTTTCCCCACATTCTTTTTTTTTTCTTCAAGATTTTATTTATTTATTTGACAGAGATCACAAGTAGGCAGAGAGGCAGACAGAGAGAATGGCAGCAGGCAGGGTGGTGGGGGGGACAGGCTCCCTGCTGAGCAGAGAGCCCCATGCAGGGCTCGATCCTAGGACCCTGAGATCATGACCTGAGCTGAAGGCACCACTGAGCCACCCAGGTGCCCCTCCCCTTAATTACAGCTTCTCATCTGATAAGGTGCCCACCCCGCCCCCCCTTTTTTGTGTGTGTGCCCATCTCTTTCTTAACTGACACCCTAGATGAATTGCAATACTGGTGGTAAATTTTTTTTATTGCCATTTATTCATGCAGCAAATGTCATGTTTCAAGGGCTTTGTTCTAAGAATCCTGAAATGAATCTTACATATCAGAGAGAGAATATTAACCAGACATTTTTAAATTTTTAGTTAGACCAACTAATTTTCGAATAATCATGCAGTTGTTTTAAGTGATTACTTTCCCAGGTCATATAATTTACCTTTAAACATTTTGCATATGTGCAAAAAAAACCTCAGAATCTGAGGACTATGTTCTAGTGAATACATTTTAAACATATTCTAGGTTTATTCTCTATAAATGCATTCCTTTTTTAATGGTCCGGTGATTAACTGTGATTCTAAGGATAACATCTTAAGTGGAGTTATTTTATATGTTCAGGTTAATATTTTCTGTTATTGAAGTGTTAATTCAGTACATTTTATATTTGTGAAATTTCTCTGCCTGATGTCTTTGTGTCTTCTAGTTATTACTATGTGGTCTTCAATATGCAAACTCAACTCTAAAGTCGCTGGCTTATCCTATTTTGGGATGTTCATCTCATTGCATTATAAAATTGATAGAATGGCAATAATAGTAGTGATATGTAGAAATTGGATTCTGAAACTACTCATCTTCTTCAAAAATTAGCATCTAGTCTCTGTTCTAACTTTAAATTAATATCCAGGTAAACAATCAACACAGATTATATTGTTATCATAATTGAAAATATAAAGACAATTTGGCCAAAAAAAAAAGACCAGAATTACCTTTTTTTTTATTTTAAAAGATATAACTGCTTGATTTATAATTATAATCTTTAAGTATCTCTAGAATCTTTGTCCTATATCAGAAAGTAATATGCAAGAGCCATTTGCTATAATGACAATCTGGAAGTTTTGAGAACACTTTATTGTCTAGTTCAAAAGCAATTAAAAAAACAGAACTTTGCCTCGCTGGCTGTGTTCACCAGCTGTACGGCTATTCTCTGATTAGATAGTTTGAGTGCTGGATGCGTCCTTATCTGGGGTATGAGGTGTTCCTATGGCAGCTATGTTATGACAGGGAAAAAAGAAAAAACACCATGGAGTTGAGAGGCAGACCAGCCTAAATGTGAAATTTAACTGTCACTTCTGTGCTAGTACCTTGGGCACGTGAATAGCTGACTCTGTAAAGAGAGAATTTTAATACTGCTTTAGAGTGGCCATGAGGATGAAAGCATCCAGAGTGAGCTCTTCTTAAATGATAGTTGTATGAGGAAAGCAGTATGGTGATGGTACGTTTTGATATTCTTGCAGGTGAAGTCAAGGACAAAAATGTTCAGGTGGTTGAGCTCCCCATTGTAGACAGTCTCCATCCTCGTCCACCGTATTTACCCCTGGCCGTACCAGAAGACCTTGCAGATCGGCTCGTACGAGTCCATGGTGATCCTGCAGTGTGGTGGGTGTCCCAATTCGTCAAATACTTGATCCGCCCACAACCTTGGCTAGAAAAGGAAATAGAAGAGGCTACCAAGAAGCTTGGCTTCAAACATCCAGTTATTGGGTAAGAATCTGACTTATTCCTCATAAAGTGATATGTATACTTTATACTATATTGTAAGCTTTATGATATATAGTTTAATTTTCAGAGCCCCACCCAAATACAGATGTTCCAGAGTTCCCCTTAGGTCATGAAGAGATCATTCTTCCTTTGTTCACTTAGACATCATACTTTGTTACCCTCATTCACTTATTTATGTATTCATTCAACAAATATATTAAACCCCTATTTCTGAAATCAGCTGTCTCTTCTAGGGAAGCTAGCAAAATTTTATTTTATTCAGAGTATTTTGAATGTTATACAAGCCTCATGTCTTATCCTAACAAGGCCATGAGATGAAGCTGTCACATTTATAGCTTTCCTATTGTACTTTTTGTTAGGCTTCATTAATTACCACTAGTGATTATTTTGCATTTTTTTGATGTTCTGTTTTCTTTTCTGTCTTGGAAGCTATATTTGAGAATAAGAGGACTATTTATAATGTAAGATAATGTTAAAATTATTATTTAAAATTATCTCTTGGCCCACTTGGGAATTATCATGTACATATGCAAGCAGTCTCATGCTTATGTTCAGGGAGATGTATCTGGAAATCCTAGGACCACGAAGAATCCAAAAGAGCATCTTTGCTCATGAGGATGTGCTCCTGTACACAAAAATAAAAACGTTATAGAAAGAGGAATTTTCCTGAGTTCTGGTGCCAGATTTCATACCTTGGGAAAATTTCCTTTGCCTAATGAGAAGAGTACTGGATGAGACTTAAGTGACCTGGGCAGTATGCCTGGCATTTTCCTAATTCTGGACGAAGTACCTTATTAATGGTACTGGGCTATGATTTTTCCATCTGTAAAATAGGGAAGGTAATACCTGCCTTTAAAGTGATGATATGATAAGGAGGATAAAAAGATTTTAGTTCAGTGGAAAAAATGTACTGTAAAATATTATTACCTTTCAGAGAGATTGATGCTAAAGTAATTCCTGGAAATAGACTTGTAAGCTAGGCTGTGACATTCTATAGCTTATACTGTTTGTAATACAGTCAGCTATTGATTAATATTAATACATGTGTTGAGTCATTCACTTATTTGCAGAACATTTACTGAGATTAATTTTTTAAGTGGCTTCTTCTAGCTTATTACAGTCAATTGGAAAAAAGACATACAGAGATAACATTATATGGGTAGAATGGGATATATAACCTGAGAGAAGTATAAAAAGTATCATGAGAGCTCAGGGAAGAAGAAATGTACTTCCGTCTGGATCAGGAAAGTCTTCATAGATTCAATGTTTGAACAGGATCTTGAAAGATAACAATATAGTAATTAAATTACCAAAATACTTTCAACTGCACTATCTCATTGATCCTATAACATAATCCTGTGAAGTGGGCAGAGGTAACCGTTTTACAGGTAAGGAAGCTAAAGGAAAGAGTATCTCTGCCCAAAGTTCCAGAGTTCATAAACGTAAAACCAGGACATAGACCATCTTAATTTTTCTAGAAGCTTTCTGCCATACCAGAAAGCTACCCTAATTGTCCATGCACCATTCATCATATTAAGAGCTAGCCAAATATAGAAAATTGAAGTACCACAGATAATTATTTGTACATTGAGGTAGGGTGCTGTAATGAAAGAGAAGGACACTAGAATTCAAGAATCTGGGGGTACCATCTAACTTCTACCACTAAAAAATGCCATGACTTTAGCCAATATACTTGATCATTCTGGGTCTTCCTTGAGTGCCACTCTTTCCTCGTTTAAAACTGAACAAAAACTAAGTTAGATGGTATCTAAGGTTTCTATTCATATAGAACTAAACAGTTAGATTTTGTGTCAACCCAACATTCATTAATTTATTCATTGTATTTGGTGCTATTGGAAGTAAATAAAATCAGAGTCCCTGCCATGAAAGAGCTTCATATCTAATACAGATGACCATTGAACAATGCGGGGTTAGGGAGCTAACCCCCCCCACCCCATGCAGTTGAAAATCCATGTATAACTTTCGACGCCTCCAAAACTTAACTACTAATAAATAGCGTGCTGTTGGCTGGAAGCCTTACCCATAACATGAAAAGTCAATTAGCACATTTTTATGCTATGTTTATTCATATACTATACTCTTATAATAAAAAGTAAACTAGAGAAAAGAAAGTGTTATTAGAAAATCATAAGAGAAAATACATTTATAGTACTGTACTATAAAAAGTCTGTGTGTAAGTGAGCCCACACAGTTCACACCCATGTTATTGAAGGGGCAACTGTAGTGAAAGGCAGATACACAAAGAACTTTTACTTTTGTGACAATTAGGTTGAAATGTATGTTAGAGAAACCAGCTTCACTTTGCCTTATGTTGTCTTTTTGTTCACTGATGTCTTCAGAACCATCAGTTTCCTTAACTGTCTGATGAGACTTATATTAAACTAAAATGACCTAATATCTTTCACAGGCCTAACATTCTGATTCTTCCATAAAGACCATTATGCTCCTCTCTCAAATTCTTGATTCAGGCCTAATTTCAGGAGTATTTGGAGAATTTAGTACTCTGCCACGACCTCAAATGCTCCTCTTCCTTTGATTCGTCCTCTGTTATTACAGCTCTTCTTTGTTTTCATTTTCATTTTCATATCTCCTACCCCACATCTTCCCTTTTGTCTTAGTCTTCATATGTATAGAAGTTACTGATACCCATTTATTTACTTTTAAAGACTTTATTTAATTACTTACTTGAGAGAGAGTGTGCACGAGAGGGGACAGAAGGATGGGGTGGGGGGGCAGACTCCCCGCTGAGCAGGGAGCCCAACTCAAGTTGGGGCTCTATCTCTGGACCTTGGGATCATGACCTGAGCCACTCAGGCACCCCTGATCCCTATTTTAAATGTTAGAGCTGAAGAAATTACATGGTGAAATCATGAGTAACAAATAGTGCTTCTTCTCATGAAGCTTCTCATTGAAATTCAGTGGAATTGTTCTTTCTATCCCACTTCATCTCTATGGAGCACAGTGAGCAATTCCAGTTTCACAAGAGAAGCAGTGATTAAGAAGGATGTGTGAAGAAAAAGATGATAGGATATGTGTTCATACGATGGTATTTACATCTGAACTATAGTCTGGAATGCAAAGGAAAGAATACCTGCAGAGATACCAGGTTAACTGCAGTGAAAATAGACCCTCACTCCAGACTCATAATCAAAAGCTGTCCCTTGGCTTGACCTAAGGCTTGCTCATATACTGTGACCTAAGGGGAAACAAATCTACCTTTTTCTTTTTCCCACGTATGAATAGTGGTTTAGTAATTTGCTAGGGGGGATGAAGGAAGAGCAAATTTAAGGAGAGTTTTAATTTATGAAAATAAACTCTGACCATTATTATTTTCATTACAATTACTTTGAAAGCAATAAGATGGGAGGAGAGTACTGTGGAAGTCAGCACATATTCAATGTAAATCTTTGTCCCCAATTTTACAGTTTTAGAGCTCTTTTTTTTTTTTTAAATAGGACAGATGAGATCAGTATCTGCTTGTGTTTGATAGAGTGAAAAACAGCAAAAGGAAATTCATAATGCATCCAACGGAAGCTAGAACGTTTCCATGAACTTAAAATAGTAAGAATTTTTAAAAGGTTTGCGTGCCTTGATCATGCTATAGGAAGAATCCGTGCAGGTCTGTGTTTTCCTCAAACAACTTTCAATCCTACAAGCTGGCAATTACAGTAACTATACAGGGTATCATGAAAGAAAAGAAAAGTCGGCATCAAAATGTTACAAAAATATATTTAATATTCTGTAATAACAACTGTGAATTTTTGTATCATTTGTTGTCAAAAATCTTTTTTTTTTTTAAGATTTTATTTATTTACTTGACAGACAGAGATCACAAGTAGGCAGAGAGGCAGGCAGAGAGAGAGGGGGAAGCAGGTTCCCTGCTGAGCAGAGTGCCCCTCTATCCCAGGACCCTGGGATCATGACCTGAGCTGAAGACAGAGGCTTAACCCACTGAGCCACCCAGGCACCCCTGTTGTCAAAAATCTTAAAAAGTTACATCACCTTTTTTCTGGAAGGCTGGTTGGTATTTTGCTCTCTATATGAAGTATAACTCTGGAATCTCCCATTTATTTTACCATTATTTGTGGATACACCAATTACTTTACAAGAAAGCATTCTTCAAAAGCTTATTTTCTAATTCTCCTTGTATTGTGTTAACATGCATATATATTTAGAATGTATTTGTTTGAATGTTTTAATATTTTATTTTTTCTAATTGCAAAATAAAAGAAAAATTAATTTAAAATGTCTATGATGCCACCATAAATAAGGGTATAAAGTAGAATACCTAAAAGCATCCAGTGGATCAGAACATTATCAGCAGAATCTGACTTTTTCCTTTACCCACCAGAGTCCATGTCAGACGCACAGACAAAGTGGGAACAGAAGCAGCCTTCCATCCCATTGAGGAATACATGGTACACGTTGAAGAACATTTTCAGCTTCTTGCTCGAAGGATGCAAGTGGACAAAAGAAGAGTATATTTGGCCACGGATGACCCTTCTTTATTAAAGGAGGCAAAAACAAAGTGAGTTAGATGAGCTAGTGATTCTAGACTGGGATTCTTTTCGGTTGGAAGGAATCCTTAATTCCCATAACTTGTGATTCTTGTTACAATATTACTACTGATTATTGGCAGTTTTTTATTCAAGCAACTGTGTACTTGTGTGACTGTTAATAATCGAAGCGTATTTGAGGAGCCGGCAAGGTATCTGAAGTCTCCTGGAGTGTAGGCAGCTGCCATCTTGCTGTGTACTCACATGACCTCTTTGTGTGTTTGGAAGAGAGAGAGCAAGCTTTCTGGTGTCTCTTCCTGTAAAGGCATAGTTCCATGAGGAGGGCCCCATTCTCATACTCATGCTTATTGAATCCTAACCATCTCCCAAAGACCCCATCTCCAAATACTGTCACATTGGGAGTTACAGCTCAAACACAGGAATTCTAGGGGGACAGAAACATTCATCCACACACTAACCAGCTCTATAGGACTGCTAGAAATAAAACACACCAGGTGCTTGCCTTTCTGCTCCCCCTATCTTCATTAGCAATTACGGGCAACTGAAACATATGTAAAGTACAAGTTTGCATCTCATAAATAATTTCTGGAACTTGGGAATTATATTAAAGGAAAGGAAAGTATCAGAAGAGAAGTCTTACAAGTGGAGGAATGAGCACTGCTAGTATGTACTGAACAGGAACCAGCATTTATGGTGCACGCCTACATTTCAAACACTGTGTCAGGTACTGGGGGTTCCATGAAATGCAAGATACTCCACTCTCAAGGAATTCCTGATCTCCTGGGAGAACAGACAGTTTCTCTGCAGTCTAAGTAGTGCTGCTGTAGAGTTACTGTAGGGTGTTTGGAAAATACATAAAGTACACTGATCCTAATTGGGAATCTATCACAGGCTCTGGGTGAACCTAGAATTGGCCTTTATTTACTATTAATAAATAAAGGATGTATTAAATGTGTGAAAAGTAGGGAATGAAAGAGAAGAATCTGTAGTCTCAGTTTGGCTCAGACACAATTTACTCCAGAAATCATCCCTGAATCCCTAAGCATCCCTCCTCTGTGCATTCCCCTGACTTAGTGTTTAGCCCTTGCTTACCTCTGTCTCCCTCGCTGGATTATAAGCACTTTAGACACAGTACCTAGCTCTAGTAACTACCCAGTGATTATTGAATTATGTTTATTTCAATCCCATCAGTTTGAAACATTTTATTAGCTGTTAATCACTTAAGCTGTTTGACTAATTAATTTATTTCTTGGTCCATTTTTTATGTCACAAATAGGAATTGGGAAGAAAAATTTAAAGTGAGGACTGTAATGCGGGTGTTTATCCAAATCACTGGGTGGTAATCTAAATCCTGTTTCTCCCTCCTAAAAATCCAAATTAACCTGATATAAATTGCATGTTGTTGTTGTTTTTAAGGCTCCCTCTATCAGGTAGTCTCTCTCACATTCTCACTTTCTTGCACACACATATACACAAAGGACCATGGAATTCATCAGCCAACTATAAGCCAAGTTATATGCTTATAGTTAAGGGTTATATGAGCATTTGGTCACAAAACACAATACAAAATCTCACAGATACTTTTCCAGTTTCATATCCAGACCAACTAGAAACAAAGTAGAAATAGTTCACCATGCTCCTTCACTTTAAAACACAAGACTGAATTTGTAGTTTGGTTCAAAAAATATTAAAATATTAATTTTATCTCTTCTTTTACTTGTTCTTGAAGCATCACAACCTTTTCCCGTTTTTCTTATTTCTCTGATTAACAAAATAATTCATGCTCATTAAAAGATATGGAAGTTGGTAAGTATACCGGCAGGGAAAAAATGTCACCCACGATCCTATTACTCAGTGGCAACAATTACTTAAATGTTTACATATTTTCTTTAGCCATTTATATAGTTACCCCTTTTAGTAGTTGATCATATTATATATAATAATTTGAATTCTTTTTTACTTATTAATACAGCAGTGGATCCCTTTTCTCAGGTTCCTAAAAAAATAATCATCATAAATATCCCTTTTAATGACTGTATATCTCCTGGATGCATATGCAGTTGCTTGCTTGCTCTTTCTCCTAAGATTGTACAGTTTGCTTATTTCCAGTTTTTTACTCTTATAAATAATGCTACGATGTATTCCTAAAGTTGTCCACATTATTTCCTTAAGCTAGGCTTCTGGACTTGGAAATATTTAGATAAAGGGAAATGAACACCTTACAACTTTGATGCATAGTGCAGCGTACTTTCCCAGCAAGCAACCCTTATAGTACAGTTGGCAGCAGGGACTAGAACAACTTGAATTTCCTTTTTGTGGTCAGCAACTAGTGACTCCTCTCCCCGTGATAGTCCAGGAGGCAGTTTTTTTCATATTCTGTTATAAATGTAGCAGCAGCATTTTATGCATCTCCCCCCCCCCGACTTTGGAAATCCTTTAATTTTAATTTTCTGAGTCATTTTTTAAAAGATTTTATTTATTTGTTTTAGAGAGCGAAAGAGTGAACACGAGCAGGAGGGGCAGAGGGAGAGGAAGAGAGAATCTCAGGCAGACTCTGGACTCACAACACTGAGATCATGATCTGAGCCAACCAAAATCAAGAGTTGGATGACGGGGCACCTGGGTGGCTCAGTGGGTTAAAGCCTCTGCCCTCAGCTCAGGTCATGATCCCAGGGTCCTGGGATCGAGCCCCGCATCGGGCTCTCTGCTCAGCAGGGAGCCTGCTTCCCCCTCTCTCTCTCTGCCTGCCTCTCTGCCTATTTGTAATCTCTGTCTGTCAAATAAAATAAATAAAAAATAAATAAAATCTTTAAAAAAAAAAAAAAGAGTTGGATGCCTAACTGACTATACCAGCCAGGCGCCCCAATTTTCTAAGTTATTTTGAGAACTTTCTCAGGAACTTAAATGCTGTTTCTCTCCTTCATTATTTTACTTAGCTGTTTTTCTACTCTAAATCAGCTCTGCTTTATACCTGTCAGGATTAGTTTTGATATCTAAGCAAACCCTAAAACCTCTGCCATTGTTTTGGGAGACCAAAAACATGAATTAATCTCTCATTAAGGTATGTAGTGTCCAGGGTGATTATGAGACTTTTGTGCTCCAAAAAGGTAAAGAGCTGAAGAATTAAATGACACATAGGGTCCACACAGGGGAGAATCTACTTTCTGTGTAGCTTATCTTTTGTAAAAGCGGTCAAGATTAGCTTTAAATATGTGGCCTCTGTATGAAAATGTGCAGTTAAGCTTTGCTGCTTGGTATTACGCCTCAGGTTTCTCTACGTTAAGACTGTGTTCATCCATAAGATTTTGGCACCTGTATGCCACTGACCATGGCAGCCATTGCTAATGTGGAAATATCTCTTAGGTAATTCACTGTTAGAGTGTTTAATCACAGAATCATTGGCAAAGAAGTAAGCACTGTTAAAGTTGTCAATCCAGTATCATTGTCTAGGACATGAAGATTGAAAACAGGGGTGAAACCGGAGAAGAGACAGGTCTTTAAAAATCTCCCAGAATACTTACATAGTCAGTGTGTTCTTCATCAAAAATGCTGGATGGGCTCTCCTAAAATTAGTTTCATTTAAATGAATAGAGGCAAGAAAAACATGTTTAAAAGTTTTTGTAAAGTGTTTGGTTGCCCACTGAAATGACTGAGCAATAAAGAGTAGTGAATTTTTTCACTGTTTTATTGAACTATAATATGCTAGACACAGTTACAGGGCACTAGATATACAAAGAGAAATAAAATACAATATGTGGCTCCTTATTTCAAGGAGTATCTGGAAGGCATATACATGTAACAAGTCATTGTAGTGTAGTTCATGAATGTCTTGTAGGAGCTGTACACCAGCTATAGTGAAATCATGAAGAGGAATATCTCCTTTAGTCTAGAGAAAGATTTCGGAAAAGAAAATGTGTTCTTAGTTTATAAGTTTAATTAGTCCTTTGTGAGTGCTGTAAAAATAAATTTTTATAAGATAGAAGAAGAAAAAATATGTTTTTTTTATCATGGCTAATCTATACAATTTCACAGTAAAAGGATTCTTCTGCTGACCTACTTGTCTGCAAAAGACAAGAAAGAAGCATGTTTATGTAGAAATTTCCATGCTTATTATTGGAGATGCAAAATCTCCCTTTTCCATTATTTACTTTGTTTCTGTTGTTTTTTTTTTTTTCCAAACTCAGTATCCTTCATCAAGCAGTCTCCTATAAGGCCTGAGGAACTTAGGTGTTCTTTTGGTTTGATTCCAGGGGAGGGGTCTTTAAGTTAGGAAGAGCATTCATGTAAGTGTCGCATCTCAGAAAAGGATTACGCTTTTCTTTTTACTGGGCACCCAAACCATGCTGACAGTGTCAGTCTTGAAAACCCGTACTGGTGTGTTTTAATGATTCCCTCTGTCCTCTGGCCTCCAGCCTTCTCATATTTATTTGTTGCTGTTTCTGCCCCATGCCTGGGTATGCAGCTTCACAAGAATCATAGTAAAAGTCCTCTTGGTTGTTTTCTTTTTAGAGCAAATGTGACATTTCCTTCATCTCCCTGATTTGGGGCTGAGGAGGGCAAAATGTCAAAAATAATGAGGCCAAATGGATCGGAACACTGAATACGAGTCTGAAACAGCGCTTAGAGACTTCTCTGTCACAGTCATTAGAGGCAACAAGAAAAAGCTCCTTGGTGGCTGTGAAATGAAGAATCTCTGAACCAGCTGTTAGGGAATTGGGAAAAAGTCCCAGACGTAGGTAGCACTCACTGGTTCATGTATTTACTCACACAGCATTTGTGTGGGGTTCTAGGTGCTGGGAAGCGAAGAAAAATAAAAGTCTAGTCCCAACCTTTGGGGACTACTGTGTGGGAGACAGATTCGTAAACGGACTTCCGATGGTTCAGGGTTTGCAAATAGGAACCATTGCCCTTCCAACATATGTTTATTGATCCTTTATTATATTCCAGATTCTCTTCTAGGTACTGAGAATACAGTGAACAAAGCCTGAAAGATGAAACAAAGATGAAATGCCTCTTTATAGAGCTTACATTCCAGTTAGGGGTGATGGAGGTGGGGAATGGATACAGATAGTGAATAACAGTCAATATATATTATGATAACAAAAGTCATGAAGTTAAACAGGTAAAAAAGAAATCACTGAAGTCCTCATTAATAAGGCTATATTTCAGCAGAGATCCAAAGGAAGTAAGGAATGAAACCAAGTGGATATCTGCAGAAGAATGTTTAACAATCATAGCTAATATTTATTGAGCATTTGCTACATGTCAGGTGTTCTTCTAAGCACTTTACATTGCTTAATGTATTTAATTCCCACAGAATTATATAAAGCAGATACACTTATTATCCCATTTTCATGTAACTCCCTAGGTTTGCAACTTAACTCTGAAGATCTTCCTCATGCACTGAGAAAATGTATTCATTCTGTACTAGAGTATAATTAAACCTCTTAATTCACAGTAAAATCATTTGAACATATGGTAGACTTTTTAAAGATACCCTGTTTTAGTATTTTCAAACACATCCTATCTGAAGACTATCAAAATGTTACTTGGCGGACATCTATAAGGAATTTAATAAATAATAAATAAATTCAATAATTTATTAAACTGATTTTTCATTATCGTTGTTGGATAAGACAGTGCTTCGAGAATGGGGGTTAGGGGAGACAGGTCTGAATTATCACAAATTCTAAGTTAAAAATTTAAATGAAACTTAACCATGATGTTTATATTCTAAAGGAGAAGTTCAGTGACCAAATGGGAAACTAGCTTGAGAAACCTCTTAGAGGTCACTCATTACAAAGAAAATAAGGAACCTTCAACACTTAGAATTAAGAAGGGACATTTTGATGCATGTATGTGTATATTATGTGACATGCCAAGAACATGTAACATACAAGGCATTATAGAATGTTTTCTATCCCATGATGAATTCAAAGATGCTTCATCAACTATTAAATGCCATAAAGCTCCCCTTACTATTAGAAAGAGGAACTTTGGATAAAGGAGCAGGTTTCCTCCTGCTGGCAAGATGTATTACCTCCCGATGGAATACCGTGATTTCCATGACATGTACAAATTTATTTCTTTTTTACAGGTACCCCACTTATGAATTTATTAGTGATAACTCTATTTCTTGGTCAGCTGGGCTACACAATCGATACACAGAAAATTCACTTCGGGGTGTGATCCTGGATATACACTTTCTCTCCCAGGCAGACTTCCTAGTGTGTACTTTTTCATCCCAGGTAAGTGATAGCAGGACATGTTTAAATGGCCAATATTTTTTTGGTCATACTGAGTTCAGGAAGTTCTTGGGGGGTGTGTGTGTGTGTGTGTGTGTGTGTGTGTGTGTGTGTTTAATATTATCATGACTCAGGTGCAATTTTTCTAATATTTGGGGATGATCTCTTCTGTGAAAGAATGGGAAGATTCCATACCCTCCCCCAAAAAAACAATAGGTATTTAGGTATTTAGTTGCTTACAAGCAGTCATTTAATATATCTCCAATAAAACCAGCTATTGGAATTATTTAAACCACATGGCTTGTTCACAGCAATTAACCAGAATAGCAAGTAAGTAAACTTACTTAATACTTTCTGATTTTGCAAGGGCACCTGGGTGGCTCAATCAGTTGAGCTTCCAACTCTTGGTTTCAACTCAGGTCATGATGTCAGGGTCATGAGATCAAGCCCCATGTAGGGTTCCATGCTCAGCACATGATCTACTCAAGATTCTCTCTCCCTCCTCCTCTGCCCTTCCCCCTGCTGGTGTGCCCTCTCTTTCTCTCTCAAATAAATAAATAAGATCTTTTTTAAAAAAATACTTTCTGATTTTATATAGTCAGTATGCAACCAGAATCCATCCACTTCTACACATTGATGTGCTGATACTGAGAGGCTTAAATGCCAAGCATTGTGTCTCACTCAATTGCTTTATAGAAAATAAAGTGTAAATGTAATTCTTTTTCAAGTCCTATTACATTTCTACCAAGCAAAAAGCTGTACATTAAATTTAAGCAATACCATGTTACAATCATTCTTTGAGTTTAATTGTTGCAGATAATTATATGTTATGTGCTTTGTGTATTTGTTTTTATGAGTGGTCCAATCAGCCTTGTATGCACAGTGGAATACCAGCATAGAAATATTTATTGTTGGTTTTATCCTGCTCTCATTTATGTGCATATTATATGTTAGTTCGTTCAACAAGCTGTTAAATGACTATTTGTGCTCAGAATTATATTAGGTGTGGAGAAGATTTCCAGGGAGAGTGAAGTGATAGTGATCTTACCTGGTCCAGAATCTAGTGAGCAAAATACTCACATGAAATAACTGGAGAGTAATTACCAAAAAATACAGATCATGTAAGATAAATATTTGCCTAAAAGCTTAGAAGAAACAGAGAAAAGAAAATGTGAAAAGGAAGGCCGCACCATTTTCATGGGAGTATACTTCAGAGAATATAAAGAAAGGGACATTATTTTTTATTTTGTGACAATGCACATTGTCTCAGTGGGATGGTGATATGATTATTGGAAAGATACCTACCCCCGCAAAGGCTATGAGGTTCTTCAATATGAAATAAGAACAGAACTTTCTACCCGGAACAGAAGTCACATAGCAGTAGTCCTAGTTGAAACAAAACTTCTTGGCCTTCAAGTTCCCACGAAAGCATCCACTGCTGACATTTTTTTCCTAACAGGGATAAGGATCCGCTCCCTTTTCTATTCTCTTGGTGGGTAGACAGGAGGAGTTAGAAATACGTGGTCACTCTCAGATGTTATTGAGAATCTGACTCTATGCCCACCTGATCGACAGAATGACCAGAATCACCTCTACACATTTTTGAATGCTTATTGTTTGAATGAGTGAAGCTAGACTCATTTTCCCCAGATACACCACTTCCTCTGTAGGCGCAGATGTCAGGCCTGTCTAAAGTCTGTTCCCGTTGTCCAGGGTTTCTCAGCCTGGACACTTTTCGCATTACAGGCAGGTACTTTGTTGTGAGGTGCTGTCTTGGGCATTGTAGGATGCTCAGCAGCATCCCTGGCCAGTAGCACGCCCCCTCAAGTTGTGACAACTGAAAATGTCTTCAGATATTGCCAAATACCCCACAGCAGTGGGGAAGACAAAAACGCCTTTGTTGAGAATTACTGCTATAGTCATAAAGCTTGAAAATTAAATAAATATATACACATCTGAACACTTAGCAGCCTTACATGTGGACAGACGCTGAGACTTAGAGGCCTGTGCTCCATTGTGCTTTCCTTCCAGCCCTCCTTAATAATACCATGAGGCTCATTCTAGAAAGAAAACCCTTTTATTTTTATTTTTTTTCCTTTTCAAGGATGTGCTATAGAATTTTTGATTCTTATAACCTCATGACTCTAATTTTGACCCAGACCCCAGGACCTCTGTTACTTTGTGATAGCAGAAATCTGTCCAAGCTTGAGGGGCATATTGTTCATACTACTTTGTTCTATTTTGTGCATAATATCAACCTCAGTGTGTTCTCCAGACCTCAGGTTCAGAGAAGTCATTCATATGAAGAAAGACTGGTGCTGAGAGGACTTTTTTCCTCCAAAGGAATGAGATTTGTGCTTATATATTATATAGTTCCTAATAACTCTTGTT
The DNA here is from genome assembly GCF_010015895.1 of Lontra canadensis. Taxonomy (NCBI): domain Eukaryota; kingdom Metazoa; phylum Chordata; class Mammalia; order Carnivora; family Mustelidae; genus Lontra; species Lontra canadensis. The sequence continues at coordinate 2,894,490 of NW_022631049.1, read as the reverse complement.
AAGTCAGACAAAGTTCATCCAAAATAACTTCTGTTCATTTGAACCAAGGCAAAACTCAAACCAGTATCTTGTATCTCAAAATAGACTTGAATACCTCAGAAAATTTTATGTGAGGGTTCAGAATAAAAGTTTGACAGTAAAAATACCTTTCATTTATGTATTGAGTAGCGGTTTAGTAAATGTGATCACAGCCATTATCCCATACCTTTCTTTTTTTTTTTTTTTAAGATTTTTTTTTTTAATTTATTTATTTGACAGAGAGAGATCACAAGCAGGCAGAGAGGCAGGCAGAGAGAGAGGAGGAAGCAGGCTCACTGCTGAGCAGAGAGCCCGATGCGGGGCTCGATCCCAGGACCCTGAGATCATGACCCGAGCCGAAGGCAGCGGCTTAACCCACTGAGCCACCCAGGCGCCCCATCCCATACCTTTCTTGATGATTATCAGCTGTAGCATTTGAAATGGTGGAATAATTCCACATTCACTGATAAATCTTTGGGCTTACCTGTATTCCAGCATTTTTTGCAATTATTTTTAGAAAAAAAAATGGGTTTAGTATGGTTCAATATTTTTGCACTATGAATGAAATTGGTTGCTTGATTGTAGAGGTTCTCTTGCTGTAAACCAAAATTGGAATTGTTTGAAATTGCCCAGAAATGTCTCATCATCATCCAGTGGAGTGTGAGAGAAAGTCACTGATAACATCAAAATGCCAAGCCACTGACTCCTAGCCAGAGAACAAGAATGAGACAACACGGACTCTGGAATCAGACTGGGTTTAAATCTAACTTTGAGCACTTAGTATTTGGGTGACATTTGAACAAATTAGCCTATCACTGACCTTTTCCCCCTGGCCTATAAAACAGTAGCACTTAGTGCATAGAGTTTTTGTGATGATTAAAAGTTATATGTAGGGTACCTGGGTGGCTCAGTCAGTTAAGCGTCTGCCTTCAGCTCAGGTCATGATCCCAGGGTCCTAGGATCAAGTCCTGCATCAGGCTCCCTGCCTACTGGGGAGTCTGCTTCTCCCTCTGCCCCTCCCACCACTTGTGCTCTCTCTCTCTGCCAAATAAATAAAAAGATCTTAAAAAAAAAAAAATAAAAGTTATATGTAAAGCCCCGAGAATAATACTTAGCAATATATTAAATACAATGTTAGCCGCTATTATTATTTATATAGGGGAAAGTATAGCAATACCTTTGTGTGTTAGAGAGACTCTACAGTATTTATTTTATTTTCTCTTATTTATTTTTCTTTTATTATTATTTATTTATTTTAACAACCTTTTTTCAGCTCCATTTCAGACCACACATTCTCGTGTTTTGGAATGTGAAACATGCTGCTCAAGGACTTCTTACTCCTGCTTGTGGTCATGGGTGATGCTTAGATTCCACTGAATAATCATGTATGTTGTACATGTATAACAATCCTTTGTTAAGAAGAATAGCCAGAGGGCGCCTGGGTGGCTCAGTCAGTAAGCATCTGACTCTTGGTTTCTGCTCAGGTTATGATCTCAGGATCTTGAGATCAAGCCTTGCCTTGGGACTGGAGCTCAGCAGGAAGTCTGCTTGAGATTCTCTCTCTACCTCTCCCTCTGCCCGTTCCCGGTTCACACACTCTTGTGCGCTCTCTCCCTCAACTCTAAAATAAATAAATAACTCTTAGAAAAGAAAAAGAAGAAGAAGAAGAGTAGCCAGTAACATTCAACATTTTGAATTTCTCTGTGCCAGTGTACCTCAACTCTTGTATTTAGCTTATTGAAAAAGAATATCACCATATAATATAAATTTTCAGGAAACAAAGCTCTTCATTCCCAAAGGGTGAATGATAAGTAATAATAGTATTTGCTTTAACAAATGCAAGTAAAATTGTGTATGTGTCAACTTTAGGGAAATTAATCTGCAGATGTTCTTATTTATGCCATAGGCATGCTGGGAAATGGGAGAGGACTAAACTGTTACATCCAGAAGGGTGGCAAAAGAATAAAACATTGAGAAACAAATCTCAGCCCAGAATAAAACATGGACAGCCAATTCAAACTTTCCTCAATGATAAAATCATATTCCAGGAGATTATTAGAAAGTGACAAAGAGTTTAATATCTTCTTCATAATGCTTTGACAACCCTGTAGTTTTGTCTCCTGGGTCCAGTCCTTTGAGGACTATTTCTCTATAAGACAATACTGAGAAAGAGTTTATCTGTTGACTGTGAGCTACAGTAGGCAATACTGGAAGAATGAAATGCCATGCCAGAAGGAAAAATGCAAGACTTGATTGATGTTTGAGAAACTGCAGGCACAAATATCATGGCACTTAATCAGGATTCTTCATCACATTTTGGACGCATCTCCCTCAGTCTCAGGACTTCTAATCTTTCTTGGTTTTATATCCGTAAGTGAGATCTGGGAATTCTCTCTCCTTAAGTGAAGTTTTTTTAAGCCAATAATATGACTTTACTCTCTAATTTTGTCACTATTGTTGCTCTTAGTTTTCTGAATCCCTTCATCAGAGCTATTTCTCAAAGCCAGGTTTGTCCTAAAAGCCTCATAAATTGAAGAGAACAATCCTCAAGATTTAATTTGAAAATTAAAGGCAATATTAACATTTTCCAAGAACATCGTAAGTTTTGAAAGCTATGCAATCACATTCCAAACTATTCTACTAAGTACTCTAATCTTGTTCTCTGTTACTGGAAGTTGCCTATACCCAAAGCATCTACTTTTTCATTTATTTTCCAATTCATAAAACCATCTTAAATATGAAACACAGTAATTATAGTTGGTGAAATAGCAGTTGTTATTCAGTTGTACTCAGTTGTAGATGGGCTAAATATCAGAAAGGTTGTTTTTGTTTTTGTTTTTTTAATAATCAGGTTTTGGAATCAGTTTTTATTACTCTGGAATCTGATTTACAGAAATTGTAGATGCTCACTTTAAAGGTTTTGGGTAATCAGCATTGTTTTAAGGAGCAATCAACATTGGTCATTAGTTCTAACCATTAAAATCATAATAGGAGGGGCACCTGGGTGGCTCAGAGGTTAAGCCTTTGCCTTCAGCTCAGGTCATGATCTCAGGGTCCTGGGATCGAGTCCCACATCGGGCTCTCTACTCCGCAGGGAGCCTGCTTCCCCCTCCCTCTCTGCCTGCCTCTCTGCCTACTTGTGATCTCTCTCTCTCTCTGTCAAGTAAATAAATAAAATCTTTAAAAAAAAAAAAATCACAATAGGACAAAATTATTTTTTTTCCCTGTAGACACTTTCCTTTTTCACACTTAATACAAAATTCTCTTGGCACTCTCTCTTATCTAGTTCCAAATCCACACACAACACTCCTGGCCTCCTTACCCTCTGAGTCAGATTTTGGAAAGCCCAAAGGGAAAAATCATGTACTACATTCATTTTATTCTAGACAGATGACTCTGGATAGGAATTTCCATTGAGGTAAGGCCCATGAAAGAACAGTGGATGCTGTTCTCTCGTTGAATAACAGAACAAAGTAGTTTACAGGAAAAGTGCATACATCTCTTAGAATCACCCAGGGAGGCAAGAACCTACTTCCCACTTCCCACACTACGAGATCCTCCTGGTCCCATCTCTTTTGACAGAAAAACAAGATCCCATCTGCTCTGAGAAGGCTTTGGAGGCTCTTATAAACTCAGCTGGTTGCTTCTCAGGGATAAAATTCAGATTAATGAAACTTCCTCTCCTTTTTAATTTTTTTTTTTTTTAATACAGTTGCATCTTGTGTTTTATCCTTTGGCAGCATTTTTGCTCTTATCCGTTAGTGTGTGCTTAGTGGTGTTCTAAATGATAGTGTGACATGAAATAAATGAAGTAAAACTTACTACATACAGCCAGCCACTGCTTTCAAACCAAAGGGTTTGCCTCTCTCAGTCATGCTACCTGTCCAGTATCAAACTGAGTATTGATATCAGCTGAAAGCCTTCATTTACCTGTCACACAATTTGGATTGGTAAAGCCCACAGAGGAAGCCAAGGGTAGTTAAATGCAAACATTAACACCATAGTCATCTTTCTAGCCCTTCGCAGTAAACTGCTGTGTGGTAAATACAGAGAAATCGTTTTAGCCACTAACAGTGTTATATGTGGATCTTAGGGGTTAAATATCACTCATGGACCTGCATTTCCACTGCTGGGCTAGTATTATGCATGAAGCAGTATTCATTCAACAGATACTTTCTGAGCACCTACTATGTGACAGTACTAGGTACTTATCCTAAGACAGTTTAGTGTATGTTGGAGACCTGGAAAGAATTTTAATTGTAACTCTACCATTTACTAGCTCATTCCCCACCCACCCCCACTTTTTTTTTTTTTAAATTAATCTTTCTGGGGCTTGTTTCTTCAACTATAAAATACTGATATTAGGGGCGCCTGGGTGGCTCAGTGGGTTAAAGCCTCTGCCTTCAGCTCAGGTCATGATCCCAGAGTCTTGGGATCAAGCCCCGCATCGGGCTCTCTGATCTGCAGGGAGTCTGCTTCCCCGTCTCTCTCTCTGCCTGCCTCTCTACCTACTTGTGATCTCTGTCTGTCAAATAAATAAATAAAACATTAAAAAAAAATACTGATATTAACAGCAACCATCTCATAGGGCTACCATTATTATGATAAAGGATAAAAGGCCTTGTATCAGCCCATCTCAGTGTCTGACATTTGTACCATTTGTTTTTCTTTGGCTTAAGAAAATACGTATGTTGTCCATAGGCTAACACTTTATGGATACCAAAATATAAGCTGATTATTAGGATTATCCTCCAAAAGAAAGTGGGTCCCTAAGGGTGTGGGACTGAAGGCCATGTTTTTATGAGGGTGAGATATTAATATTGAAGAGGAGGAAATACATCAGGACTCATTACTACAATGTGGTCATCCCAAGGGCAATGCAAGCTCCTGCATTCCTGGCTAGAGATAATTGAAGAGTGGGTAAAGGGGCCCTGAAAAAAAACAAAAACAAAACAAAAAACCTGTCAAGTTTGCCCAAGTCTTGCCTTGGTCTTGTGTTTTATCTTTCTGGTGTTAGAATCCAAATATGGAGATCAGGATCTACAAGAGAAAATATGCTTAGGCATTAACACGCATATACAAACTGCCTGCATTCAAAATGGGAATCAACCACTTAATAATAGTGTAACCTTGGGCAAATTCCTTAACTGACCTTTGAGGTTCCAAAAAGGTGTCAACAGGAAACTGGGAAGGACAGGCCTATATCCCTCCTACAAAGTACAAGAGAAGATAGAAACAGTCAAGTACCCCACATATCCTGAGGCTGAGAAATAAAACTTCGATGGAAAAGAGGGACAACCGAACTCAGTTCAAATCATTTGAGCCAAACAGATGAAGAAAGTAGATGAAGTAAAATGAGCATGATAGAATTTTATGGAGCTAGAGGGTTAAATTCAACAATACCTAAAAACAATGTCTGACAGCAAAAACTCTGAAAATACTGGCCTCTGTTGTTGTCACTATATTTTGCTATTATTGGAGCTGCTTTGTTTTAATTATTTAGTTTCTTCCTTTCCAGAGTCTCCACTTGATTTTGCTTGTCCCCTGTGGGCCTTCGGCTGACTTTGGAATTCCCATTCCAAAATTTCTTGACCCTAATTTTGTTACAGTCTCAGTATTCTACCAGTGATCTCAATTGTACCATGACATCCCCAAATCCCCAATGTAAAATTAGTTTGTTGATGGCATAGTAGGCTTGCAAGCCAAGTCATTGTCTTGCTTCTATGACTAGTTGAAATTGTAGCACTAGAGTTGGGGCCGATCACTTACTCTTCTTTTTATTTTAGTCCGTATTTGCAAAATTTAAAATATTTTCTAAACTTAGTTGTATTTGCAAATTACATATGGCATATGAAAAGCGTTCCTGCAGTTTCTGAAATTCAGATTCTTTAAGAAGTTAAGGTGATGCTTAACCTAACCAGATTTCGTTTGCTCATAGTAGTTAAGGATGAGCATCTCCTTTTAGTTTTTGATCTCATAAATACAAGAGTTTTAAAGGACTGCTGGGTAATCCTAATTTTGTTCCACTGAGCAGGGTAACAATTACTGTTAGTAGTATCATTTTTAATAAATGCAAAAGTATTGGCATAGTGACAATAAAGCTTTATTAACTGAGACAATCACAATTGGAGATTTGGGAAAATTTGACTTGAGTTCTCTGTTCACAATGATTTATAATCGAAGAATTTTCTTCTCCTCCTTCTCTTCTCCTCCATCTTCTTTTAAGATCTTATCCATTTATTTGGGAGAGAGAGAGACAGCAAGAGAGGGAACACAAGCAGGGGAAGCGGGAAACGGAGAAGCAGGCTTCCTGCCTGAGCAGGGAGCCGGATGCAGGACTCAGTCCCAGAACCCTGGGATCATGACCTGAGCAGAAGGCAGACACTTAACTGTAAGGTTTTATAGGTGAGATAAACACGACACCAGGCGAGGTAGGCACAAGGCAAGATTTATTAAAGGCATCTCCGGCGAAGTTTCAGGGCTCAGGAGAAGGGGAGCCAGGAAAGTCATGCCGGGAGGAGGTGGGCACCCTCGACAAGATTCCTCGACTCCGAAAAGGGGAGTGGGGGAAGTCGCACTGGGAGGGTGTTGACGGGGGTCTTTTATCGGGCCAAGGTAGGGCATGGGCTCACATCCATATATGGTAGGGTATTTGGTGATTGGAGGGTATGGGGTGGGGGGTCCTGATACTTCTGTTTCCTGCATAGGTATCGGGTTACCTATGGAGACGTAACCTGGGCATACATCCTTTTGGTGGGAGAGTCAAGGGTTAAGGAAAGGTTGGGGTGGGGGGGCAGGGAGGCTGGAAGATGGTGAGACACAGCGGTCATTTTTACTGTTCCTCCTGTACTCCCGGAGCCCACTGACCTAACATTAACGACTGAGCCACCCAGGCACCCCTGGAAGAATTTTCTAAGCAAAATGATAGTATTCTCTCTTCTGTCTTCACCTATTCTTAGAAAAGTTCCTGAAACCCATTTACTGTATAACATATTTAGTAATTGCTTAAAATGTTACTCCCTATGAAAATCGTTATAAACTTTGTCACCATGCAGCAGGCTCAGTGTACAAAGTTCATATTGTGGAATTTCAGCAGCCATCCAGTGGGCATAGTAGGTACTCTTTGGACAGAAGAATCTTTTTTGTTTTTTTAAGATTTTATTTAGTTATTTATACAGAGAGAGTGATCACAAGTAGGCAGAGAGGGCAGGCAGAGAGAGAGGGGGAAGCAGGCTCCCCGTTGAGCAGAGAGCCCAATGCTGGGCTAGATCCCAGGACCCTGAGATCATGACCTGATCTTAACCCATTGAGCCACCCAGGTGCCCCGGACAGAGAAATCTTTTAAGTAGACTTAAATGCATCAGGGAGTTGCATCTTCACCAAAGCAAGTCTGTCTGTCTTTAGTTCTAGAATGCTAATATCTAGATTATGTCAAGATTATGTCCCCATATCTAGGGCTCTTAAAACTCTTTAGAACAGAAATGACAGAAATGTTTTAGTTCACTTGCCAATGCTAGTTGATTGTCAATAATTACATGAATTTCTATTGAGAAGAGTTCTGAGATTAAGTCAAACCTAGCAAAAAAGAGTATGTGATTGACTGAGACTCAATGAGGGGAAGGGGGTTGTGTAGCAGCAGTAAAGTATTTATAATCCTGATGCTCAACCTTAAAATTCTTCAAGGGCACAAATGAGGTCTTACTCATTTTTCTATTACCGGGGCCCAACACGAGGTATACTGTTTGACTCTTAATAAATGTCGATTAAAATTAACTGATTCATATTCTTAAAGTACTTTGCATTATATATATATTTTTTTCCTCCGAGAGACTTTAGTTATAGTAATCTTTTATGTTTTGTTTTGTTTTTTTAAGATTTTATTTATTTATTTGTCAGAGAGAGTGAGCACAGGCAGACAGAGTGGCAGGCAGAGGCAGAGGGAGAAGCAGGCTCCCTGCGGAGCAAGGAGCCCGATGCAGGACTCGATCCCAGGACCCTGGGATCATGACCTGAGCCGAAGGCAGCCGCTTAACCAACTGAGCCACCCCGGCATCCCAGTAATCTTTTATGTTTCAAAAAAGAGGGAGAGAGAGAGACAATTATGCACAAAGATGAAGAATGACTTGTACCATACATGAGAGCAAATGGACTAAAGACCTGTGACTAGAATCTACTACTTCTCATCTTCTCAGTCCTAGTCCTGGTCTAGTCCTAGCCTATTTGGCCAAGGGCCTTCAGATTGATATAAAAGAGATTTTATGTATACTAACTTTTTTTTTTTTCATTCTTTCCCAAGGTCTGTCGAGTTGCTTACGAAATCATGCAAACACTTCATCCTGATGCTTCTGCAAACTTCCATTCTTTGGATGACATCTACTATTTTGGGGGCCAAAATGCACACAACCAGATTGCCATTTACCCCCACCAACCTCGAACAGCAGATGAAATCCCCATGGAACCTGGAGATATCATTGGTGTGGCTGGAAATCATTGGGATGGCTATTCAAAAGGTGTCAACAGGAAACTGGGAAGGACGGGCCTATATCCCTCCTACAAAGTCCGAGAGAAGATAGAAACAGTCAAGTACCCTACATATCCTGAGGCTGAGAAATAAAACTTCGATGGAAAAGAGGGACAACTGAACTCAGTTCAAATCATTTGAGCCAAACAGTAGATGAAGACGACCCTGACCTTACAACACATGGTGAAATGAGTAAACAACTTCAAGCACCAGGAGCAACTGGAAATGACAGATGCTTCACTGATGGAATTACTCTTTAACGAGGGCTACAGCGCCCTTAAACTCATGCACAGTCCAATAATGTACTCACATATAACATACAAACAGGCTCTTTTCTACTGTGCCCCTTCTTTCAAGATTATGTCCCCATGAGACAAACACTGCCACATTGTGTAATTTAAGTGACACAGACATTTTGTGTGAGACTTCAAACATGGTGCCTATATCTGAGAGACCTACGTGACCTAACGAGAAGACCCGAATAGCTCCCTACTGTGGGGAGGTTGATTCTTAGCCAGTGGTACTATTGTAACCACTGAATTCACTCCAGTCAGCAGATTCAGAATGAGAATGGATGTTTTTGTCTGGATTTTTTTTTTAAGTAATTGCATCAGTTCATCCACTTCATCATTAATAAGTGAAGGGTACATCAGAAAATAAAATATTCACACTCCATTAGAAACTTTTGTAAAACAATGCCATGAACGGATCTTTAGTACTCAATGTTTCTGGACATTCTCTTTGATAACAAAAAATAAATTTTAAAAAGAGGAATTTTGTAAAGTTTCTAGAATTTTCCATTGTTGGATGATGCAGTGTGGTCAGCTTTACAGTTTTCTAGTTTTTCTGCTTTTTTTTCTGTTTCTGATTACCTACTCAGTTCTTAGGTCAAACAGTCATTAGTCCATTTTAATACTGAAAACTGAATTTAGTTGATATGCATTACAGAGTTAAGAGGAATACACTCTGGGTACTTTTATTTTCTTATTTTGGGAATTGTTTATTTTTTTAATTGAACTAAATAATCACACTTCTTGTCGCAGAGGAACTGTCACATCCATTTCCAAGAACAAACAATTTCAGGCTCGGTGGTAACATTTCTTATTGTGGCTATTGTCAACTTTTTTGAGTTGAGTCCTGTTGTTTTATCGAGGAAACAGTATGTGCCCTTTCTTATCATGTCCTGACTTTGAGAGCACCAGGTACCTTTGGGGTTGAGAAGCTGGCTCTGTTTCTCAAGTACATAGCTCATAGTATATAGAATTTGCTGGAGTGGAACCAGTGTGAGACCCAAGATGGACTTGGGGTTAGCTCTTCCAAATACTTCTTTTAGTAATTCCATGAGAGAATCACTTCAAAAGATAAGACTTTGATGCCCTCCCTATGCTTTCTTTCTGAACATCACTCTTCTTGTAGAGTCGCTTCCTATATTTAGTAGCCTGCCTCCTTTAAATGAATGGCAAGAACATTTCATAGCATGTGTTCTACCTTCTGAAAGAAGAATTTGATCCATTGAGAACCAGTAGCAGGCCTGGTGTTGAATACCAGGAATGCCAAGCAGAAAAGCTGTCTTTCACATCCTCAGTAAATGAAAATATCTATATGTAAAATCTCCCCACCAAACTTCCCTAAATTCTTTCTACCTCTCTTGTCAAGTCTCCTAAAGAACAAAAACTAACTACCTATAGTGTCAGCAAGCAACTTTGAATTTAGTTTTAGTACAAATAAAAGTCATTTGAAATAAAAAATCTCCCACTGAACAGAGGTACTTTTGAATATGAGTTACTTCTTTTTTTTTTTTTTTTTTTTTTAAGTAGGTTGTACGCCCAGTGTGGAGCTTAAACTCATGACCTTGAGATTGAGGGTCACAGGCTTTACTGGCTAAGCCAGCCAGGCACCACTGCATAAAGTTATTTCCTAATTCCCAACTCATTTGTCATCACAATGTCAGTAGCCATGGGTTACTAATGATAGTATATATTCCTCTGCTTATAATTTCTTTGCTGAGATTTCCTGTTTTTATTCATTACAAGCATTTTACTTTATAGAACATAGCAGAACATAACTACTTTAGAATTCTTTTTTGCTAAATCCAACATCAGAATCATCTCAGAGTTGGTCTCCATTGTTTGTCTTTTCTCTAGAGAAAGAGTCTTATTTTTCAGGTTCTTCAAATGCTGAGCAATTTTTAGATTGCTTACAACTGAATGTTGTAAATGCTTATGTTGTAGATGCTGTTATATTCCTCTGAACACGGTGCTGATTTTTTATTTTATTTTATTTTATTTTATTTGTATTAGCAGATATTTTAACTTAATTGGACTCACACTGTAAATTGTGTTTTGGGCCACATCTCAAATCCCAATTCAGTTTTTTTATCTTTAGATGGAGTCTGCTGTGCATGTGTATGGTTCAGGGACCCACCAGAGATTTGCCTAGAGTTCATAGAATTTAAGTTTCTCTTTTCTTTGGTTCTTTTCTTCTGAGGTTTTCCCCCCTCACTTTCTAGCAGCTGTGGTTCCTCTGATTCTTCAACTGCAGTTTTCAATCAGCCTAAAAGCCATAAAAATGGGAATTCACCTTGTGCCATTTCCTTCTTCTAAGTTTCAACCTGTCTCGAGAGTTTGCCTGCTTATTTTGTTCGTTCTCCAGTGCCTTTGGGCAGGTTTTTGTTTTGTTGTTGTTGGTTTTTGTTTTTGTTTTTTTTTGCCTAGTTTATAGTTGTTCTCAGTAGGTGTCCAGAAAGTGCTTAAACGCCACCATACCAGAAGTGAAACTCTGAGGCAGAGACTTAAAATGAAGAAGCAGGGTGTGGGAGGAAGGAACTTAGTCCTGTGACAGCCTAGTTAGACTCTAGCCTTAATAGCAAAGCAGCCAGTAGCTTCAGACAGGAAGGAAGATGAAGAATTAACCAAATTATTAAACCTGCAGATGTGAAGGGCTAATGAAAACTGCTCACCACATCTTCCTGAAAAGCTTTTCTGAGCCCCTTTTTTGCAAATCATGTACATGGTGTTGATTCCTCTGTTACACACTGCCTTGTGGGGAGGGCTGACCTTTCCTCACCACTGGTGTACTTTTTCCACATGGTACTTAAAAACTTCATGATTTTGAATTGAGTAACCAGTGCTAGATTCGGAAGGCTTAAGTCTTTTCTTTGTTATAAGACCCATTTCTGAAGAAGCCTTACCAGAACCAAATGAGTAGGGGGCCAACTGAATGTAGACACCAAAATCCTGCATATTAATGACTAGAGGTTACAATAGGTCTTACCACAGGTCTCCTGTTCCTGCCACTGAAGTCGGAGTTGGTGCTGAGCTGTGCCTGCTGTGAAAGGGCTCCCAGTTCCAATCCAGGGTTTCCTGGTATCCCAAGTGAGGGACCAACTAGATGCTTCCCTCTCCTGAGCTTTAGTTTTTCCTATTATATATAGCCGAGCCCATCTCCTGGGTTTCCTCTAAGTACTTGTCCAAATGGTGCACTAGAAAAATCTCTGCCTCAGTAAGAAACCTCTCTTAGTTGAGGGGCAACAGACAAGTCCTCTTTGACCACAGCCAACTGCCTGATACTTCCATTTGTGCTCCCAGGAAGGCTATGCGATAGCCAGGGTTGATAGGCCTGTATAGAACAGATGTGTGGCTTGGGAATCAATGACTTTGGGGACTTGGTTATGACACCCAAATATATGCCAGATACAGGCTCTAGGGAATTTTTAAATGCAGTGTCCACAGGGACACACAAAGGAGAGTTTGCCTCTCTTCCCACTGGTTTCTGGCAGCATTCTCCCTCATAGAAACATGGAGGAGCTAGTCCAAGATCTTTGTCAGGGCAGAGGGAAGCCTTGGTAAGTTCTTGACTTCAGCTGTCATTGACATTATGTGTGTTTTATCCTTGCCCTTTGACAGTGGGTTCATTTTTGGTTATTTCTGCAAGTCAGAATTTCTGACTCTGGGTACCTGCTCAGCATTTCGGCCTTGCCATCTCCAATCCAGTTCAGTTGCCACCGTCTTTCTCCTTATCCTTAAATTAGACAATCTTGATTTTGTTTCCCACTACCTTTACAGAGAATGATCTCATGTGTTTCTCTTGTTACTGTTCCATTCCTTATGCAGTTCCTATCTTAGTTACTTACACTGTAGTTCTGTCTTGGACATCTCCAAGGTATAACGGGAACCAAATATTCCCCTGGAGAGTTTTAGGTAAGATATTCCTGGACTTGAGGTATAATGAAGCTATGATACTGTGTGTGTGTGTCTAAGCTAAAGATTTCAAATATTTTCACAAATCAGTGTTACTACACTGAAGTGGAGCATGGCCAGGACATCCTTTGTGTGACACTATGTCCATCTGGACAGAGCCTGCACTTTTTTAAAAGCAATGTATTGAAGGCCATGGCCATAATCATTTGGCATTTGGGAAGAGAGCCAGGAAGAGAGTTCTGAGCTTCTGCTGACCTCCTGCCATCCGTAAATGTTCTCTATGACCTCTCCTCCAGCATCAGGGTCTCACAGAGGCTCTTATTCCCTAAATGCCTGTGTGGGTAGAGGAAAGACCATTAACAAAGGAAAAAGCAGTATGTTTGTTCATAACCCAGCTGCATATGCGAGTGTCTGTGGAGGTTGGGAATGTGCAGTCCTTTGTACAGAAAGCACAGAGAGTTTAGACTGTAGGTTTGGTTGTTCCTTACTGAGGAATGCTGGGACTTTTGAGTTTCTGGCTCGTCTTCACTTCTGTCCTGGCTTACAGCCCCTAAGAATTTCTGGCCTAACAAAACAAATGGAGCAGAGGCAGAAGTTCTCAGTTTTATTTCTTTGTCATAGTGCCTACTAGCAGGTAATATACGTGGATCTCAGATCCTCTAGGGGAAAGAGCAACAGTACTGTAGACCCTTGAACAGTGTAGGTCCACTTACATGTGGGTTTTTTTTTTTTTTTAAGATTTTGTTTATTTATTTGACTGACAGAGATCACAAGCAGGCAGAGGATCAGGCAGAGAGAGAGAGAGGAAGGGAAGCAGGCTCCCTGCTGAGCAGAGAGCCCGATGCGGGGCTCGATCCCAGGACCCTGGGATCATAACCTGAGCCGAAGGCAGAGGCTTTAACCCACTGAACCACCCAGGCGCCCCCATGTGGGTTTTTTTTTTTTAATAAATACAGTATGGTACTATGAAATATATTTACCCTTCATTATGACTTTCTTAAATTCATCTTTTCTCCAGTTTACTGTAAGAATACAGTATATAATACATAAAATATAAAAAATATCTGTTAATTGTTACTGGTAAGGCCTGGTCAAGTAGGCTATTAGTAGTTAAGTTTGGGGGGAGTCAAAAGTTATTTATGGGTTTTCAATTGCATGGGGGGCTGGTGCCCCAACCCCCACATTGTTCAAGGGTCAACTGTGCTCACTGAGGATCACTGAGCTGGAATTCAGAACAGCTAGCCTTGTGATTTTGGCTCTGCTATTAAATGTGAACAGGTCAGATAGTTTTTCAGCGCTCCATTTACTCCATCTTTGGAATGAATTGCTTGGATTTAATCAGGTTCTAAAAGTGTTTATTGTCTGGTTGGATTCCACTCCTCAGCCTCAGCTGATTATTGTCCCAAGGACAGAATATGGCCAGATCTTTGTTTTTCAAGACCAGCAAAATCTGTTATGCACCATCTTCAAATTTTTAAATATTAACAGCTAATTCAACAAATACATAAAACACTAAGGGGAGCAAATAAGACATCTATAGCTACTTTTGGCCCATGGTCCATTGGTTTACAATCTCTAAATCTAGGAAGTTCTTTCCTAACTTCAAGATTCTATCTCTGCAGAGGATTGGTAATATGGGTAACAGCCGAATAATGCTTTCAGATTCAGTTGCCACACATGTCCCAATTCTTTGTTAATATCTGCTTGATTGGCTCTTATCCTGGGCTCAGCAGTAACTTAGTATGCTGAAGGACAGCTCTGCTATGATAGCTCAGACCCTGGGCCCCTCTCAGACTTGGCCTTAAGGATCCAAAGTATCTCTATTTCAATTGCCTTGACCACCAATCTTGATTTCTTACACCAAAGCTTACAGACTGCCTGTGACTCAAGAGGCCACAAACTGAGATGTCACTTCAGGGAGTTCCTGTTATTTTTCTCCATTATACCCAAATATTAAGATACGAGAGTATGCTTCAAGTCTCTGGTCCTCAGTATAGAGAGAGATACTAGGGCTCTTGGTAGTCTTTGAGGAGACATGGTGAACTCGGAGATACTGAATGATTGAAGATAAGCTGGTATTTCTGTTTCTGAAAATAAGATAGGTTACCAACATATAGATGGATACATTTGACAGTTATGAATGAGGTTTTGGACTCGATTATTAAAAAGCCAACAGCGGTAACAATGCGAGAACCAGACATACCAGACTAATCTTATTTCTTGTTTTCATACAGCTTTACAGTAATAAGAATGACAATACCAACATTTACTGAGCACTTTCTGTGTGCCTGGGTTTTTCTAATTACTTTACTGGGTTAACATAATCGCCATCATCATAAGGTAGGTACTATCGTTACCTTTTCTTTACTGACCAGGAGCCTGAAGAACCAAAGTCTTAAGTAATTTGCCCGTGATGATAAAGGTGGAGGGCAGTAGAGCTAAGATTCAAATGGAGCCTATCTGGCTTTCAACCACTTCAAGAATACTGTGCCTGTGCGCGCTGCCGTACTAAGATTTCAGCCTGGTATCAGTCATTTTATTGCAGACAAGACAGAACAACGGAGGCTGCATGAGCAGAAGCAGTTGTATGAAGAATTAGCTATATTTACTCAGAAGCTTTGGTTAACTCAAGTCTCTGCTGGTTTGCCATAGAGCTCTACCCTGACTTGTTCACATAGTTTATTAATGCTTCGAAAAAGGACATTGATGGGAACAATATGACGTAATAGTCAGAAATCTGAGTTCTCTTGTCAATCTGCTTAGGTTCAAATCCTGGGTCTTCTACCTACTGGCACTGTGATCCTGAGCAAGTACCTTAACCTTTCTATACCTTCATTTACCCATTAACTAAATGAAAATAATAAGAGTAACTACTTCATAAGGTTTTTATGAGAATTAGGTAAGTTAACATAAAAATCTCTTAGCCCAGTGCCTGGTACAAAGTTCAACAAATCGAGCTATCGTTACTATTCTTTTTCCTTGTTGTCAGATTTTTTTGGTGACTAAAAGCGGAGATAATAGCAAATTATACTGTTTGAGAGAATCAGGATCCCTAAAAGTTGCTTAAAAATTGGGGAGGGTATGTGGTATGGTGAGTGCTGTGAATTGTGTAAGACTGACGATTCACAGACCTGTACCCCTCAAACAAATAATACATTATATGTTAATTTTAAAAAAATTAAAAAGCAGCAACAACAACAAAATTGGAATGAAAGGATAAATCTAACATATTGTCAGGGCCAAGATTCACTGCATCAGATAATAAATGCTGATGCGTTTGACATCTGTACAACTTACAAGTATAGTTTATTCTTAGATCCAAAGGCGGGTTGTGCCTCAGTTCCGACCCCGGAAGCTGGAACTAAAGAGAATTTAGTTGCCTGTAAACTCAGCCTTGCCATTAGTGTGCTGTGACTTCCCCTCGCTCCCTCCCTTACTCCTCACAGACAGAAGTCCCCTGACAGGGAAGGTACAGAACTCCTGAATCTCACCTTGAACCCTGTGCTTGGTTCATGATAGCCTGTTCAGGTATTGGTGCAGCTGCTGTGGGAAGAAGTAAATAGGGTTTGTTGGGTCATGGTCAAAGGAGTGAGACTGATACAAAGCGAAGGTCAAGCAAAACTTTATTTCGCACCAAGCATCGAGAATCAAACTGACCGGCCAGGGCTGTCTCTTGCAAAGAGGCGACCTGTCTCTTCTTTACAGACTAGCTTTTAAGGGCAAAGGCCATGGGGTTGGGCCTGGCCACGCACAGGTGACCAAAGAGATTGTAACACAGAGAAAGCTGCACAGTCCTGCTAGGTCACACATAAGTGACCAATTGAATTACAATTTACCCTATAGTAGACATTTGAACCAACCTATCACCTTGGTCAGAATTGGCGCCCAAAGGGCACCCAAAAGGCGGGGCCCATACTCCTTGGTAGACAGTATGCGCCCCCACTGATTGGATACCTCCACCTGGCCTGACCCACCCTTGTATGTGTGCTTAGTTACCTGGGACTGGTTTCTGGGACTTGTTTTTAAGTAAGTTCCCTGACGGGGTGTGGGGGGCAGGGTCAGGATGGAGCTGCTCTGGCTACATAGGCCCTTACAGGTTGAGCAGCCATGAGACTAACTTTAGCCCAACACATGAAAGAACTTCCTAATAAATTACGTTGTTGAGAATGACTCAAGCTAATTGAGGTGGCAGCTTCCTGTCCTTGCAGGGATGTCCAAGCAGAATGGGATGCGCCAGGGAACCTCAAGCGTCTAACTCGGGTTAGACAACCTCCAAGTTCCATTCCAGCCCTAAATTTCTAAAAAGGTCATGGATTTGTGGTCATGTTGTAGAGACTGAAATTCCAATAAGGTCACAAGCGGTGCCCGCCTGAAGCTGCCTGGAGTAGAAGCCTGGACAGCTTGACCTGGTAGCAAGAGAAACAGAGTCCTGTTTGCTAGACTAGGTGACTAGGTCTTTTTCTGGTCATCAGTTGTAACGGAGTAACTTAATTTCTTACCTAATGTAACAGGCTTTGTGAACCTCTGTTTAAATTTGGAAACTACTCTTTTGTTTTCTTTACCACCTTTGTTCCTGGTAAAGCTTCTTTCATGGAATCACAGCTTTTTTCCTATCTCAATTAAGGGAAGAGGCAAAAGCCAAGAGAACTGAGGAGTCAGGGTCTCTCTGGAGGGCAAGTGTTGGGATGATATCCCCACTGGACATGATCTGACTTTTCCTTCCCACTCAAGAAATCAAAACAAGTGTGAGTCTCTTCTCATCTGTTTCATTATTTTTTATATAATACCTGTAAACACTGGAAATTGTTTGTGAACATACCTCACAATTAATCACAATTAATCCCTGCATACCGGGGGTTCTCCTTGCCAAGAATGAGAACATCTGATGTGTGTTAAGGATAAACACAAAAGGTTTGAAATCAGTTAGCTCTAGTTTCTAGTTTTGGGTTCATACCTGTTGAGTATTAACAGGTTTAGTCTGAAGTAACATTCTTTCAAGAAATTCTTATTGATAAGTCAGACAGCCAGAATTCTGTGTAAGTCAGTCATCAGCAAGCCATAGCCTGCTGCCTTTTTTGTAAGTAGAGTTTTATTGAAACACAGGCACACCCATTTCATTTACATAGCGGCGGCCTTCAGGCTACAACAGTGAAGCTGAGTAATTGTAAAAAAGACAACTGCCCAAAAGGCTAAAATATTTACTCTCTGGCCTTAGAGAAAATGTACTAACCCCTGCTATAAGTAATTTTACCTTCTAGATTCAAAGTGATAACCTCAAGGGCCTCAACATCCCCAATACTGTCTGGATCGTCAAAGAAAACTTGAGTTGTAGTAGTAGTGTATTAAGGCCCCCACTAATCTGTGTGGTGCCTTTGTGCAAACTGGATAAAGGTGCTCCTTTAGACAATTATTATAATATTTTTATAAGAAAGAACTCTTAACACCATCTGTCAGAAAATTACTTCTACTACAGAAAATTATACTACTAATCTATGGTGTCTACGTTATGAATTACACTCCCCTGGGAAACTGTGCAGCAGCCTCAGTGTAGTCACAGGATCTGGCAGAAAAAACACCCTACTTGGAGTATGACGTGGATTCTACCTCCCACTCTGAAACCAAGCTGCTCGAATCTTGGAAGCAAGCCCTGTAATCTGCTTAGGCCTCAGTTTTCTAACCGTTAGCATGAAGGGAGCCTATGGTGGTGGTTGTAAGACATTAAACAAGATGGTAGACATAAGATTGCTTTGTAAAGGCTTACAGCTCTGTAAAATCCATCTCTGGTCATGTTTTGGGAGGCTTCTATAGTTAGTTCATTTACCATTTAACTGGAAAGTTGTACACATACAAACTGCACTGGAAAGTTACAATCTAATGTAAAAAGTTATGTAGAGGGACCCCTGGGTGGTTCAGTCAGTTAAGCATCTGCCTTCAGCTCAAGTGGTGATCCCAGGGTCCTGGGATCAAGTCCCACATCGGGCTTCCTGCTCAGCGGGGAGTCTGTTTCTCCCTCCCCTTCTGCCTGTCAGCCCCCTTGCTTGTGCGCTCTCTCTCTCTCTCTATCAAATAAATAAATAAAATATATATTTTTTTAAAGTTATGTATATTTAAACTAATTATCCTTTAGCTAAGGGACTTCTCCCACCTTCAGCTCTCCCTACCCTAAAGATGGGGTATGAAATACTGGTTCACATTTACTGACCTCCTACTATATGCCAGACTTGTATTAGGCTCTTAACATGCTTTATGTCACAAGTGTAATCCACAACAGCCATGTGAGGTAGACAACATTATCTCTGTCTTTACAGATAGGGAAAAGTAATACCTGGCCTCTATTTATTTATTTACTATGTTCCATACACTATTGTAAGTGCTTTACATATTTTAACTCATTTCATCCTCACACTACCCTTTGAGATATGTACTGTTATTATTTCTATTTTTTACATGAGGGAATTAACTCATAGATTAAATCAGTGCTTTCCAAACTTTTCCCACATCATGGCACACAGAAAATTCTAACTTTTTGGCATTCTGGGATAAATTTGAGGGTTTGGAGCAACTTTATGGGGTGAGGTTAAAAAAAAAAAATCCAGGGGCGCCTGGGTGGCTCAGTGGGTTAAGCCACTGCCTTCGGCTCAGGTCATGGTCTCAGGGTCCTGGGATGGAGCCCTACATCGGGCTCTCTGCTCCGCAGGGAGCCTGCTTCCGCCTCACTCTCTGCCTGCTCCTCTGCCTACTTGTGATTGCTCTCTCTCTCTGTGTCAAATAAATAAATAAAATATTTTAAAAAAAAATCCAGTACCTCTGTATTGATAATTTGAGTAGCTGAGAGGATTCAGTGTAGGATCAGGAAAGGTGCACGTGATGTAGTCAGCTCAGACTGCTCTCTGGCAATGGGTACTAGGTAGAAAATATGCAATAAAATAACAATTATGATAGTCAAGAAATCTCACAGAGTGCCATACAAATAGCGTTCAAATGTAACTCTGTTATAAAATGCTGAATAGTTACAAAAATTGCTTTAAATACTTCATCATTAAAAAAAGGTCACCGCCAACGGTATTTTGTGGTGCACCTGTGAGCCATTATGCAAGTTCTGAGATAAATTTTTTTTTTTTTTTTTTTAGTTCTGAGATAAATTACTTGCAAGGCAAATAGGTAGTAGGCGGCTGAGTAGAAGAACTAAGGCTCAAATCCAGGGCCGTCCGACTGGTAAGTCTGTTCTTCAAGCCTCTATACAATCTTGCCTGTCTGCAGTAAAAAGCCAGACTAGGTGAGCCAGGCTCCATTCATCCTTAGAGTATCTGATGACTTGATCATCCAGACTCACTATAAGGTAAATCTGTCATCAACCATGGTCTTCAGTTAACCTTGTTCCCCTCCCCCATCCTCCCAATAATTTTAGAACTAGTATTCCATACTTTTTTCTATTCACTCTCCACCCATATCCATAACAGGAATTAGAGAAGCAGGTGGGACAAGTGAAGAGTCCTGAGCTAAAAGGCAGTAGACTTCCCCTGTGCTCTGGAGAGACGTGCTTGGGCTCACTCTCCCTTCGATTGCTGCATCCACTGGGAGGTGAGTCCTAGCAGAGTGTCCCTTCCCGGCTCAGCCGGCTGTGCTCACAGTGAGCCGGGAGGGTGTAATAAGTGGCTCCTTAAACTGTATCAATTACCCAGCCCCTAAATGCAGGAGTTAACTCTAGAATCGATTCTGTTTGCCTTCTGCTCCTCACAAGATACACATCTGAGCAGAAACAATTCCCTGGGTATGCTTCAGTCTGTGACTACAGTTGGTGTTGGAGCTTTTTATCTATTACTTTTATTTATTTATATAAATATGTGGGGGGGTGTATGAAGACACACTATTCTAATATGAAGCTTGATATTACATGTGTGTTTTACTTGATGATGGTTTGTCTAAGTTCCAGGCCTATTAGCATTTGAATTTCCTATTCCATCTTCAGGGTGGGAAACCTGAAGATGGAAGACGCAGATGGTATTTTATTCCTGGCTTTGTCGGGCATGCCAAATGACTGTTGTATAGGCTATGATAGGTGGCAGGACATCTGGGGCAAGGTTAGTGACCCATTAAGGTGTCCTGAGCTCTGATTAGACAGAAGTTGGAGCCAGCAGAGCTGTCAACACTCAGTTTCTTTTTGATTAAGATTCTGCCTCTTAGCCCCTGGAGGCCACTTATCCTTCCCACCTCTAAAAAAAGACAGAGTTAAAGCCTGGTCATTGCTTGGTAGAAGCCCTGGAGCTGATTGGGCTGGAAAGGGCCCCTCTTAGCCTCTCAGCAGCCTTCCATTACCAGCCTCCTCTACTGACAGGTGAGCTCAGAGCCTGTGATATACAGAGCTCCTCAGCTAAGATGGCTCTCAGAGGAGCAGCTTCTCAAGGATGTGAAAATGCTTACACAAACCCACCGGTGAGGTAGGGAGGTCAGGGGGAAATAAGGTTAGCAATTATCATAGGGTTTTTATTTTTGTTTTAGTTCATGTTGGAGGACAGGTCATGATCTGCTGGGTCCTAGGATCAGCTCAGGTCATGATCTCAGGGTCCTGGGATCCAGCCCGGTGTCAGGCTCCCTGCTCAGTGGGGAGCTTGCTTTTCCCTCTGCCTCTGCGGCTCCTGCTCATCCTCACACACACACACACACACACAAACACACACACACACTCTCTCTCTCTCTCTAAAGGAAGGAAGGGAGGGAGGAAGGAAGGAAGGAAGGAGGAAACTACTCCAAACTTCTGGGCGATGATGAAGCATAGGTGAATATGCCTAGACCTCTGAGTTACTCCCTGAGGAGAACCACCTCCACACTCTACTGTTGAACCTATACTAGACGGATATGTGACTAAGAGATGTCTTTGTTGTTAAAAAAAAAATACAATAGGGGCACCTGGGTGGCTCAGTGGGCTAGGCCTCTGTCTTCATCCCAGGTCACGATCTCAGGGTCCTGGGATCAAGCTCCACGTCGGGCTCTCTGCTCAGCAGGGGGCCTGCTTCCCACCTCTCTCTCTGCCTGCCTCTCTGCCTACTTGTGATCTCTCTCTCTCTCTCTCTGTGTCAAATAAATAAATAAAAACTTTAAAAAATAAAAAAAAGACAATATTGGCCATAATCTGGCAAAGGAAGTTTTGAGCCTAGCTATTTTAGATATGGGAGGAGGCTTAGAAGCCATTTGACCCTTTTAGGATATCCAGAGCTATAGTTAAGTACCTCTGAAGATGAGGATAAAAACAAACAAACAAAAAAAAACAAACACAAAACAAAACAAAACAAAAACCCAACCAACTATTATTTATTGAATAATCACTAAATACCAGGTACCATTTTGGGTGCTTTATATGTACAAACTCATTTACTCCTGGTAACAAGCCCATGAGGCAGAAGCTAGCGATGTTCCCATTTTGTGAAGCAGAGAATTGAAAGAATAATTTCTGAAGTCAAACAAATTCGAAGTGCCAGAGCCAAGATTAAAATTCAGGTCTGACTCCCAAGCTCTTGTCTCTTCAGGAGCCTGTAGTATTGCCTCAGTATTTTGTACGTTGCCATAGGGAATAGCATGAAATAACATCTGGGCAGCGTGTGGTATCCCCTCTAAGGTACGGCTGGACCCCCATTCTGGGGAGGTGTACACAGAACTGGAAAAGGTCCAAAGTCTGCTCTTCCCCCTGCCCTTGTGAAGGGTGCCCTAGTGAGCAGAATTTAATAATGGCATCCTTAATCATCTGGAATAAAACCAAGGGTGAGGGCTTCCTTTACTCTGAATTTCTCTGATTTAATTCTATCTCCTGTCAACCTTGGCCGACCTTGTATTTACCACAGGGAACAAATGTCTCTCATCGGCTCTGCTCACATCTCCCACGCCCCCACACCCCACCCTTGACCCATCCTTTGTGACCCCCCCGACCTTCATCCCACCCCAGAACCTGTCTCTCCCCTCTCCTCAACTCAGCAACTCAGAGGACATATTAGGGCAGAGAGTTATGTCAATGCCCATTAAACCTCCAAACGATCGCAGTTACCGCTCCCTCCCTTGCTTCCTGGCCTCACTTGCCCGCTGCAGATGCTGCCATTCCTCAACGCTGCTGGCTGTTGAGGCACCATCAAGGCTTTTACCAGTTTCTGCCCGGGACGGGAGTTTCAGACTGCCGCCCACAGAGAGGCTCTGGGAGCCACCTGAGAAGATGGGAGGAGAGGATATAGGCAGCGTTCAATGAGGGGCGCTGTAAAGCCGCACTCTCACAGCAATTCCACTTGATCTGTGCCATGTAAGATCACACTGGGAGAATTGTTCCATTCTTGAAATAAAGAAGAAGAAAAGCCCTTGCTTTGGAAAATCCAAACCTTTGAGCCCTTCTTTATATCTCAAGCCTCTCAGGCTCCACCATTCCTGCCCACCAGGAAGAGAGGTGGGATAAGCCAGCGCACAGGGCCTGACGTGGAGTAGGCGCTAAATGACCACGGCGTGAATACATGAATGATTCGATCTCTGTTGGTCTGGGTATAGTTCCAGTGGGGGGAAACCCGGCCTTGATCTCAGAAAGGCCACAGTATTTATTTTTGAAGATTCACAGAGGCAACGTGACATCGACATTAAGAAGGTAGAACCTAGACTTAGAACCTCCGGTTTCAAATCCTGACTCTGCCACTTTCAAACTGTGACCTTATCCTTGCAGAATATGAATAATATTTCCCGAGGATGGAGTCAATTAATATGTGTAGAGCGCTTGGTGCTCAGCAAACACTAACAAACACCACTGTTCTCACCATTGTTGTTCAAATGCTCCCTTCTGACTCTCCCAAGCAGAACGCATTGTTCTCGGCACTTTCAGAAAGCACTTTGCTCAGACCTCTGAGGAAATTGTGAGGATTTTTTTCCCACCCCAGATCAAAGTAGATGACGGGGACAATAGAGCAGATTCTTTGAAATTGTGATCTGTAGATACCATAGGTAAAGCCCTACAGCTCCCACAGCTGTTATGTGTTATGCCCCAACAATGGGTCCGTGATTAAAGGAGCGAGACTGATACAAAGCGAAGGTCAAGCAAAGCTTTATTTCGCGCCAAGCATCAAGAATCTAACCGAACATTCGGGCACGCACCTCTTACAAGAGAGGGCGACCCTTCTCTGTTTCACAGACTAGCTTTTAAGGGCAAAGGCCATGCGGTCAGGCCTGGCCACGTACAGGTGGCCAATGAGATTGTAACACACACAGGAAACTCCACAGTGATGCTAGGTGACCAATTGAGTTACAATTTACCCTAGTAGACATTTGATTTAGCCTATCACACCTTGGTTAGGATTGGCACCCAAAAGGCTCCCAAAGGGCGGGAGCCCATACTCCTTGGTAACCAGGGAGACAGTATGCATCCCCCCACTGATCGGATGTCTCCACCTGGCCTGACCCACCCTTGTATCTGGGCTTTGTTACCTGAAGCTGGTTTCCAGGACTTGTCTCCAAGTAAATCCCCTGGGGGAAGGGGAGCAGGGACCTTTTCTAAATAGGTCCTTACATTATGGTCATGTGGCTGTCTCTTCCTCCTCTTACACTTTCGGTCATCTTTGTATCCCAGGGGCATGGTGTGCTGTGAGCGCTGACTGCAGTTTGGTGGCATGGGTGAGCTGCGCTGGCTCTGTCCAGAGTCAGAAATAACCCTCACCATGGCCTCATGGCCTCCTGGACTTCCTATCTGCTTACCTCTCCAGATGCTAGTACCCTTTTTTGCTCCAAGATGAAGAGGACGTTAAGAGTCTGGGCTGCGGTCAGGGCACCTCTTCAGGGCTTGGCTGCGTGGCTGTGGGAATTCAGAGCATACAAAGACCTGAAAATTAAGGAATAGAGAGTGAGGTGCACTTGGTCAGAGTAGACCTTTCAAAGCTTCCTCTGTTTGGGCATCTGCCCAAAGAAGAAGCTGCCATGTTCCTGGAACTGTTCAGGGCTCTTTAAAGACACATAATTCTCACAGCAAATTAACAGAGCTATTTTCCTGTTGGTTCCATTTTTCTAGAGGAGGAAACTGAGTTCAAGCCACTTTCTTAAGGTCACATATCTGATACGTCTGAGGCGGAATTCAAACCCGGGTCTGGATGGCAAAGCATGTTCTTTCCACTGTCCTTGCCGGCTCCCAGTGAAGCATCCATCCCATTCTTCCTCTTCTCTCTACCTCACTCTTTTCTTCATTTTCCCCTATTATCTTCCCTGAATTATTTTTCTTCTTGAGTTGGCTTATTTATCACTTGGCCATGTCTTCTTATTAATACAACCACAACTTAAACAATAGGTATCCCCACTGCCTCGTTTGCCGGCATGGTGCTGAGTGCTTACGAGCTTGGCAATTAGACTGAGCTCAAAAGGGCCATAACATCTGCATCTTCAGCTGCTTTCACGGGGAGATGGTGTGGAGAGGAAAGAATGTAAGATGGGTCAGCGCAAGGCAGTGCACAGTGTATTCGCACACAGCAGGGGCCAAGGAGGGGAATTGGATGATGACACCACCAAGGATTTCTCCTGTAGTGTACTTGGCCTTCACTCAGAATGACCTGCTTGTGGCCTAGGGCTGTCAGCCTCCAGGAAGACCCTAAAGTCATTTCTGCCCAACAGCCTTCTTCTGTCTTATTCCTATGCCTGGTATCAACAGCAGCAGCAGCCACCACTCATTTATCGAGTACCTACTGTATGCTTGACACACATCCCATTTGACCCATACAGCAATCCCATGAGCTAGGTATTAATCTGTTTCAGTATTTAGAAGAGGAAGCTAGAGCTCAGACCATGTAAGCAGTTTGTTCAAACTCATATTCCTAACAAGTAGCAGAACAAGGAAAGGGGCGAAAAGACCTGAAAATTAAGGAGTAGAAAATGAGGTGCACTTGGTCAGAGTAGACCTTTCAAAGCTTCCCCTGTTTGGGCATCTGCCCAGGTGAGCTGACAGAGGCACCTGAAGGCCCCTATCAGCTTCCTTCATGGCCCTCTTGAGGAAGGAGGATCTCTGAATCCCAAAAGTCGATGCTCTGATTTTTTTTTTTTTTCTGAATTTCCAAGAAGACTGCAAAACTGGTAGAGGTTGTCCAGAGACCAGGAAGACTTTATCCTCCAAAGCCCATCATGCTTCATGCTTCTTGGACCAAAACACTTTATATTTTTAATGGATACTTCAAGAGCCCCCCCTAAAAAGATGCCTGCCCCAGCTGATTGTTCTGCCCATGACTGTTCTTTTCTGGCAGCTCTTCTCCAACTCTTCTACTTCTTTAGTCTTACCCAACCTCATGGTTTCCTGGGCCCAAGACTTCCAAGACCCTTTGGAGCCCTTCCACCAGGTATTCTAAGACAGTTCCCTTAACTGTTCCCTTAACAGTTCCCATAACACAAAACCAATTCTTAAGAAAACCAGGCTCTCTGAGATTTTATCAGTTACCCTGGAGTTGGCTCTACCCTCCAGAGGTCTCTTAGAACCCAGCACTGGTCCAATTCACAGATCTAGGCTATGCCACGTAGCCCAGGAAAATTAGCTCCAAGCATCTTTGCAGAAACAGCTACCAACAAAAAGTAATAAGCTTTAATGGAACAATTGACTTTTTTTTTCATTCTTAAAATATATTATTAATAGACAGGTATGATCAATAATGCAGGACCAAGTATTAACAACGAAGATCTCAGTAGTTATAGTTGAAGCTGGCTGTGCTTTGTGCCTCCTCACACCTCATTCCACCTTCCCTATCGTCCCCTTTCCTCATCCCCCTCCTTCCCATAGAATGTTACAGTTGGCAATTTGCACGGCCAGCATGTATGCCCAGGGGTAAGCAAAGCAATGCTCACTGGTTTATTTAAATATGATATTACCAGGAGCATGGGAGTAGTTGGAAGGACCTTGGAAACTATGCATTGAACAGATATTTATTGAGTACATACTATGTGCCAGACACTATGCTAAGCCTTAGAGGTAGAGCAGAAGACAGAAAAAGATTCCCACCCTCCTGGAGCTTCTTATTATGGAGGCGGAGGGCGGATAATAAATAAGTACATGAACCTTATAACATGTCAAATGTTAAGAGCAGAGAAAGCGTGTGAAGATTGCTATGGTGGGAGGTGGAAGGTCATCCTTTTACTAGGGTGGGGGTTAGAAGCAGCCTCATTTGAGCAAAGAGCTGAAGGAGGTAAGAGAGAAGAGTGCGGCTGACGAGGAAGGAGCATTTCAGCAGAAGGAACAGCAAATGAGAAACCTCTGAGGCAGGAGCGTGCCTGGCCTGTTCAAAGAAGAGCAGGGCAGCTAGTGTGACGGGAAAGGAGACTGGCAGAGAAGGAGGTGAAAGAGGTCATGGGAGACGGGATGGTGTGAGACCTTGCAGACCAGCATAAAGGCTTAGCCTAAATGAAATGGAAAGTTTTTGAAGGGTTTTGAGCGGTGGACTGACATGATCTAATGTATGTAATAAAAGCAAATACTCAGGTAGCTGCCTTGAGAACAGGCTGTGGGTGGTGATAGAGCCGGAAGCAAGGAGACCATTTAGGACACAGGCCAATCTTCTAGATGGGTGAGGGAGATTAGGCCGTAAGAGCAGAGTCTCTGGAGCCAGACTGCCTGAGTTCAAATCCCAGCTATGCCACCTACTAGCTGCATGACCTTGGGCAGACTATGTAATCACTCTGTTTCTCAGTTTCCTCATCTATAGAATGGGGATAATAATTGTACCTACCTCATAGGGGTTTCGTAAGGATTAAATGAGTCATTAGATGTGAAACACCTAGAACATAGGGTTGTATGAGGATTAAGTGAGTTAAAACGCCTGTAATAGCACAGCGCAAATGCTGCCTTCTGTATTTGAGTTATTGTTGTCCTCATCATTATCTTCTGCATGAGGGATGATCTCGGCTCAGGCCAAAGTGGTCATCATGAAAGAAAAATTGTCATTTGGAGGGAGTGTTTTCAAGGTAGAGCCAACAGAATTTGGTGACACGTTGGATGTGTGGAATGCAGAGAGAGAGGGGTCTCCCCTCTCCCCTTCAGGAGGATAGGACTCCTCCATCACCCTCCTCTTGCAGGTGAAGAAACTGAGCACAGCGGAGGCCACCATTGTTAATACCATTTTTTTTTTTAATTAAGCAGACTCCACATCTCAGGCTTGAAATTATGACCCCGAAATTAGGAGTCATGTGCTGAGTCACCACCTGAGTCAACCCTTAAAGAGCCTTGTTGCTACATAGTTTAACATGAACAGAAATCAGTATTAAAGAGCAAGTTCATTCTAACACAAAAAAACCCTATGTAATAAGCTATTTTAATTTTTACCTATTCCATTCAATTTTTAATGTTATGCATGCGTGATTCTCAGATAATTATGATAATTTCATTAACATAACTTTATATTCCCAAAAAAGGAGGTAGGAGGCACTTCCTGCTTCTAGCAAGTGTTCATCGGTCAAACATTATGGAAAATAATATGCTCAACACCATTTATACCTCAGGATATACACAGGGAACAGCACTCCCATTTTAAGATGAAATAGCATACAGTCCTGAATTAGTGGATAAAAGAGAGCTGTGGGAGGCAGGGAGTCATTCATTCATTTATTCACTCCACAAACTTTTATTAAGTGAGTCTATATAGAGCTACTAGGTAAGTCGATTGATAGATCGCACTTTTTTGTTTCAAGGAGATAAGTCTGGTGGGGACAAGAGCACATTGCTATAATTGGTTTTTACATCTCAGACCTATACTAGAAGTATTTGTGTACAATGCCTTTGGAAGCATCATGGAGGATACACTTAATTCTGCTTGTAAAGGTAGGGAGGCTTCCAAAGAGAGAGGACATCTGGATACTATATTCTTTCAGTAGGGCACAGAAGAGACCTCGTTCCCTGACCACCAGGCTATGTGTGTATCTCTCATCCCAGGCGCTGTCCAGATGCCTGACACATGGTCACTGCTTTTTTAATGTCTGTTGAAAAACACACATCATATCTTTAAAAAGTGACCAAAACAGTGGCAAATGAAGGAATCACACAAGTACAATAGACTTATAAGTCTTTGGCAGGGAGTTGGAGGAAGGGGAGGTTGTCAAAAAAATTCTTCCTGACTTCCTGAAGGACCACAGCTTTCATCCAAAGTCTTGCTTAATGGGTGATCAGGAGACAGAAGATTCTCTCAGTATTCCAAGTAAGAAGGGTCTAAAACAGGGAGTTAGAGACTTGCGCAAACATTAGATAAGCTGGAGGAGTGAAGGCTCAGGGAAGCCACTGTTAGAGATTACACAGCCAAACTATGCTGGGATCTCGAGAAGCCTCTGAACTCACAACTGCTTGTACTTCCAAAGCAGGTGATTTGCAGAAGAAGCTTGCCCAGAAGTCACGGCAAACTCTGCTTCTGCCATCTGCTTATATACTTGCCCCCAGTTGCCACCAGAGAAAAATTCACTTCTCTCCTGCCTTGAATCTTTCCCAAGTGCTTCTCATTAGCAGACTATAACCCAGAACCATCTAGGAAGAAAGATCCTCAGAAATGGAGGTCCAGACTTCTCTCCTGCAATGCAGAGGTTTTAGGAGAGGACAGTGCTTATGCTGAATCCACAACAGACCACTCAGCCCAAGTGACCTCCCCAAGATGGAGATGATTTCTTCATCTCTAAGCAGGGAGGTGTGCACAACTCCGGTAATATCTCATTCTACTTTTCCTACGCCCAGGAAGCTGTCGTGTTCAGTCCAAACATCTTCCTGATGGAGCAGGAAGGTATCTATAACATTTCCATACAACCAAATCATGACAATCTGCTATTTAGTAAGCAGATCCAGGCAGTGTCAAATGTAGAAAGGACTCCAGTTTTGGAGGTGGACACACTCTTGAGTGCTGATCTCAAAGTGCTGCTGGGTAGCCGTGTCAAATTAAGCCAGTGAACTCTTCTAAAAGAGGCAGAGGGTATAACATAATCTGAGCTTTATAAAAAATACATATGTAAAAATGTTTATAAAAGTATTTTTAAGTACACAATTTATTAGATAAATTATGATACCTCCCTAGTAAATAACCTCATGTATCCACTTAAAATTATCTTATAGAGGAAGGTGGACATGGGGAAATGTTCATGATACAGTGAGAAAAGTGAGTTACAAAAAATGGTATGAGCACTGTGATTCCATTTTTATAAAAATAGCTATGTAACTGAAAGCCTATTTATACCAAAATTTTAACAGCAATTCCCTCTAAGGGTACTTAGGATTACAGCTGGGGTTTTCTCCCCCTTAGGTGTGTTAGTTTCTCAGATGTTTAGCATTGACTGTGTATTACATTTTTAAGTTTAAAACAATTATTTGAAAATAAAAAGTAGGACTCAATAAAATTGAGAGAAGTAAATCAGGCAATATTTGCAAAGTTCCTGATACATTTTCAATAAATGATAGTTTCCTATTCATTTAAAAATGATTTTACTTTTTTGGGGCACCTGGGTGGCTCAGTGGGTTAAAGCCTCTGCTTTTGGCTCAGGTCATGATCTCAAGGTCCTGGGATTGAGCCCCACATCAGGCTCTCTGCTCAGCGGGGAGCCTGCTTCCTCCTCTCTCTCTCTCTCTCTCTCTGCCTGCCTCTCTGCCTACTTGTGATCTCTGTCAAATAAATAAATAAAATCTTTAAAAAAATAAAAAAATAAAAATGATTTTACTTTTTTAAGAATAAATAAGAGTCACATTCAAACATAAAGATAAAGAAATGAGAATCATCACTTCTAACTCAGGCCTCCAGATACTCTCTGCCTTTCCCTACAGTTCATGAATGTTATTGGTTTCTTACATATCCTGTAGGGAAAATATACACATATAAGTAAATATATAAAATTATGTGTTAATTTCACTCATTTTTTACACAAATGGTAGCACATTCTTCTACTTTTATGGCCCTTTACGCTCTTATTTTATGCTCCTCCTATTGGTAATCTTTCCGTATCAGTATAGACAGGTATTACAATAATTAGTAGCATTTATTTAACCCGTCCTGTATTGGTGGACATTCAACCCAGTGACAGCTTCTGAAGGAGCCCCAGATACAAGGGATACAAGGATGGCCCGCACTTTAGGAATGACCTCCCCATCCTGGTCTCTTCTGGGCTTGTAAGCATCACCCACTCCATGGGCTCTGGTCATGTCTTTGCCTCGGTTTCTGAGACTGGGGGCACTTCAAGACACCTTGTACTGGTTCCAACCCAAACCCATACTGGTTCCAATCTTCCAATCTTTTTACCTATTTCTTTTTTTTTTTTCTTTTTGGCAGTGAGCTGGATCTGGCATGGTTCTGAAGTCATTCTAGTCTAGGATCTAACAGCGGATAAGCCACGTGCCATGTATTTAGTATTCTGTCCCCTCTGTGGGGCTCTTTTTCTGTGTCACTGTACTCTTCTGCACTGTCTTCCAACCTCAGCGATTTCTCCGGAGAGGCCAGTGGCTCATGAATCTCACAACTCCCTCTCCCACTTTCCTCATTCTCTTCACCATCTTGGAGGATCTGGAAATAGGTCTGAGGTGTTGTCACCTAACACCCTGGGTGACAAGGGCAGTGCTGATGAGCAGCCAGGCTAGGGGTTCAGTGGTGACACAAGGGGGTGACAGCTGGACTTACGGGCCCCTGCCTGATGATCAGGAAAGTGGACATGCGGGGTGAAGTGGGGTGTGTTTGGCCGAGGGTAAGTCTTCGGGGTGAGAATCCCCGGGGGTAGTTTGGGGGAGGTAATTAGGATCTAAGCCAGTAAGAATGGTCTAATTCCTGTCCTTATATAAAGCCTATAAAGAGAGCCCTTCAGGTCATTTATCATTTCGTACTGAACTGATATTGATTCAGTACCTGCTGCACGCGAAGCGCTCTACTGGGTGGTCCCTCAGTCTCCATGTTGTCATTTCACGCTCTGTGGTTTGCCTTGCCGGCTGCGGTCACTAAGTCCTGCAGTCTCTTCCACTGCTTTTGCTTCAAACTTTTGTGGTCTTTCAAGGCCTGCAAGTTTTTTTCCTGGGGCTCAGCCTATACACCAGAGTTCAAGTCCTTGAAAGTCACAATTTAAATCAGGGCATTCCCAGACGTAGACATCTCATCAGGCTGGCACATAGACACGCTGAGTCAGTGCTGTCTAAACTGACCTGATCCGGGTTTGGGAAAGCCTTCTCTAGAACCGCACGGGCTCCCATCTGCCCTCACTCACTCGAGATAATGGCCTTAGGAACAGTTATCAGCCTAATTTCTTTTTATATCAATGCAGAATTGATGTCCAGCAATATAGGTTTTGTACCTTAAATGGCCTTTTAATGATGAAGAGTGTCAAAGGCATTTTAGATGTGAGCCCGCACCATTAGTTTCCATTCCAGAAACCCACTGTGATGTTCTCAGCTGCTTCTCCATGCCTGGCGGGAGCACGGGTTGCATGCACATAGTGGCGCGATTAATCCCTGTGGCACGGAGCTGGTCTGAGGCAGGTCCAGAGGTGGCTACTGAAGGTGGAAGACAGGGTGTGCTGGGACAGGGAGCAGAACCGGAAGGAGTGAAGGGCTGAGTCAGTCAGGGCCTGGAGTGTCAAGATCCCTCAGAACAGGGGTTCTCTCAGCTCTGGTCCTCTCTTCTCTCCTGATGTCATAGTGAAAAAAACAATGGGTTCTTGGTAATTCTCCATTCTCCCCCATCCCATTCAGGAAGATTCGGCAGGAGGCAGGGGGAGGGGAGGGTGTGTGGCATGGGATACAGAGTGCCCAGCTGAGGCGAGTGACTCTGACTAGGCAGAATGTGGGGGGGAGGGCACCGATGGAAGGATCTAAGGGACAGTGATTTTCCAGGGAAAGGAGGTGTTCCGATGGAATTCAGAGGGTGCCATTTATTTTTTTGAACCCCATCTTCAAGATCCATTGTCAGCTGTTCCTTGTGCCCTAGGAGGCTGACCACTGGGTACCTCATCACCCAGGCTTTCTTGCCCCCTAGCTTCCACTGGGCTTTGAGCATCAGAAGGCACTGGCAGCAGATGTGAGGGTGTAAGGAGCCAGGGGTCAGGGTATTTCTTCCTCCCTCCCCTCCCTGAGTAGGCACTGCAGGTCTGGCTATGGTTGTGGGTCTGGCCACAACTATAGCTTCTGTCAGGAAGCCCTTCTTCCTTGGCTCCAGCTCTTCCTGGGCTCTAATAACACGTTTTCTCTCCTTGCCCTTGTACTATAAACTTCCTCTTTTTGCTAGTTAGTGGATACTTCAAAATCCCATACAGATTCCCTTAACCCCATTCACACCTCTGTAAATAGTACCCTCATTAAATTCAAAACCACAGCTGAGTGTGCCATCCATTTCCTGCAAGAACCCTGATTGATATAATGAGTATATCAGAAATCAACTCGTATTTACCAATCCCGTTTCCTTTTCCTGGAGACACAAGAGGATTACATTTTCCATTCTCCCTTGCATTTAGGTTGAGGCTATGCGACTATGTTCTGGCCAATGGAATGAATTATGACTTCCAAGCCTGGCCATAAAATACCTCTTATAATTGTCCCCACTGTCTTCTTATTCCAAGATAACATTGGAAGCTATGTATTTAAGGTTATAGGGTCTCAAGCTGGAAGAAGTTTGGATCCCTGAGTCACTGCTTGGAGGAGAATTGTCCAGCTGTATTCAACAATGATGTGAGTGAGAAATGGCCTTTATTGCATTGTGCCACTATGATCTTGAGAGTGGTTTGTTACCATCATGAGGGTTAATTACTTTGACTACTTCAGTGGAGGTGTTCAGTGAAGAGGCCATCTAGAGCAAAGGAGTATTCAAGGTATAAAGATAAGGAAGCATATGATTTTCCAACTTGAGTGACACTGCACCGAAAGTTAACAGAGTGCTAGCATTATTGCTTTGTGAAAAGAACAGGGATTTGGGCATCAGAGTTGAGTTTAAATCTAGATGTCACCACTTCTAGCGATGTGAACTTGGGCTAGTAACTTCACTTTTTTAGGTTTTCCTATCTGTAGACTATCTATCTCCTCAGGCTCTTCAGCAGATAGATGACATGTATCTATAATAGTTGGTACTCAATAGAAGTTCCCTCTTTTACCTCTTTCAGCTCTGAATTATAAACTCAGTCCACTAGTAACTGGTAAATAATTTCAGGTTGTGAGGCACCTGTGTCCAATCCCTGATCACAGAGAACAAGTCTCACTGTCTGTAGCATCCTGGTATGAAAGTAGCTTGAATATTGACCAGGAAAAAGGGATTTCCTTTAGGTCTTGGGCTTAGGCATTAACTCTTTCACTTCTCTGCCCTCCAGGCCCTGTCTTGAAATTCATAGGCCAGTTAATGTATGTGACACGTCAAGCGAAATTGAGTCCCAGTGTCGTGTCTTACCTAATGAATGAGTTTAGATCCTGGGACTGAAGTGTCTTTTGGAAAGGTAAAAGGAAAGGACTCCCCACGGAAAATTTTTCATCATCAAGAGGTCTTATTTGTCCATTCATCCATCCATCTATCCAGAAATCCAGAAAATAATCATTTAGTGCCTAGCATACGTGAAAACACTTCTAGGCCCTGCCGTAGATACAGAGATGGATTAGACGCATCTGCCCTGAACAGCTTATGTTCTTGCCGAAGAGAAGATAGTTTAACTTCATAAATAACTGCAGGACAGACCAGGTTGTCGTAAGCATGGCAGACCCCATATGAAGTGCTGTGGAATCTGAGGAAGGGAAACCTCTTCTGGCTGAAGACAGCAGGCAGTGTTTGAGTACATCTTAAAGGTAGGGCAGGATTTGAACATATGGAGATGAGGGAAGAGACCCATGGGGAAACGGAGGTGAATAGTTTGGCTGCCAAGAGGAGGGTTGAGGGGAACAGTTCTAGAAATGTCACCTAAGAACAGATTGGACAGAGCCTGAATTCTAGGTGAAAGGCTTTTGAGGAGGGCAGAGGCAGAGACAGGTCATCAAAAGTTTCTGAGCACTGTGTTGGTGTGTGCCCTGGGAAGAGTAGTTGGGAGGCTGCGTTCAGCAACTTGGAGGCAGGAGGAGGTGGGGATAAGGAGCCCAGCTCGAAGACCTGCCACCATCCAGGTAAACCTTAACTAAACTAGGATAGAGAGTATGGAGTATAGAGAATGGTGGAAAGAATCATTCAACATGTATTTACTATGTATCTATTCGCCTTCTGTCAGTCACTATAGGGGATGAAAACTAAGCAGCCCCAACTCTTGCCTCCTTGGCGCTTAGCATATGACTCGTGGGATGAATCAGTCAAGAAAAGTTTGTCCTTCTGAACGCTTTCCTGTTATGGCCACACAGCGTTAAGTGTAAGCCTCTTTACTGTCCCTACCCACTGTGCACCTGTCAATAGCATCCCGTCTCCACCCCAACAATATCAAAAAGAAGGTAGGGAATGAAGTTTTAAGTTAAGATATGGTCTGCTGTCCATGCTTATTTAACATCTTATAGCCCTTATTACATGCTCTGTATATCTTGCTATATGCTTTATTTTAAGAGCTTTATAAATACTACATTATTTATTTTCATAATAATCCTATGAGGTAGGCACTATTATCATTCCCGTTTTATAAAGGAGGGCACTGAGGCAGAGATTAAGTAATTTTCCCAAAGTCATATACTAATAAGTTGCAGATCTAGAGTTTTAGAGCCCAAGGAATCTGGCTCCAGAATCTTACATTTAACCATGACATTGTGCTGCTTCTCCCTGCAACACTGCTTGCCCTCTGCCCCCTGCAATGAATCACAGCCAAAAAGGAATTACTCTTGGACCTTACCTCTCCCCACTGAATCCGCGCTCTCTCCTTGGTTTGTGATGCTGTCCAAGGTCACAGTGAGTAAAATCAACTCAATGATCTCTGGTACAGTCATAGTTACTGTCAACGCTGAATTTGACTTCCCCACCTTGGTGGGTAACCAGCCAGGAAGGTGGGTGGGGCGAATCAATGAACTGGTGAGGGAAGCCAGTGGTCCCGCACCTATAGAACCTTAACCCTCTGCTCAGAGCAGTCAAGTTAACGCTGCTGCTCACATCCCACTCTGAAAGAGGCTGATAATGGCAATGCCCAGAGCCTGGGCTCTGATATTTACTACCCACAAATGCTTGGACTAAGCATCAGTTCCCCATCCACAAAATGGGGGTAATACATAGGAGTTTCCTCATAAAGTTGTAGTAAGGAGTAAACGAGACACTTTCTGTAAAACGCTTAGTCCCCAACATGTCTTAGTCTTAACGCTTAGTCCACAACATGCAGCCAGTACTCAGAAAGTGTTTCCTGTTGTCATTTTGCTCAGTTAAGAACAGACTCTTCACCTGTTCCATGACGCCGGACTCAGAGATACTCAGACGGCCCAGGCTGGCTCTTCAGGTCCTCATTCAAGATAAGGACGACCATATCACAATAGCCTTTGGAGTGGAGGAACAAGTGAGTTTGGACCTTCCCATGCAGAGTCGTATGTTATTAGCAGTGCATTGTGCCTTGTGTTCAGGGGTGTACTGAATCATAGTGGGATCACAAGCCTGATTTAAATCTCAGCTCTGCCATATATACCAGCTGGGCGACCTTGGGCAAATTCACATCTCTGAGCCTCAGTTTCATCATCTGCACCAATGAGGTGATGGTGGTATCCTCCTCATAGGGCTATTGGAGGATAAAGTGACTTCATTATGTAAAGTCTTTAGAGCAGAACTCAGGGTACTACAGATAGGTAAAGAGGATTAGCTAGTATTGCTGCTTTCCTTTGTATTAAACTAATAAATTCCTTTTCTTCTAAAAAAGGAGACTGGGGTAGACTTTTCTACCACAAAATCCAGGCAAGGAGATAAAGCAGACCTTGATGGTGGGCGTTTTTCCCTCTCCTACAACTGGGAGATGGAGGAGGAGCCCAGGCCTTCCAAGTCTGCGGGTGTCAAACATAAACCAGGCGGAAAGACCAGGATTGACTCCAGGCAGCCACAGTGAGATGGGAGCTCCCTACAAGGAAGAGGTGAATCAGGGTGAAAAGGAAATTAACCCTTTTATCTGAGGCTTCTCAGGGCATCAGTGAATAAGTCTGCCCTACCTTGGTCTTTGGAGACAACGTATAAGCTCTAAGCTTCCGGCGTTCCTTTCACCTCCACCCTGAGAATGGGAGAGCTCATCACATAAACCTTTCAGCTGTGGCAAATAAGGGTTTCTTTTGCCCCCCTCAAAGACCCTCAAACAAGACAAAGCAGGAGATAAGTCATGCATGAAACGGCCACCAATAACCAAGGCTACACAACCAAGAGGGGCTGCAGGAGCGCGTTCCTGGGGGTCCAGTTCCACCGCAGCCAGTAACTAGCTGCTAAGCCCTAGGAGAGCCATGTTGACTTGCTGAGCACCCATTTCCACACCCAGGAAATCCTCCCATCCCAACCTCAGTGAGCTGGGTGATCTCTAAGTAACATCCTTCCAGCTCTGTGATCCCATAAGTGTTGGGACAGAAATTCCATTAGGAGTTCAAAGGAGGGACAGATCAACGTGGGTTGGAGTGGTCAGAGAGAGGTTCATGGAACTGATGAACCTGGGAGGGTTTGTGTAGGCAGAGGGGAGGAAGCACTGTTCTTGTTCCCTTGGCCTTTAAACCTCACTCTGACAGCTGACAACTTTTTGGGCTCATTCATCAGCCGGAAGAATTTCTCTCCAAGGAGTCCCTGCTCCCCTTCTCACTCCAGGATGTCATCTAACCACACTAAGAGAACCAGCAAAACCTCAAACCAAGGTCATAAGCTGACTAAAATGTCACCTGCCTTGAGGCCACCTACAAAGTCTCCTTTGTAGTCAGACAGATGCATTCCATCTGTCTCTCATCCATTAAACACTGCCCATGTCAATGTCCCCTAGGCTGGAGAGATTGTCTTAAAACAAGACTGAGGCTCTGAAGAGGGCTGGATCCCTCTGTTCTCTCTGAAAGAGAAGGATATGTTCATTCATGAACAGGGTTCTGGGTGGAGTGTATTCGCTGGACTTGGCATCCCCCCACCATCATCTCCAGGAAGGCCCACCAAGGAAGCTTTCCTGGACACCTGCTCAGAAAGGAACCTATTCCTTTACATCCCACCCCCTTCAATGGCTCACACTGTCAAGCACTGCTTGTGTCCCTGCCAAATCTAATTCAATGACACAGAAGACTGTGGTTGTCCTTCCAAGCTAATTAGAGACCCAAGAAAGGAAGCAGGGAAGGGAGAGATCAGCCCCTGAGAAAACAGTACGCATGAGAGCATCATGGAAAGCCAATGGGGATTAAATTTTGTGCTGTGTGCCTTTGCTCTGACCTCAATTTTTTTTATTCCCAGCTCTCGTTGGGGTCCCTTGTCTACCTCCTTGAAAAGCTGTTCAGTAAGGTCATTCTTTTAGCAGCAGCCATCTGCCTATTGCCTGTGTTAGAAGTGACGTATTTTCCTTTTCTCCTAAAGGTCAAGCTAATTTATTCCCATGTGAGAGAGTCCTGTGTGCTTGTCATGAGTGACAGCTGGGCTGTGACGGATGTCATGTGGTTGCAGTAGCTCCAACTCAGGAACCTGCCTCTTCTAGGAACCAAACCCCCTGGCTGCTTCTGGATGAGAGATCGAGTCCTCGTGAATGTTCAGAGGCCCGTAGTAACAACTGCCCTCCAGAAGCCCTCTTGCTTATCAGTTTTCTGCAGTTCCATCTTCCCAGCCCTCAGTTCTGTCACTGACCTTTGGAGTCAGGCTCCAGACTCTGAAACTGCCTTCAGTTTTTTCTGGTTAATGACACAGAGGGTTATCTTTTCAGATGTGACATCCAGAGGATTTTTTTTTAACATCTTTTCTTCTACTG
Organism: Lontra canadensis; assembly: GCF_010015895.1. Lineage (NCBI taxonomy): Eukaryota > Metazoa > Chordata > Mammalia > Carnivora > Mustelidae > Lontra > Lontra canadensis. The sequence goes on along the minus strand of NW_022631049.1, from coordinate 2,855,949 downwards.
CCACCAGAATAGACTGCAGAGGTCTCTGTCTGGGTTTTGTTTTTTTTGTTGTTGTTGTTGTTGCTGTTTATTTTTTTTTAAACTACACTTCAGAGTTAGGATCTCATATTTTTTTTCTAAAAATGAGAGGTGATTAATGCTGACAAAACACTGTACTTCGGCAAATGAGTAATGATGCCCTCTTTCTACCATGAGAAGACCTTCCCCTCACAGAAAAAAGCCTGCAGTCACCGAACGACACAGCTGGAAGGAAGCTTAGAAACCATTCAGGGCAGCCCCTCATTTTCTAGATGAGGGAATGAAGCTTGAAGAAGTGAAATGGCTTGGATGCTCAGAAAATACAGCCTTAGAAATAGGGTTCCCTGTGACCCTGATTCTCCTCCTCAGTGGCCTGGGATGTTAGATGTTCTTCATGTTCCTACTTTTGGGGTCTGACTCTCATCTTGGAAAAAAATACAGAAAACAGAAATTATGTGAAAAAAAGAACAATGTTTCCACTTCAGATAAGAAAACTCACCTGGGTGGCTCAGTGGGTTAAAGCCTCTGCCTTCAGCTCAGGTCATGATCCCAGGGTCCTGGGATCGAGCCCTGCATCGGGCTCTCTGCTCGGCGGGGAGCCTGCTTCTACCTCTCTCTCTGCCTGCCTCTGTGCCTACTTGTGATCTCTGTCTGTCAAATAAATAAATAAAATCTTAAAAAAAAAAAAAAGAAAACTCTATCCCCTCATCAGCTCCACCAACACTCTCGCCCTAGATCCTTTCAGTTATCAATTACCACAGTCTGGCTCCTGGAGTGTTATACTAGGCAGGACTGGTTTTGCTTCTCTCTGCACCCAGATTGTCATGAGTGACTGAGGCCCCAGCAGACCGGAGCGGAGACAGACACCTGACTCTACGGAGCCTCATTCATAGACTGATCACCTGCTAAGGACATGACCTGGTTCCAAATGTCGAAACTATAGTCAGGTGGCATAAGGCCCTGGACCTGCAAGGCCCATGGGTCCCAGAACTAGGGTGGCTCTTGGTAATTTCTAGTGTTGTGAGGTTCTGCTTTACTTCATTTCCCACCCTTGACTGGCATGGATTTTCACAATCTCCTACCCTCTTTTATTTGTATTGGCCTTGGTCCCTTACAGCTACAACATCTCTCATCAGAACATTATCTTGTTCTATCCACGTCTATAAGTCTTGTTCCTCAAACCAGGAACAAGCTCTCAAAGGCCAGAGGTTTATGTCTTAGCCTTTCGAAAAATCTTTCCAAGTAACTTGTACATATGACAGCTGTTGAAAGGTTGGACTGCAAGGCTTTCTGGAAGTTCAGTTTTATAAGCCCTTTTAAACATTTATATCAGTTGGCCCCAAGGAAGCCTTGTTGAGCCTTCCAACGTAAAGCTGCTCAGTACTAACTGTCACTATACATTTGACCTTGAACACTGAGAGGGTTAGGAGTGCAATCAAAAATTCGAGTGTAACTTTTGACTCCCCCTAAACTCAGACTAATAGTCTATGTTGCCTGGATAAGCAGTCTATTAACACATAATTTTATGTTTTATGTATTACATGCTGTATTCTTTTTTTTTTTTTTTCCTTAGGAGGGAGAGAAATAGAGAGGGGCAGAGGGAGAGGGAAAATCTCAAGTAGACTCCATGCCTGGCATGGAGCCCAGCGTAGGGTTCCATCTCACAGCCCTGATCATGACCCAAGCCATAATCAAGAGTTGGATGCTCAACTGACTAACCACCCAAGCTCCCCTATATACTGTATTATTATAATAAAGTAAACTATAGAAAAGAAAATGTTTTAAGAAAATAATAAGGAAGAGAAAACACGTTTACAGTAGTGTACTATATAAGAAAAGAATCTAGGGCACCTGGGTGGCTCAGTTGGTTAAGCAACTGCCTTCAGCTCAGGTTATGATCCTGGAGTCCTGGGATCGAGTCCCTCATTGGGGTCCCAGCTCCATGGGGAGTCTGCTTCTCCCTCTGACCTTCTCTCCTCTCATGTTCTCTCTCACTGTCTCCTTCTCAAATAAATAAATAAAATGTTTTTTTAAAAATCTGGGGGTGCCTGGGTGGCTCAGTGGGTTAAGCCTCTGCTTTCAGCTCAGGTCATGATCTTAGGGTCCTGGGATTGAGCCTTGCATCAAGCTCTCTGCTTGGCAGGGAAACTGCTTCCCCCTCTCTCTCTGCCTGCCTCTCTACTTGTGTTCTCTCTCTCTGTCAAATAAATAAATAAAATCTTTTTAAAAAATCTGCGTATAGGGCGCCTGGGTGGCTCAGTGGGTTAAAGCCTCTGCCTTCGGCTCAGGTCATGATCTCAGGGTCCTGGGATCGAGTCCCACATCGGGCTCTCTGCTCGGCGGGGAGCCTGCTTCCTCCTCTCTCTCTCTCTGCCTACTTGTGATCTCTTTCTGTCAAATAAATAAATAAAATCTTTTAAAAAAATATGCATATAAGTGGACCTGTGTCATTCAAACCTTTATTGCTCAAGAGTCAACTGTAATTTTAAGGGAAACAAATGAATTCCAGTGTGTTTTATGTGGTCCTAATTTCCCCAAGCCTCTTCAACTAGCAGGTTGAAATGAGATTACAGGGATTTTAATAGCGCAGAAATCACTGGCTCGTGTAACATCTTCACCCCTGAAAAGGTTTTTAAACAGGAGCTATTGTCCTCAGTAGTTTTTCTCACCATACTGTCCACTTGAAATCTCCATACCTCTGAGATCTTCTACTTTCGTAGGTTCCAGGGGATTGTCTCACTTGGGTGCATGGAGAGATTTGCTCCTCCAGGGGCCGCTAACTGTTGACTATCGCCCAGGGATCTTTCTTTACCTTCTTACCCTCCCCTCCAGCTCTTTTTTCACTCGGCCAGCAGATCTGTCTTCCAAACTTAAATCTTACCGCATGATTCCCCTGCTTAACACCCATCTGTGGCCCTTACTACTAGCTGCTGTTCCTCAGTCTTCCCCAATATTGTTCTTCCTTATCGGGAGTGCTGGTTTCCTATGAGAGATGTCCAGAGTCCCAGATAGTCACCTTCCTAGATTCCCTTGGAGCTATGGCATAGAAATACGCCCTGGCCGACTGGGCTTCAAGGGAAGACTTCTAAGGATTTCTAGGAAATAAGTTCCTCCTTAATGTAAAAGACGCAAGTGAGAAGAATTCCCTTTTTCTTGCTTTGGGATTTTGTGTGTTGAGGCTGTGATGCTTAGACCTGTACTCCTATATTGTGATGGTGGAAGTAAGCTGACCCAGAGCCCTACAGTGATGAGCTCCTGCAGCTTTCTACTGCTGGACTTTTTATTATATGAGAAAATTAAGCATCCTTACAATTAAAGCTACTTTCAGATGGGTCTCCTTTTGTTACTTACAGACATCGTCCATAGATCCCTACAGGAGAAAATCCAAATTCCTTAGCGTGGGTACATCAGGCCTTCCCAGGTTTGCTCTGTATCCTGCTCCAGCATCATTTTTTTAAAAAAAGATTTTATTTATTTATTTGACAGACAGAGATTACAAGCAGGCAGAGAGGCAGGCAGAGAGAGGAAGGGAAGCAGGCTCCCCGCTGAGCAGAGAGCCCGATTCGGGACTCAGTCCCAGGACCCTGAGATCATGACCTGAGCTGAAGGTGCTACCCAGGCACCCCAGCATCATTTTTTTGCCAAATCAACCTTACATTCCCATTCTGTAGCCACACCAATCTATTTGCCAAATGGGCCAAGGTTTTAGAAACCTCAGACTGGAGTGTCCTTCCCTGCCCTGGTCACGCTCACACCTCTTGTGTGGAATTTTCCTTTCTTTGTGCCTCTCTGTACCTATAAATACTCCCATAGTAGTACCCATAACAGCTCTTCTTCTTTGGCTGTTTCCACGTCTGACTCTCCTCCCAGCTCTAAGTTCTTTAGGGGCAAAGCCATATATCCTTTTTTGGTTTTATATGTCCAGTGCGGATGGTCAGTAAATGCAATTTTAAATTAATAAATAAATAGATGAGTGACCGAATTAATTACTTGATCCCAATTCTTAACTTCCCTTATGAACGCAATCATTCTAGGATTTTGTTTTTGTTTGTTTTTAAGTGTGTGAGTCTGTCAGCCTGTTTTGGACCAGTACATACCACTCTCCTGGGCCTCTTGTCAGCACGCAGGTTATGACCCATTAGGTCTGAATGGAGGCGCGGAGACTCTGCATCTCTGATGAGCTCCCAGGTGACGCTGATGAGCTGGCCCAAGTAACACAGCAGAGTCATCAGGATAGCAGGGTTGTTGGGGGACAGGGGTGGTCTTGAGGGGAGACTTATTGATGAAGACATTCAGATGACAAGAAGCACAGTTGGTATCCATCACTCCCATCCAGGAGTCTTGGTCTCCTTCTCTGGAATTCATCTTCGGTGATGAGGCGAGCTCTTATTTCTCATTTTCTCCAGCTAGAGTCCAGCCTAGGCCACAAATGTTGCCACCTCCATACCTCTGAGATCCTTGTCAGGGGTTCAGCTGAGCTGGGAGAGAGAGCACTGAGCCAGCTTCCAGGTGTCAGAGTTGCTGATTAAAGCAACAAGGCAAAAATGAAGGAGTTAAAACCATAAATCACTGACTTCAGTCGTACGAGCGAGAGTCTAAAACTGAAAAAGATAATGACTGGCCGTGTTCCATTTCGCCCCGTGGAAAGGCGTACAAGTCAGGGTCAGATGGGTCCGCTGTAGATGGGAGGGTTGTCTTGCTCTTGAGGAAACCCCTGAAGAAAAGGTAGTTTTAAGGCTCCTGAGGTTGGAGGACAGGGATGGGGGAAGGGCTTAGAGTGGAAAATTCCTGCGTGTGAGTGTGGAGAGTGTCTTCATGGTTTCCTCCCCCACCCGCACTCCCCCTCGAAGGAGGCCTCAACAGAGATGGGCACCTAAAGAGGACCGCTGCCCGAGCCTCGGAGACAGGAATGCTGGTGCCTCCCAACGAGGAACGCAAACATGGGAAACACATGACCAGAGAGAGGATGCCCCCCAGAGAGTGTCTGGACCTCCCTCCACAGCCGTAGGTGCGCTGTGCCCCAAGACTGCTGTGCCGAAAGCAGCCTTTCCCCGGACCTGCTAGGGAAAGCCTCTGTAATTGCTTGACAGCCTTAAACATCACACACAGGTTTTTTTGTTTTTTTGTTTTTGTTTTTTTTTTTAAAGATTTTATTTATTTATTCGAGAGAGAGAGAGAGAGAATGAGAGAGAGAGCATGAGAGGAGAGAGGTCAGTGGGAGAAACAGACTCTCTGGTGATCAGAGAGCCCGATGCGGGACTCGATCCCAGACTCCAGGATCATGACCTGAGCAGAAGGCAGTTGCTTAACCAACTGAGCCACCCAGGAGCCCCTAAACATCACACACAGGTTTTTAAACAGGAGCTATTGTCCTCAGTAGTTTTTCTCACCATACTGTCCACTTGAAATTCATTCATATCCATCCCCTTTCTCTTTGTCTCTGTCCCCTTCTCCCTTTACCTCCTTCCCCCTTACACCTTGGACCCCCTCAATCCCACTCATCCTTCACAGATTATTAATTACTTACTATTACATCACAAATTGCCCAAGACTTAGTGGCTACAAACAAACATTTATTATGTATTATCCCACAGTTTCTAGGAGTCACAAATCAAAGTGTGGCTTTGATAGGTGCCTCTGGTTCAAGTTCTCTCCTAAGACTGAACACCGTCCGCCAGGGCTACAATCTCCTTGGATGAGGGGGACCTCTTCCAAGCTCACTCACTTGCTCGATGGCAGCGTTCAGCTCCTTGCTGGCTACTGGCGGGAAGACCACCAAGGTCTCTTGCCATGGAGCCCCTCCTTAGGGCATCTTACAAGATGGCAACTACTTTCCCTGGGGCAAGCGAGCAAGTGAGAGAGTGCATGAGCATGAATGTCCAAGCTGGAAGGCACAGTCCTTTATGTCACAAGGGGCTTCCCATGACTTCTGCTTTGTCCTGTTGGTTAGAACCAAGTCATTACGTCCAGCCCACATGGGGGTTAGTAATAATCAAGGGCTAGATTCCCTGAGGTGGAGATACTGGGGGCCTTCTTGAGGGCTGCCTATCAGGAAGGTCCAGATAAAATTTTCTCTGTCTCCTAATTGTTCTTTTGGCATTCTGTAGAGTCTCTTCTCCCTATAACCAAGCTTTTGATTTCATTCCATTCTGGACAGTTGTTTTATTACCCCAAGTGTCTGAAGCTCCCCTTCTTAATGGAATTCTAGCTCCCTTAGGAGCAAAGACTGCAAGGTCTCATCCCTCACTTCTCTTGAGCCCTCGTGTACCCATGCCAGGAAGAGAGCTATGATGAACATTTGTTGACTAGGATCAACTCTCAACTTAAATTTGTTTAAACTTTTTCTCTTTTAGTCTAGCTTTCTGGGGCTCAGAGATTTCTGTGAGAGTTTTTATATTCAGAGCCTTTTCCTGCTGAGCAAACAGACCTCCTCCTGGTCGATAATCCTTGCTGGGAGGGTGAGGCCGGGTTATTGTTTATACTACAGAGCTGTCCTCTAACGCCTGTAACATTGGAATTTAGCTATTGAAAGAAGCAGGCATGGTTTAGAGCCCTTGAGAACAGAGGAAAGATGACAGGCAAGAGCCCTGGTGTTTGGTGTTTTTTCTTATTGTGTCCTCCCAGCAAACACAAGGTGGAGTTCGTCACCCTCACTTTGCAAATACAGAGTTTGGGACCTCACAATTAGCAAGGAGCAGAGCCAGAACCTGAACTCAGACCCCAGAGTCTTTTCTTCACCCTGCCTTATGCTTCTAGGTGGGATTTCCAGAGTGGTTTGTCCTCCCATCAGGCTCCTTCCTGCTGGGGCTATTGGCAGTATCACTCTCCCGTGATTCTCACAGTCCATTCCCAGATGCCCAGTAAACACCTGATGAATGAACTGTTCCTCCTCTGGAGTGGGGGTGGCCAGGGGGCTTCCATGCTCACTCCCAAAGGCCAAGCAGAGCATTAGACCCAACTAGCCAGTGCACCTGATTCCAGGAGTGGAGTTATAGAGTGAGGCAGGGAGAAGCTGGGTTGGGTGAAGTGTGGCAGAGATCTTGTCAGAAGCTCTGACACCACGGGAAGAAAAGGTCACCTGAAATGTAAGCGCATGTAAATGTACAGCTTTGCCAAGCAGACTTGTCTGCCCTTTTCAGAGGGCCCTCAGCAGTGGCCTTAACCCCCTGAGTGGGACACTTGGTAGAGGTAAGCGTTGCAGGGGACATTGAACAGATCCAGAAATGGATGCAGAAAGAATGACCCTAGCAGGCCTGACATGGCTGTGTTTGGAGAGGCCAGCTTGCATGGCTGGCCTCCGGGAGCTTGCCACTCAGGAGGGTTCCTATCACCCCAACTGACAAGTTGCTCACTGTGCCTATACTGTTTGTGCAAACAGTGTGGCTTCTGCTCAACAACTACTCTCTTTTTGGAACTCCAGAATTTGGGGTCACGCAAGGCAGACAGTACCTACATGACTAGCTCCCAGTAAAAAGCCTGGGCACTGAGTTGCTACTGAGCTGCCCCAGTAGCATCCCATAGTTAGGATGTGTTGCTGGGGGAACTGAGTGCCTCCTGCGTGACTCCGCAGAGGTAGGACTCTTGAAAGCTCATGCCTGGCTTCCCTTGGCTGGTTTTGCTTTGTATCCTTTCACTGTAGTACATTTTAGCCTTGAGTATGACTAAATACTGAATCCTGAGTCCTTCTGGCAAAACACTGACCCTGAGGTAGTCTTGGAGACCCCTGACATACTAGGGAAGAAGGAGTAGAGGGTATGATGTGGGAAACAGAGGCAGAAGAAAAATTATTAGCCTTATCTACTGACAAGCCCTTAAAACAGGCAGAGTGACTCTCCTCTAGGAACTCAACTACCCCCACCTTAAGGCTTTGCTAAAGGCAAAGGACAATTATAGTTAGACCGACCCTACCCCCAGCCAGGATCCTGTAAGTCTACTTTAACAATTCCTTTAGGAAACTTTATCTCTAAACCTACAAGATAGTGTCAACAATCATTCCCAAGCATAAGGCCCGCTGATAGACATTTAAAAGGTTTTTATCACTGGTAATGAATAACCTTTACCCCAGACAATAGCTAGCCCCTCAAGGTCCTAGAAAACCTTGTTTCCAAAATTCCTTAGAGATTTACATCATCTCTAATCCCCTCTCTAACTTACAAGTATATAATAGACCACTCTTCACATCCTCGGGATAGCAGCTCTTCCTGCCCATGGGTCCTGTCACCGTGCTTTAATACCACCATTTTGCACCAAAGATGTCTCAAGAATTCTTTCTTGGTCATCAGCTCCGGACCTCACCCCACCGAACCTCACCTATGTTCTAGAACTTCATCAGGTAGGTGTGGGGGCAAGAGCTCTCCCTATCGAGATGTCTGCAAATACTCTCAACTCTACAACTGTCCAAACTTCTCCCTCCTGATCACCCTCTTTCCTTCTCAGGGCCTCTAATTTTCTTCTTTCCCTCGTTGAATAGTCTCATTATTCAAAATAAGTGCTTGAGGGTAGCTTCCTGTGATTCAGCCTCATCTGAGCTCCAATGGGAGAATGAGACCAGGGCTTAGGGAAATGAAAAACTCTTGAATCCTTTAGTTAATAAGTACGATGTAGTTCTTGGATATAGGTGAGGTTTGGTGGTGTGAGGTCTGGAGCCAATGACCAAGAGGGAATTCTTGAGATGTCTTTGGTGCAAAATGGTGGTTTTATTAAAGCACAGGGACAGAACCTCAGAACCTCTGGACAGAAAGAGCTGGTATACCGAGTTGTGAGGGATGATTGATTATAGACTGGTGGGTTTGGGGGAGGTAAGGAAGAGGGAGGTTTCAAAAGGATTTTCATATATTAAAGAGGATCTACGATATACTGGAGGCCTTGCCATTGTCAAGTTAAGGTTGTTTTCCCCTCTAGTAAGGTACTACATTAGGACAGTGGGGAACTTCATGCAAGAACATTGTACTCTGCCTGCCTCAAGTATTTGTCCATGGGCTGTAGGTTATAAGGACTTTAATCTTATCCACATTTCTTTCTGGAAGTGATGTTATTGATAAGAATGCTTTTGGGCACCTGGGTGGCTTAGTCAGTTAAGCATCTGCCTTTGACTCAGGTGGTGATCCCGGGGTCCTGGGATGGAGCCCCACAGCTTCTCCCTCTCCTTCTCTTCCTTCCCTGCCTCCACCACCCGTTCATGCTCTCTCTCTCTCTCTCTTAAATAAATAAATAAAAATTTTTTTTAAAAAGTGCTTTTTTCTTATTAATCACTAAGACATTTGCAAACTAAGAGAGACTCAATTCTTGCAGGGCTGTGATCTCTGTAAGTTAACCATTTGTTTTTCCTTCCCTTAGCTCTAGAGTAGCCAGGACTGCCTGAAGAATGTCCCACAGATTCCACTTGGGAGTTGGGGAACTGTGGGGTGTTACCTGCTTTGTCCTCAGCTTGCTTCCTGCTCCCCCATCAAGTACACTGGTAATAAAATATCTATAGGTTCTCTGCTTAAAATTCTTCTCTCTGTTAAAAGGTCTGAAATGGTGTTCTCTGAAAATGTAGATGGGTGTCACCTGGAGGGCTGTCACAGAGCAACAAGAGTGTCATTTGGCATGGACACAGGAGTCAGAGCATTGGCAACCCCTTAAGGTGGCTGTACATGTAAAAGATGTGAGGTTTTCCTCCCCCCAGATATGAGGTAGGTCAAAGGTGGGAGAAGGGCCAGATCCAGTAGGTAGCAGAGGCCTTTTTTTACAACCTTGAATTTCAAGTTGGGTGCAGGGGGATGGGGAGTCACTGGACAGGTTTTAACAGAGGACTGAGATCTTGAAAATCTTTTCTAGTTCAAAGACTTTCTATATGAATACCTGAATGTGGCAGATCATTTCTGAAGAAGTACAGGGCTATTTTGGAGAAATTGGTGCTGTAATTTTATGTCCTTTTATTGTAATTTCTGGGAGCCATTGAGCCATCATCAGGGATCCTGCTTGGTTTGACAGTCTTATTTCCTCCCCTTCTTCCTTGCTTTTTCTTCAAGAAATAGAGGCCTTGTCTGTGAGGAAAAACCAGAGTCCTCATTTTCTTCCCTATATCATTGTCATTCAGATATTTAATTTAGTGAATGGGCTTATGATTTGCATTTAGAAGAAAATTTCCATTTCCATTTTAAACCCAAACAGTAGGGTGATAAATCAGCAGGAGCTCATTATGCCCATTTCCCAGTGTGGTGGGACCCCTGACCCAGCCACACAGCTGGGGAGCAACCCACTGACTACAGGCACCTTCCCTGCTCAGACAAAAACCTTCTCCTGTGGTTAGGCCCCATTTGCCCTCTGAGCAGAGATCTAGAATTCATTGATCAACCATGCTATGGTGATACACTAACACCATGAAGGCAATTAGAAAATGGTATAATAAAAATCTTTCAAGAGTTGAAAGCTAAACTCGTTTGTAATAGAGCCTTCCTCTTCCCATATGAAAGGACGAATCTCAGTTCCTAGATATTTTATTGTGTGCCTACTATGTGCCAGGCACCCTTCTAAGCATTTTACCTCTGTTATTTAATTCCCACAACAACCTTTCCTTTATAAGGGACAATTATTACTCCCATGTGATAGTTCATTTTCTGTGTCAATTTGGTTGGGCCACCGGGTGCCCAGATACTTGGTTAAACATTATTTCTGGTATTTCTGTAAGTGAGTTTCTGCATGATATTAACGTTTAGACTGAGTAAAGTAGATTGGCCTCCCCAACATAAGTGGGTTTCATCCAATCCGTAGAATAAAATAAAGGTCGAGTAAGGAAGGATTCTCTTTATCTGCCTATCTCTGAGCTGGGACATCAGTCTTCTCTTGCCTTGGACTCAGACTAGAACTGACACCGTTGGCTCTCCTAAGTCTCCAGTTTACTGACTCCAGATCCAGGGATTTCTCTTTTCTTTCTTTTTTTTTTTTTTTAAAGATTTTATTTATTTATTTGACAGAGATCACAAATAGGCAGAGAGGCAGGCAGGGAAAGAGGGGAGGAAGCAGGCTCCCTGCTGAGTGGAGAGCCTGATGTGGGCTCAATCCGAGGGCCCTGAGATCATGACCTGAGCCGAAGGCAGAGGCTTTAACCCACTGAGCCACCCAGGCGCCCCAGAAGCGGGGATATTTCAATCTCTGTAATCACGTGAGCCCATTTCTTATAGTATATCCATCAGCCACTCTCTTTTTCTCTCTTCCCCTCTCTCTCCCTCTTTCTCTCTCTCTCCCTCTTTCTTCCTTTGAATAATATCTCTCTCTCTGGAAAAAAAAAAATGTCTTATTAGTTCTATTTCTCTGGACAACTTGGGCTAACACACCCCATTTCACAGAAGTAGAATCTAAGCACAGAGCCAAGATCAACATGGCCGTGGTAAGAGGAGCCAAACTGTGATTTCAGAGTTCACAGTAGATGGTCCAGCTCACCAAATAGCAAAGTACAAATAAAAATGAGGATTTGATTCTTCTGCTTCTCAAATTAGCCAATATGAAAGACAGTGGAAAAAAAAAAACAAACTATATTGATGAGAGATGGGAAAATGGGCACACCTGTGTGGTGTTGGTAGAGTTGTACTACCAGTTAGTACAATCTTTCCAAAAGCCAGCTTGAGGTTATCACAATGCAAACCGTATAGACCCCGTCAAGAGCTGGCTCCTCAAATATCACCAACGCAACCTGTTGCTAAGACAAAACTGAGCTTCTCTCTTTCTGCCTCGAAGGAGACCACCATCTTGAAAATCTCTGGCAATGTCTCAGAAAGGCAATGTCTCAGAAAGCCAGAACTTACTGAGAATGGAAGTTTGGTTTAAGGCCAGTCTTTCCATGGAGGTTAGGAGGCGGGTGACAGTTGCTTAGGATTAGGTAAAAATATCCAGAGTTGGTAGAAACAGCAAGGTGAGGATTTTGAGGGAAAGGATTCAAAGGACCTTAATGACACCCTCTGTCTATTGGTACATATTTTAAAGAGCTGATGGGTCTTTGGGAAGTTTCTGTAATGAGCAATCAAACCATTTGCTTATGCAAGACAGTGAAACCAAGTCAGAGCGCTGATCAACAGGGCAAAGGTGGGGTTTGTTGTTCATTTTGGGAAAAACTATAATGAAGTTAAAGTAGATTTTTATTTTTTATTTTTTATTTTCTATGTTTTCTGTTTTTTAAAGCTTTTATTTATGTATTTATTTATTTGACAGACAGAGATCACAAGCAAGCAGAGGCAGGCAGAGACAGAGAGGGGGAAGCAGGCTTCCTGCTGAGCAGAGAGCCTGATGTGGGGCTCGATCTGGACTCTGGGATCATGACCCGAGCCAAAGGCAGAGGCCCCAACCCAACCCACTGAGCCACCCAGGCGCCCCCTAAAGTAGATTTTAAAGGCTGATGAAACATAAAGATGTTTCAGGTGGTTAATCTGAATATGTCACATGAACTACTGCTCCAAACTTCTTTAAAGGATCACAACAACACCATTAATAATAAACAACTCAAATGTCCAACAACAAGGGAAAAGGCTCAGTAACGTATGGCTCGTCAACAGCGGAGTTTGGCCATTCAGCCACCGAAGAAATGATTGTGGGGATGCATACAATCTCTACTAGTATGAACCACCTCCCAGACTGTGTGTCCTTTTTTTTTTTTCATCTTATAGTTGTCCAGGCTGGCACTACAGGGAAGTGATCTCCAGGATAGTTAGACAGGGGCAGGCTTGGTGTGGATGGGCTTTGTTCCTATAGAAGCTTGAGAAATCAATGGAGAGAAATTCCAATTTTCTGGGGGTGAGGGTGATACAAAGCCCTAGTGTTAGAAGGCACAGACTCTGATTCCACACAGCTCCTGGACAGTGACACAGTGTTCCTGCCCCTCACCCAGCACCTCCTGAGATGCCTTCCCCGCTCCAGGACCACTGTCTTAGCTCAGTGGCCCTGTGTCAGGGCTATGTGCCTCTCTCCTCTCTCTTCTGGAGTTCCTCTTTCGGTTAGTTAACTTCTACTCCGCATTCTTGGTTCCATATGTCTAGCTCCTGGCACAGCAGGCATTCAGTGTATTTTGTTAAGTAAAGGGATAGAGAAATATCTCTCATCAAATCATTTGAAGAGTTATCTGTTCCTTTTATGAAGAGGTCAAAAGACTATTTCTCAAGTGCATTTTGTGTCAGATTTTTCCTTCACCCAGAGGTTCTATAAAAGGGAAATCCTTCTGATAACACATCCCAGCTGATTCCCTATAAAAAATGATCCAAATGGCTCAGCTATCAGGCTCTCCATTTGTTGGTCCATCCCAAGGTAGCAAGGCTGCTTTGTCTAAAGCACAGGGATGGTGTTTGATATAATATATGAAGAGATTTTCCTCTAGGTCTGAGATGGGTAGAGAGAAGTAGATTTGGGCAAGTGCTCTGAGTCTTCCCTGGTTTCTCTCAGAATGTGGGGTCAGATAGGAGGCAACAAATCTGGGGGGAAGAAAAGTATCCTGAAGAATCTACACATCTTTAGAGAGAAAAAAAGCCCTTAAATAAAGTTGAAGAAGAATTTTGGAGAAACCAGAAAGTGACAAGAAACCTGGGTAATGGGAGTCTGATTCCCCTTATTCTTGTTTGGTCTGGGGACATGGTAGAGGGGTGATGTCAGGGAGGAAGTAGGTGCTTGGATCCCCTGTTTTCCTTACCCTTGGAGGGAATGAACCCTACCTTTGAACAAACTAGGGGTTCAGGGTCCAACAGGTGGAACAGAGAAAACGGAACAAGTGCCAACACCCCTGGGGAACACAATGCAGTGAGAGTGGTTTGAAGAACTCAGTCTTGTAAATCTTCCATTGTTGTGTTTGGAGGTTGGACGCATCCTTGTTCCCTCTTCAGTTTCCTTCTTTGTGGAAAAAGTCTCAAAGGAACAGCAGATTGAGTTGTTGGGACTGAGGTTCATCGTCTACAAAAGAAAAGGACAATTGGGGTCCCATTTCTGTCTTCATGATCATGCGAGTTAGGAATTGTGTTTATCGAAAAGGCCTTTCTTCTACACCTGCAGAAAACTGTAGGGCTGAGTTACTTTATCATTCTACTCCTCTCTTCCCTTTCAAAATGGTTTGGTCAGAAGACACTATGATACTGTTCTCTTTTTCATTAGACACAGCAGAATTTTGAAGCTCTAAGAAAATCCTAACCCAGCCAATTTTTAGAAACAGCAGAAAGAATGCATGGAACATCATTGGGTACAGCCACATGATTTAAATTAGATAACTCTGAGTTTAAATTTTTCGAGAAGTAGGCTTTCATTGGCTTTGGTGTCTGCTTCTCCCTGTACATTTCTGTTTTGAGAAAGAGTCAGAATATGGAAATGAAAGGGCCTATTTCAATGAGGAAAGCATCCAACCATCGGTAAAAGAAAAATCTGACCACAATGGTTTAAATAAATAGGGATTGTTTTTCTCTCAAAAAGGAAGTCTGGTGATAGGTCCCCGTTGGTGTTGAGTCAGAGGTCTGATGATGCCAAGGCTATGGCCCCGGGATCCTCTTGGCAAGTCCCTCATGGTTGTCACAACGCTACTCAGGCCATCGTGTCTTCATTCAAGAAAGGAAGAGGCGGAAGGAGGGAAAATGTGATACAATACTTCCCCCACCCCTTCCCTGCAATTTTGCTTTCTGCATTTCAGTTACCCACGGTTGACCTCAGCCTGGAAGCAGCTGTTTCTCCTTCTGATGGATTCTATCATCTCTCATCAACACAAGACACAACAGAAGGGTGAGTACAGCATAATAAGATATTCTGAGAGAGAGAGAGAGAGGCCGCATTCACATAACTTTTATTCCAGTAAAGTGTTATAATTGTTCTATTCTAATATTAGTTATTGTTGTTAATCCTCTTATTGTGTCTAATTTGTAAAGCAAACTTTGTGATAGGTACGTAGGTATGAGAAAAAAAAACCCTGCAGTATATATACATTTTGGTATTATCCAGTTTCAGGAACCCACTGGAGGTCTTGGAACATATACCCTGTGGGTAAGGGAAAGACTCCCTTACTTTTTTACTGGGAAAAAACAATTACCTTCCGGAAGACCCTAGCAGACATCATTGGTTGGAATGATCTCACATGGCCATTCCTACCTTCAAGGAAGCCTGGGAAAAAGAGACTCTTGCTTCCGACCTTCGTAGGATAGCCAGTCAGGAGAATAGGGCTGGGAATGTGCGTTGGCTCCACCCACCTGTCATTTTCCAAATTTGTCATTTCAAATCCGGCACACAACCCGGGTTTGAGATGTTGTCTACTTTCTGTTTGAGCTTCATTGTTCTCCTTGCATGTCTCCAGTTCATGTCAGTTAGCACAAATTAGTTGCCTCAGTGTTTAGACCCTGTAAATACTACTTAAAGGAAGTAACAAACCTTGGTCAAGATGAGAAAAGCACACGGTTTTAGGGGACAGAGGTGGGCGAAGCAGGGTGGGCAAGCGCCAGAAGAAAAAGCTTTGGAGGAGAACCTTCCTCAGAGTGCAGTTAGACTTTGAACCCTGTCTGTCTGAAATACCCTATTATCACTTCCCAAACAGGGGGAAGCCAGTCCCAGTGGGAACCAGACTCAAAGCCTGTAGATTTGGGACGCATTAGAAAAGGCAGTCCCCTGGGGATTCATCAGAGGAGAAATTGGGCTCCTCTTCAAATCAGCTGAACTCAAAACTCTCAGAGGCAAATTGTTCACTCCTTGAGCATATCCATCGTTGGGCCCATTAAAGCATAATGAAAGGACTCTTCTGAGCCCCAGACCAAGCTGGACCTGGGGAGAAGGGCCAGGTAATGTTTAAAGTGAATGTGGAGAGGCTGACTTCCCAGCTGAAAGGCTTTTCAGGAGTTCTGAGAGTGGGCTGAACAAGCCAGGCATTTTCTCGAATGGGGAGGCACTCTCTGAACCCATCCGTCCACAACTCTTTAACTCATCGATTTCCCCGGCACTGGTGGCTCCCAAAGCCCGGGATCAGAATTGCTCACTGCCACAGCAACTTCGAGAATGGCTTCAAATGAGATTTCTCAGATCCTGGAGGAAACAGGTGCACTCTTCTCTCTTTTCCCTCTCTCTCTTTTCCTTCTTCCTCTCCTACCCTTTCCTTTCCTTCCTTCTCTCTTTTCCTCTCCCTCTCCGTCTTTTTCTCTTTCTCCCTTCTCCAGAAGGCAGGGTCAGGTAGTGATGGAAGAGTGATAAACTATAGGGCTGAAATTAGCTGTTGAAGTTCCTACTCCAACAAGAAATGGCCCAGGCCTCAAGGCAGAGGGTGAACAGATGGTGTATAACTTGGACTCTCAGCCTCCTGAAGCATCTGCCCTCGTACAGATTCTCGGGTCTTCTCAGAAGGAAAAGGGGATTGGCATTATGGCTACAGGAAATGAGAGAAATGGGATTGCTCTCCTAGGTAGAATTTGGATACATAAACAAGAAAATAAGAAGGACGTTTTTCTCTTATTGTTGTCTCTTGTGCTTATTCATTTTTCAGAAGCAGCCTGGTTTATGTGGAAGGATTCGACAATTCAATAAATTCAGCAACCTTTTATGGAGTGTCTTCTCTTTATTTTTATTTTATCGTTTATATCTCACCTCTTCCAACAGGAATTCCAGGCAGTTTACACTAAAGGATATAAAAGACAAGACTAATAAAATAGAAATCAGGACCAAAAAAAAACAAAAAACAAAAAACAAAAACAAAAAACAAAAAAACCCAAAACAAAACAAATATTCTAACCACTAAGGTTAACAGAGTGGTAGCTGAGGATTAAAATTTAATTTGAGAGTCCTTAACACAGAGACAAAAAAAAATTCATATTCTTTTCAGTTTCTCTTATAGAAAACAATTTTTTCCCTACTAAATTCCGGAGGACAATTTTCTTGGGGAATTTGGATTTGATTGACATTGTGTAACATACCCTCCTCCTTCCTCTTCTTCATCAGGATCATCAGTGACATTTATTGAGAGTTATTTACCAAGTGACATTTATTTGTTGAATATGCTACATCCTGTTCCAAGCACTTAATTTTTTAAAAAGACTTTATTTATTTGAGAGAGAGCATAAGAGAGAGCACAAGTTGGGGGAGAGGCAGATGATGAAGGAGAAGCAGGCTCCCTGCTCAGCAGGGAGCCCAATGTAGGGCTTGATCCCAGGACCTTGGATCATGACCTGAGCTGAAGGCAAAGTCCCCCAGGCACCCCCCAAGCACTTTAGATATACTACTATCTCATCCTTGAAATAATCCTAGGAGGTATGTGCTATTATCATCTTCATCATCTAGGAGGGAAAAGGCAAACATAGGTGAAGTCTTCCACATAATAGACTTGGTTCCTGGGCTACTGATCCTGCCAACAGGGACGTTCATCTGCTGAGCCTAACACTGAAGGTGCCCTTAAGGACCAGGACTGGCTTGTGCCCAGGGATCCCTCAGCCCGTTCACATGCCCCAGGAGAGCCATGTGCTTTCTTAGGTGGAAGAAAGGGAGCTCTGCCTCAGTCAAGATGCCCTTGACTTCAGCTGATGAAGCTGATATTCTGGTCCTACTGCCAAAGTTGTTCTTATTGTGGAAGGGGAGGCAGAAGGTTGATTCTGGCCAAGGTCTATTATGTCCCTTTTGAAGTAAGAACTGAGAATCAAGGCACTTTTGAGACATATGGTCCCGCTTCATGGAAACTTATCATCCCATGAGCTGCTCAAACCAGAGATGCCTGAACCTTCTTCAGGCACTTTCGGTTCTCTCTAGTGCATCGCCTGCCTCGCTTATAGACTAGAGGGTAATAGATGTTTTCCACGGCAGAAAACCCTCTGACATGGGGACTTGTAGACATCCAGCCCCAGGCAGAAAAGGCAGCAGGATCTGGTGCAGAGAGCAGGCTCCAGGGATGAGCTCCAGAAGCCAGAGGGTCTGGGAGCCCTAAGTGGAGAAATCCACCCCAAATATTTTGGTTTAGTGGGGATCCCACGCAGATACTGTGGGACGGCTGGAGGGGCTGGAGTGTTCTGAGCACCTACTCACGTTTTCTTTATCTCTCTCACTTTTGCACAATTAGAGTCACCTCCACGGGCCTTAGGGTCAGTCCTTCAGAGAATTCGACAGCCCCTCTCTCTAACTCGGCTGAAACAGTCCTTTGGTCCAAGTCAATATCCATCTTTCTTTCGCACTGTCCGCCAGTTGTGGACTGCTGACTGCCGTAATCCGTCACCACAAGTCACGCTTTGCTCTTTGCCTCCAGATTCTCCCTCCCCTGCCCTCCACCCTGCCACGATCTGCACGAGCATATTTGAATTATGTCACATTCCTCTTCATAATCATCATTATTGTTTCTCAAGTGCTTATTATGTAGCAGGCGTGGAAGTAAGAGGGTCACATAAATGAATTCATTTAAGCCTCCACTCTACAGGGTGGGGATGATTATCACTTCACACAAGACGAAACTGAGGTTCAGAGACGTCCCGTTACCACCCAGAGTCTCGTAACTGGTAAGTGGCAGAATTGGGGTTTTACCCCAGGGGACTGACTCCAAGGCGGGCATTTACACCACTCCCTGACCATCTTCACCTTCCACCACTCACTGCACTACTGCGATGACACGTTTTTTTGTTTTTTTTTTTTTACAAAAATGGAGCACGTTTACGCCACTCCATGTTGCTTGCAGACACCAAAAAGGCAGTTTTTAAAATCAACACTTTACTCAATTTTAATGATGAATATTGGGTTGTATTTGCATATGTTGTCTTTTAACTATTTACGAATGCATAGCTACTTCAGAAAATAAATCTCTTAGGACCCAGCATGAAAAAGAATCCTTGTTAAACATTTTGTTAAAAATCGTTTTGTATTGCTGCCAAAACAACAGAAAATAATGAAATTCCTTCGCATTTTATGATATAATTTACATAAGTCACCATGCTCTTCCTAACTGTGAACGTCAAGCGTCCTAGTCTGGGCCCCCTATGGTAACCCTCTTGCTGTCATTATGATTTCAACATTGTAAACCAAGGTTGAGTGGCAACTTTGCCATTTACGTGACACACAGGAGTCTGACTAATTCTTGGAAAGGACAGTGAAGACCGGAACCAGGGAAAGTTTCCCCAGCCCTAAGAGCCTTGAGAAAATGCAAAGCAGGTTCCCAGGCCATCTGTCAGGGCTGTGTGTGCGTGTGTGTCCCCACAACACCCCTCCCTCCCCGCCCCGCGCTGCTCTGAGCATCGTAACTGTCGTTAGCGCCACCTACAGTGTGTTCTGGGGACCTCCAGCGACCTTTTCTTTTTTTTTTTTTTTTTTTTTTAAAGATTTTATTTATTTATTTGACAGACAGAAATCACAAACAGGCAGAGAGGCAGGCAGAGAGAGAGGAAGGGAAGCAGACTCCCCGCCGAGCAGAGAGCCCGACGCGGGGCTCGATCCCAGGACCCTGAGATCATGACCCGAGCCGAAGGCAGCGGCTTAACCCACTGAGCCACCCAGGCGCCCCTCAGTGACCTTTTCTTACTCTACCCCTGACCCTGACTCCCAAATGTGACCTTGGGCGATCTTCTCTTCTATCCAAGCCTAGGTTTTTCTGTTTGTATAAATGGTTCCCCTCCTCTATTAAGGAATAGGCTTTTGTATTCACTGAGGGAGGAAGGTCTTTGAATAAAACAGCAGCATCCAAATTCGTATTTTTCTTTAGTGTTAGAGGCAGCGGAAAGCTAAGCCTTCTTCTATGTGTTCTAGGGTGTTTGTGGGTGGGTGTGGGAACAACCTCCCAATGACCCGAGGACAGAGAGAATAAAGCATTTCCTCTTTCCTCCTGCAGTGCGGGCAACCCAGCAAACCGGTCTGTCTTCCTCTTCCAGCTTTCTGGAGGGGCACAGGGTCAGCCCCACAGGCCTGTATAGTTTTCACAGCCTTTATCAACGACATTAGAGTTAGTTATTATAATCAACACCTCATTGGTATATAGCGGGAGCTGGGTTTTTAAGTGTTCTGAAAATTTTGCCAAGGCAGCTGGTGAAGGCTTGGGGTCATAGGTCACCATAAACACAAATCTAATAGCAGGACACTTGCAGGGCTCTAAATACCTTTATCTACTGGGAGACCCATGCAGCATCCTCGCGGCTCTTAAATCGCATAACAGAAAATTTTATGACTTGGAAGAAGACAATGCAAGTGTTCTAAACCCGCTGCTTCCTATTAGGAAGAAAATGACTGGGGAGCTCAGGAGCCACAGGGAATCGTCAGTACCAGTACCATAAACCATGTGGGTTCTGCAGGAGGAGAAACAATTTCTCGGCTCCAGACCCAGGAGGGATGGAGAGAACAATGAAGGGAAAGGGATCTAAAGACAGACGTTAAAAATAGAAGGAAAATTGGGAAAGAGAAGTCTGCTGGGTAATTCATTCAAGAGGGGAATTAATTTCAGGTCAGACTAAGCTGCTTTGGGTCTTCCCCACTGAAATAAGGTAGCTGCTCAGGGCCCCCACTGACTTTTGCAAAGAGCTCAGGGAGTACCTCCCTCCTGAGGGAGTCTCAGAGATCCCAGGCTCTCTGTGGACTCAGTCCTGCTAGCCATCCCTTCTGGCCACAGAGAGGTTCAAGGGCTGGAGAGGCATTCCTAGGGCTGGAAAGCTGGAAAGCTTCTGCAGACCCACAGAGGGACCCAAGAGGACTGAGACCTCGACAACCCTTGTGGGAGTCCGTTGCATTCTCATAGTGCCCTGGCCTCAGCGCAATTCCCTAATTTTGCAGATGGATTATCAGCGACTTAGGGGGCACAGAATCAATCCATCCATCAATCAAACCCACAGAAACCAAACTCCCTAAAACAGCAAGGGAAGCAAGCCACAGTGAGCCTGGGGCACATAATTCCTTAAACTGCTTTTCTGTTCTACACGCTGTGAGGACCAGAGACCAACTACCATTTGTAATCGGGGTCTGTGAGACCCTTTCTGAGGGCGCCCGGACCCTCAGACCACTGTGTTGCTGGGAACCTCCTTGATGGTTGAGGGGATTTCTACTGTCCCTTCTCTTTCTCTCGAAGGGTGCCAGGATGGGCCCAGCACGGGGAGATGAGCTGGAGGAGAGCATTCTTGCCCAGAGAGTAATCCATGATGGTTTTGTAGCCCATAGACAAGTTACAATGAGTTTAAATGACTTACAATATATTAAAGGATGTGCAAGGGTGTTTAGACACATCAGTATATCCCAAGGCCACGCGGCATATAGCAAAAGCGAGATGTCTCATAAGATACAATTAAGGCAATAGAAAAAGAATGGCTATTACAGAGCAAATAAAGGAATATTTGAATAATCTGAACCTACATAAACAAATAAATCATCTTGCATCCTTGGGTGAAAATAAAATTAGATAATAAACTGTAGGATTGGAAAATTTCTTTGACTGCACAGGACTAAGGGAGGAAAAAGGCTAGCTTGGTTTTAATCCTCATAAATGTTATTAGTGATGTTTAACATCGCAACTGAAAAACTCTACTACAGGCCATTAGATAAAACAAGTAAAACCAGGAAGTGGCAAAGAGGCCTGAATCAGAAGCCTTGCATACTGTGGATGTCTGAGACCCTTGTTCGTGGGCTGGGCCAGGCTACGCAAAATTAGAAAACGTCGCTTGGGGCGTTACCCCAAGCAGAGCAACTTCTGACTCTGCCACTCACCCAGTGGATTTCTTCATAGATTGGCTCATTCTACCAGTATTTGCAGGCAATGATGTTAAGCAGACTTCGCCCTGGGCCGGGGTGACATCAGGGAGAATAAGACAGACAAAGTCTTTACTGTCATGAGGCTTGAGTTCTGTGGGAAGTATATTGAGAATAAACAAGTAAGTCCATAAACAGACAAGATAAAACCAGACTGATAATTGCAGTGAAGGAATGACAACTGGTGCTCGCGGGTGACTGGGGTGGTAATAGGAGAAGAATAAGATAGGGATAGGAGATCCGGGAGGGTCTCTCTGGGGAGCCGAGTGGCATCTGAGCACAGATCTGAATAGTGAGAAAGACATGGTCATATGGAAATCTCGGGGAAAGACCTTGTAGGCGGCAGGAATGACATGTGCAAAGGAGCTGAGAAGGCCACAAGTCCTCTGTACCTAGAAACCGAAAGAACCAGCATGTCTGGGGAGGCCCGGGGAGCCTGGGAAAGGTCTGAGATGCAGGGGATGGGGGTGGGGAGCTAGATCTGGGAGGGCCTTGTCAACAAGAGTGACAAATAAGGGCCTTAATCTAGGTGCCGGGAACCCAGGGAGAGTAGGGAGGGATGCGTTCTGGCCCAGTTGAAAGTCTAGGTCGTAAACTTACACTGGGTACTTGTGGGACCCTCCCCAGCAGAAGAAGGAGCTGGGAAAGGGGAGGAGATAGTGTTGGACATGGGTCAGCTGCGACATGTCCACCAGGGCAGGCTTGGAAAAACCTCCAGACAGGTCAGCAAGCCGTGTTTCCCACCCTGTAGACAGAACAGCGGGAAAAGCCGAGCAGAGAGAACAACGATCTCAAGTGGACCACCCCTCACTGGGTGCTGCTCTGTGCCATGGGGATACTTTACACACATTCACTCATTCTGCCCTAACAACCACCCTATTCCCATCCCTGTTCCAGAGGAGGAAACTGAGGCCTGAGGTGGGGGGGGGCTTAAGTAAGTTGTCCCAAACCTGCAAGTAAGGCAGGGGTGCCGATCCAAAAGCTTGAGCACGCGTCAGCCTGAATTCCCTGCAGCCACCCGCAGACCTTGGCTTTCCAGCCTTCTCAGGACGCTTGCCTGCATTCTGGGAGACGCCCTCCTCCCATTTGCTGAGTCTCCCCTTTCTGTCAATGCCATCTTGAGTAGATGTCTGTTATACGGAGCTAAGAGTCCCAGCTTCCGAATATGTAAACCCCTGGTTGCGGGGGGGGGGGGGAAGAGCTCGTTTCTACATGACAACACAGGCCCCTCGACTGGTGTCTCAGAAGAAAAGGGATGTTCCCATCCCTTCCACACACAATTACACTGACAACACTGTTAATCACAGAAAGCATTTTTGACGCACTTACAATGTATCGGGCACCGCTCTGAGTCCTTCCTGTGTGCTAACTTTATCCAGTCCTCGCTGACAACACAGCTTGCTGACCAGTCTGGAGGTTTTTCCAAGCCTGTCCTGGTGGCCACGTTGCAGCCTGACCCATGTCCAAAACTATCTCCTCCCCTTTCCCAGCTCCTTCTTCTGCTGGGGAGGTTCCCACAAGAACCCAGTGTAAGTTTATGACCTAGACTTCCAACATGGGCCCGAACACATCCCTCCCTACTAGGAAGTGTGTGGCAGTACTCTCTTCCTTTAGGGGAAACAGAGGCACAGAGATAGTTACGAGTTGAATTGTGTCCTACCCCAAAATATTTTGAAGTACTAACCCCTTCATACCTCAGTGTGTGTGACCTTGCTTGGAAAAAGGGTTGTTGCAAATAAGTTGAGATATGTTGAGGTCATACCGCAATAGGGGAGCCCTCCATCCGATACGGCTGCCGTCCCCACGAGGAGAGAGAGAACACCATAGGAAGTTGGAGGGAGAGAATAGAGCGATGGCCCACCTACGAGTCAAGGCACAGCAAGGACTTTGGACAGCCACCAGAAGTTTAGAGAGAGAGGAACAGATCCTTCCTTAGGGCATCCAGAAGGAACCACGCCCACCAACACCCTGATTTCTGATTTCTAGCCTCCAGAACTGTGAGAGAATACATTTCTCTCTCAAGCTACCCAGTTGGCAGTACTTTGTTCGCACAGCTGACGGAGGGGTAGAGGGAGTGTCAGCGGGGGTGGGCGCCTCAGCCTTCGCTGCGTCACGTCCTGCCTAGCAGTCCTGGGTGTTGTGTCCGAAGGGACACCCAAGCAGATGGCCAGCTTGAGCCGCGGGAGAATCACAGTGTGCCTTTCTCTCTCCGCCCCTCCTCACCGTGGGGCTAAGGCAGAGAGGGTAAAGAGTTCCTGAGTGTGCAGGAAGTTCTAGAGGGGGCAACCGACTGCAGTGAAGGCGAGCCCGCTGCACCATCTCTGACAGGGGGTCCCCAGCATCTCTCTCGAGACCTACCCGGACTCGGTGCCCTGGGTGTGTGCGTGTGCGGGAAGCGCCAGGAACTTAGGACTTGTTTGGCCTCCCATCTGCTGGATGACCGTAGCCCAGGTGACTGACTTCCCCGTGCCTCAGTTTCCTCAAGTGAAAAAGGAGGCCAAATCCGACCCCTCTTCCCCCAGTGCTGTTGTGGCAAACATGGCAGTGAAAGGAAGTGTGTCTGGGCCCAGAGCTTTAAAGATGAGACCACGAGCAGACGTCCTCTGTTCTGTCATTCCCCAGCCATGAGGGGCCACAAGGGAAAGCCACAGGGTGTTCCTCTTTCCTTTCCTCTCCTTGGCTTTGTCTATGCTGGGCCGATTGTGGCTTCTCAAGTTTAGCCCTTAGTGTGCGCAGCTCTCCCCCAAGCTTCCAAGTGGGATGATTTACATGAAAAATTAATTGTGTATTTTTTTTCTCCTCTTTTTTTTTTTTTCAAGTGGAGAAATTATTTAGGGCTTTGGGGAAGACGGGACGCTACTTGCTATGCAGTGGCTCATCCCCTTAGCCATCACCCCTGCCATGTTCAGCAAATGATTCTTCTATTCTCTTCCCGGCAGGTGGTCTCGCAGCTACATGTGTTCCTCACATCCAGCAGGGTGCTCCGGGGAACGCAACGTGGTGATGACTGCTGTTTCTAATTACCGCCATATCAGGAGGCAAAGGAAAGAAACTTGGCCGGCTGCTGGGCTGTGGTGGAAGCGCTGATATGCTTGGTTATCAGGCTCCTGGGGACAGCGGGGCCTGGTGGCCTGATTGGTCACTTGAGTGTGGACTTGCCTTTCCCCAGACAAACCTTACCGCTGGATGACTGCCAGGAACCGGGCAATCGTTACACCCTTATTTACTGAGCACCTAGTATGCTCCTGGTTTTATGTCAAGCCCTGGGGCTGGGGTCGGGGGGTTGTGGGGGAGACAAGCAGTCACAGACACACCTCCCTCCGTGTAGCTGGGGACAAGGACAAAAGAAATAAAGAGAAAAAAATTGCTCCGTTTTTCCATCCAGTGGCATTTATTCAGAGCTGCCCTGTGGAATGTATAGTTTAGTGGGGGAGAGAGACAGCCATCAAATAACATCCCAAATAGGCAGGCACAAACCATGGTCAGTGTTATGAAAGCAAAGTACGGAGGTTGGTAGAGCCCAAGTGGGGACCCAATGCCTCTGGGGTTACAGGACTTCTAGATGAACTGCTGTGAGCTCGAATCCGGGACATGGGAAAGCAAGGTTCCTCTAGGAAGTGTTTAGAAAGAATGAACAAGAATTAACAAGCTGCTAGGTGTAGTGGGGAGGAAATTGTTAACGCTGACTTCTAACTTTCTAACTAGAAGCGCTGGAAATCAGGCGCTCTTGTGACACAGGGCACTTGGGATGGGGAGTGATTTTTGCAGGGGAAGCAGCACAGGACAGGACAGGACGACTGGAGATGTTGGGCAAGGTGGGCCTGCAGGTAGCAGGACCCAGGGGTTTGGGGCTGTGACAGGCGGAGGCTTGGGGTGGGGAGCCTACAGGCAAGTGAAGACAGGTGTGGGGGTGCAAGTCTCAAGCCGGGGAGCTGCCCTAGCTAGAGCTGCAGAGGGGCGG
Organism: Lontra canadensis; assembly: GCF_010015895.1. Classification (NCBI taxonomy): domain Eukaryota; kingdom Metazoa; phylum Chordata; class Mammalia; order Carnivora; family Mustelidae; genus Lontra; species Lontra canadensis. The sequence continues at coordinate 2,830,301 of NW_022631049.1, read as the reverse complement.
CAGGGTGCCCCCTTACATAGCCCTGGTGTGGGGTCATTGTGCAGCCAGACCCAGAAACTGGCTCCAGGTCATTTCAGTGAAGTGTGTGTGTGCGTATATGTGGTGTGTGGTGTGTATATGTGTGTGTGGTACGTGTGTGCATATGTGGTGTTATATCCTAGGGCAGGAAAGAGCTGGACCACTGGGGAGGGGACCTTGGAAGTCATTTAGGGCAGCTCCCTTTCTGCCTTTCTGGGGACACATCATCTCTCATCTCTGTCTTTTTCAGTATATCTGTTCCATGTTTCTGGCTCTGTCTGCTAACTGTTGGGTACTGGAGTGACTATTCCTTGCTTCTTCATGACCATACTGTGGCTTTTTAGTTCAAGAATCCAATATTATCCATCTAATCATTCAGTCATGATAAAACTTACTGAATATCTACTGTGTGTCAGGCAGTATTTTAGGCACTGGGGTACAGCAGATATCAAAGCAAGGCCTCTTATTTCTAGTAGGGAAAACATAGTAAACAAATGATACAATACGCTGTGAAGAAAAATAAAGGCGAGCGAGAGTCTGGAACGTGCCTTTGGGAGGGGGTGGTGTGGAGTACCATTTTCCTAACTGCTATCTGGAGAGGCCTGGCTCTGATCCAGTGACATTGGAACAGACTTGAGGAGAGAAGAGAGTAATCCGTGCAGGTAGCTGGGTTGAGAGTGCTTCCAGCAGAGGGGAAAGATGGTTGAAGACCCTGAGAGGGGGCATTGCTTGGGTCTTCAAAGAAAGGCCAGCCTACAAGGTGGCTTGCATGGAGTGGGCAGGGGAGCGCCTGGTGGAGACTGGCCTGCAGGGGAGGGCGGGGAGTAGAGGAGGGAGCTGTGTGACCCTCACTGTAGCAGGGGGGCTAAGGATCAGGAGCAGGGGACAGACTCTGGGCCTGAGCTCAGGCCCAGGGAGAGCAGCTAGCAGGCTCATTGGGATCCAGGTGAGATATCCCCCTATGGGCCAGGGCAGAGCCGGGAAGCTGACGAGAGGAGGTCACCGTCTGGATAGGTTAGAAGGCTGAAGAGTTGTCAGTGGATCTAACTGATTTTGTAGATCTAACTGGATCTTTTAGTTCAGCTTTTTGAGGGAGAGAATCTTACCTGCTCAGAGCAGCCTGTGCATGGGCTGACCAGAGACAGAGAAGGAGAGGGTCCAGTTCAAACCCGCAGCCCTCCCAGGGAGTGAGAGAGGAGAGACTCTGGTGTCCCAAGGTTGGCCTGTTTCCTTCACTCACGCCCGGCTCGGGAATGGTGTTCGCAACAGCCCGACGGCGACGGAGGTGTCCTCATTCCAGCCTTCAGTTTCAAAACCCCGGGCTCCTCGAAGACGGGGAGCTTGCCCTCGCCCGCACAGCGGGTGCAAGGAAGAGCCTGGATCCCACCTTTCGGATTCCGGCTGCTTCTAAAGCCTGCGCTGGGGGAGGAAAACAGCCGAGGGAGGGGACCGGGACAGCGCGGGGACAGGGGCAAGGTCTCGGAGGCCCCGAAGGAGCGTCCGATGAAGGACCGCGCTGACCGTGCGCGCGCGGGAGGAAGCGGCCAGGGAGAGCGCTGAGCGGCGGCCCCCGAGGCCTGGGCTGCTGATTCCGCTGCGCTGCCCCGGGGAACCGGGGAGCCCAGGCCGGGTCAGTGGCCCGCTGGGGGCTGTAGGCAGGGGGAGCCGGGGCGGGGGGTGCGCGGCTAGGAGGACGCTGCCCCCTGCCGGCGGTGCCCGCGGGCACCTGCCGCCTCCTGGCCTCCCGCCCCCAGAGCTGGTCCCTTAAACTTGGGCGGGGTCCTGCGAAACTGCCCCCGCAGGGGCTTCGTTTCCTGTTCCATGTTCGGTGGGGATCGATTTCAGCGCTGCTGTTCCCTGTGTTCACTTTGGCTGACAGCCCCTTGTCTGGGGCCTTGCCATCTCAGTGGCAGAAGGTGAGGAAGAGAGAGAGGGAGAGAGGAAGAGAGGAAGGGTGAGAGGATGGGAGGGGAGAGAGAGGGGGATGAGATGGGAGGGAGGGAGAGGAAAAAGAGGAAGGGAGTGGAGAGAGAAGGAGAGAGGAGAAAGGGAGGGACGAGAGAGGCCAGGAGGGAGGAAGGAGAGAGGCTGGGAGGGAGGGAGTCAGGAAGGGAGGAGAGAAAGGTTGGGTATCACTGCTCACTGTCCAGGTGACGGGGAGAGGGAGCACCCCAGGGAAGGGACATAAAGATGTGGACAACAACCCAACCTCTCCTCAGCGCCCAGGAAGGCAATCTGCCTGGGGGGAGGGCAGCTCCCCTGGCTCTCATTCCGTTCTTTGCACCAGGAGGAGAACCAGCAGTGGCACCAGGCTGGCTCCGAACACCAGTCCCCAGGCCATCATGGAAGTCTGTCTGGATCCCCACCAGACCTGCAGCCTGGCCCGCTCCACAAACTCCCAGGGCCTGGCTCCCCTCTGCTCTCCACATCGCTCATGCTCTCACCTCAGCCCTCCTCCTCCAGGATCTCCTGGCTCTTCTTCTTAACACTGGTTTCCCCCCCCCTTAAGAACAAACGAACAAACAAAAAACCCAACACAGAAATCTGAGTGGAAATCATCTTTAGTTACAGATTTTGGTCAGGATCACTAGCTAATCATGTTGCACTGGAGTGATGATTCCTTACTTTCAAGACTGCAGAGTGAGGAAAATGTTGCCTCCAGCTTGATTTCTAATAGGAAAAAAGAAAAAGTGAAAGCTGAAGCTATCTCAGTTCTCATAAACCCAGGGGATCCCCTGCAAGGGGGGGCATCATCCCTCCCAGTGGAACCGAGGATGAGCCCATAGGCTGTGGCTTACTGTATGTCTGTTCATAAGGAAAAAAGGTGGGACGGACACAGGCTAACTAGGAATTCACATTTTCAGAGAATGACACTACAGATACCTATGTACCCATAGAAGTACATTTTATCCAGACTTGGAATGGAGGCTTGGGAAGGCCAGTACTACCTATAAGGGTAGCAGCGACCATGGGGAAGAGGGGGAAGTGGGAAGACCTGTTAAGTCAGGGAGAAAGAACCAGTGAGGAGAGCAGAGTGCCCATGATGAGCTTGGATTTTTGTCCAGGCTGCAGATGATATGATTTGCAAGATTTTTTTTTTTTTTTTAGTTAATTTTCTAATTTTGGCCTCACAGCAACCTTGAGAAGTAGAAAGAGCTGGTAGATTTATCTGTACTTTCCTACGTAAGATCAACAAAGCTCAGGAAAGATTAAGTGATTGAGCTGAGGACACAGCCCATAAATGAGGGGCTAAATGTTTTGACTCTTTGCTACCTGTTATTTTTATTACTACAAGAAGCCTCTGGAAGATGGACATAGGTTCTACAAAATGTTCAAGTAACCATTATTCCTTTCTTCATTAGGAATTCTGGGTATGCCCCAATAGTTCTGTTGGGAAATGAGCAAAGGCAGTAGAAAGCAGAGTTAACGAAGGCTAACTTTGACCGTGACTTACAATCCACTAATTCAGTTAAGTGTAGGTTCATTGGTCCAAGGCTGCAGCCCTGTTCTCACAGGTGGAGATGGTGACAAGATTTGTGATGATCAGAGGTCAGCTGGTGTTCTTGGGTTGCAAACAACAGAAATTAGTGAAGCAGAGGATTGTGTTGGAAAGATTTCAGGCAGCTCTCAGGGTCCACCGGAAAACCGAAGAACTGGGCAGGGACCGAGGCAGTGGCCTGGGCAGTGGGTGTGGGAGGAGGTGGTACCGATAAGGCAGGAACCAGTTGGGGGCAGCACTGGGTCAATGCGGTCAGAATGAAGGGTGGACTGTCTGGTTCACCTTCCCTGAGTCACTTGTCATCCTCTTGGCCCAGCCTACTTGACAGTGCCAGTGAAGTGACCTGTGGTCAGAAAAGGAAAACAGAATTTTCAGTCACTGAAAGGGGGGAAGCTCGGAAGACGATATCCACCCTTTCCGTGGACCCCTCCAGCCCCATGCCATCTTCCAGTAAAGGAGTTTTGCTAGCCCAGTCCAGGATCTTCTGTGATGTGGACAGTGGGGGTAAGTGAGGAGGGTTGGTGGGGGTGATGAAGGGAGTCAGTCAGTCAACTCAGGGAGTGAGTAGGGAGGAGAGAGGAGGAAGGTCTGCATGCCTTGTTTGGTGCTGGGGCCGAATGAGATTTGGGTTTAGAGTACTTCCCAGATAGCATCACATAAAGCAAAGACAAGGTTCTCCCAAGATGTGTTGTGGTGAGTTATGAATTGAGTCAGGGTTTTTTTTTGTTGTTTTTTTCTTGTCAAAGATTTTATTTATTTATTTATTCAAGAGAGAGTGTGTGTGTACAGGAGCAAGGAGCAAGGAGGAGGGGCAGAGAGAGAGGGAGAGAGAGAATCCCAAGCAGACTCCATACTGAGTGCAGAGCCTGACACTGGGCTCCATCGCATGACACTGAGATCACGACCTGAGCAGAAATCAAGAATCTGATGCTTAACTGACTGAGCCACCCAGGGACCCCTGAGTTGAGTCAGTTTTAATGTACTTCATGAGTTGCAAGCAAAGACTAGCAGTTCCCTTTTATTAATATGTGGGTCCTGGTTCATGTGACTTTGAGTGTGACTTTATGGACAGACTGGATTGGGCTCTGGATTTTATTAAGGTCACAGTGATATTTAGTGTTTGTCATCAAAATTCTTGGAAAGTGAGTGGCCTACAGTTTGCGGGGCAGGAAGATGAATATGCCTGAATTGATCCAGGCCCTTCTTTTTGTCCTTGTTCTGGAATTACTCATTTTAATTTTCTGATGAGGAAAATTTTAAATCTGCTTAAAATTTCCTTAAGGATGTAAAATCTGTAATGGCTTTATTTTCTAGAAAGGGAGCATATTTCTGGTCAGGGCTTAGGATGTACTCAGATGGGTCCTGCATTTCCATTATTATGGTTCCCTTATAAACAGCTTATCATTTTTATTATAAATAAGACCTTGTGAGCATAATTATATGTGTGTATATATATGTATACATATATACATACATATATATATACATATATATACACACACATATATATAGGCACATGATCTAACTCAGTAGAGTTTAATTTGTTAGTCTGTCATGTTACTCGAATGCCAACAGTACTATCATCATAAGAACTAACTTCCAGACTAAGTATTTCACGAGCATAGTAACCCTGTGAGGTAAATCTACCCTTATCCCCATTGTACAGATGAGAAGAGTAAGGTTACTCATTTGTCTATAGTCACACAGGTAATAGGAAAGAACATCCCCAACTGGCCCATTTGCACAGTTGCCTCACTGATTAGTTCGAGCTCCTACTGTGGCTCATTTACCACGATGCTCTAACATTCAGAACTCAATCTATTATACTAGCATCATTAAGAGAACTAAAAAAAAAAAAAAGCCATTGGTAGGTTAATGAATTAATTTTGGATTAATTAGGGTTTGCTAATTAACTAATTTAAATCTTTCTGGGGTATTTACTATGTGCTAGGCCCTGTGGATGCAGTAGTGAGCTAGGATAAATGTCTTCCAGACATTTCAAAGGCATCTTCGAAGATGTCTTCCAGGATCTTCAAGCCTGGTGGAAATGTCAGATGATAATCAAATAATCCCCAAAATTAAATATAATTATAAATTCTAATAGGGATACGTTCTTTGTATCTTCACTACTACTGAAGGACAGTAGTAGTGATAGATGGAGAAAAGACAGGAATGAAAGGGAAACAGTTAGATATCAGCCATCCACCCTTCTCACATTTCTTGCGTCCTGTAGGTATACAACCTTGTCAATTGCCACGGACAGAATGACAATCAGCAAGATGTAGTCCTTGCTCTCAAGAGGAAGTCAAGGCAGAAAACCCGTGTACGTGAAGAACCAGAACCTTATGCCATAAAAACATGCGTTAAGATGACAGGATGATGGAGTTAGCATATGACAGCTAACATCTCTTGGCACACTTGGAAGTACACCCCCTGGGATAACTCAATACTCCTTAAAACAGCCCTCTTGGGTGAGTACTATTCTTATCCTCAAGTGCATGGGAAGGGGATGGAGAGCAAAGAGGCAACGACAGATCGCAAGTTTCTGCCTAGTGGCTGGGAGAAATAGAGGTGGTGAGTTTTAAGGAATGGCTGGAAAGTGGCAGAAAGGGAGGGACAAAATGTTATGGGTATTCAGAGTGGGGACAGCATACTTCTGGCTGGAGGAATCAGGAGAAACTTCCTGGAGGAGTGGTATATGATGTGGGCCTAGAAGGATGGGGTGAATTCTGCAAGCAGAGACTGGGGCGGTTGGCACAGATGGTGGCACACACCAAGGCAGGGCACGTGGCGAATGTGCTGCACTGGGGATGGCTCTCCCTGGGAGCTGTGCGGAGCAGCAGCTCCTCTACCTGGCTGTGCTTCAGTCTCCTGGAAAACTTTTTACAAACTTCGATTCCTGGGATCCACCCCAAGGCTCTCATTCAGTAAATTAGAGAACACCAATTTTTACGAAGCATCCTTCATGAACAGGATACATAGGACGGTAGGGTGAGATGGGGCGTGGCCAGATTCTGCATGGCCTGGGGCTTGGGAGCTGGGAGTTTGCTTTATTTGGTGGGACAAAGCTGAGAGAAGACATCACCGGACCCAGGCTTTTTCCAGGTCAGTCTGTTGCAGGATGTTGGGCTTTTCCTTGCCCAAAGGCAAGGAGACTAATAGTGGCTAGTTAATTGCACCTGCCAGAAGTTCCACCCAGGATGGGGCAGTGAGAGTGGCCAGAGCATTCCAATGAGTCCCGGTGGCAGAGTCTGCAGGACGTGGGACCCAGAAGGATGGGGAGGGGATGGAGAGCAGCTGGGCTGTGTACTGCACGGCCACTTCTGGACCGGGTGGCCAGACACCACGGTGGTCTCCTGCGAAGTGTTTGCTCCACAAAGGAAGATGAAGGAGGGCGGCTGGCCAGAGGCCTGAGCCTCTCATGACACAGGTGTCTGGCCTGAATCTTTCTCTCTTCATTATGTCTGCCCGGGAGAAGCTTCTAAGATAGAAGACTCTTGGAAGCCCAGGTAACATTTCAAAAATCCTTCTGGTGGAAAGGATGGGTTCTTGTATAGAATCAGAAAGGAAGCTGGATGCAGGAACAAAGACATCAAGACCGAGGCCGAGGAAAGCCTACCGGTTGAGTAGATTGGTCTTGGCTCAGAGACAGAACAGTTTCAACCAAATAATAGCATCAGTGATTGTAACGCTAACAGCTACTGGGTACTAAGTGCGGGATGACCACCATGTTAGAAGCTTCATCTGAGTTATCTCATTTAGCCCCGAGGAATGCCAGTGGAGGCATTCTTAGCTCCAGTAGGCAGACGACGAAACCGAAGGCCGAGGTCCCCCAGCTCCTGAAGGGCAGAGCCGAGATGCTGTTTGAGCCATTGGTGGGGCCGTGGGGCCTGTGGGCAGTATGGTGCTTGAGGGTGTCATGGGTGGGGGGAGCCCCAGACCTGGAACCGGAACCTCCAGGGCCAAATCCCAGCTCTATCTCTCCCCAAAGCCTCAAACCCAAGCCCAGTTCTGGCGCTTAAAAAATGTTCACAGTAGTCCCTGCTCTCCCAGCTTCACTGGGTGGCTGCTAGGCTTGAGTGAACAGAGAAGGAAGCAGAAACACCAGAGGTCCTGCTCTGCCCGCTGCCAATGCAGGGAGGACTCACTCTGGTGTCATTTACTCATTTAAAGGGCAAAGTCTCAGGAGAGAGTGTAAGAGACCGCTCCTCTCAACTCCATACAGAGCAACAAACCCGGAGGGCCAACTCTTGTGCCTGGCGGACGCTGGAAGGTTCCCGATGATTGATCCTCATGCGAAGGGGCAGGGGAAAGACATGAAAGAGGAAGGTCAGCACTCCTACCCTGATGCACAAGAAACAGTGGGAATGAACAAGACATTGGAGACGTCCTTTTCCATGAACTTCAAAACCTGGGAGACGACTGGATCAATAAACTGTCATTTTGAAAGCAACTAAAGGACGGGAAGGTGATGATAATCAGCGGGGTGCATGGGTTTGTCAGATACAAATCTTATAACACTGGAACAATTGCTTTCCATCCCAAGATAACTGGCTTTGGCTGGGGGCCAACAAAAAGTAGATTTAGGGGAATATTGAGGTTCAACGAAGAAATCACGCTCACTTGAGCTTTCTCTGAATCCTAACTCAGGGAAGCGGCAGCAAACGCCCTAGTTCTTCTAAATGAGGGGAGTGGTGGGGGGAAAAAGAGGAATGAGAAACTGCAGTTTGCTCATCTTGAGACTGTGGCTGAGTTCGCTTCCTTTCCACCTAAGGTGAAATTCTTCCACTGAGGCAGGGTTGACCTGGGGCTGCCAAGTTGTAGAGGAAGAATATTTATTGATTGTGTTCATGCATTTTACAAGGAAAGAGATGCCCGGGATTGCTCTGAATCTGTTTTATGGTGTAACTGTTTCTTAGAGCGAAGTATTTTATTTTTAAGCATCAGCTGTGCAGAGCCTGGTGGTCCTCAGCTGCCTCAGGCAAGTATTTTGTTTTCCGAACTAGAAACCAAGAAAATTTAAGGCAGATGTGCAACCTTCCTCCTCTTCGAGCTCCCTCCCGCCCACCAGCCCAGCCCAGCCCCGATCTGGGGTGAGACAGTGAGGAACACTCTGGGTCTGGGGTGACGGCCCTCTCCCCCAGACTCCAGGCCCCAGCTGTAGCATGGCTTCGGGGCCCTGCGGGGCTGTGCGGGGTTGATTGTTTAATCTGGTGCTGTCTGTCTGATATACGAGCAGGAGGATCTGTCGGATGGGGTTTATCTTACCTCACCAATAAATGCAATAAAGCCTCTGCGTGTCATGGTTTGTAGCTCTCGAGGCTGATAAAACGTCGACAAGCCTTAGGATATGATCTGCCCATATGGTACTTACATGATTATTTATGGTTTAGGTGTGAGTCTCGTCACTCACTCTTCCAGCCAACATTTATTGAGCACCTACCATGTACCAGGCACTGTGCTAGAAGCTGCTGATATAAAAATAATTGAAAGACAGCCCCAGCTGAGGGTTTTTTTTTTTTTTTTTTGACACCCCCTAGCTCTTAAAAGTCTGGAGAGAGTGGAAGGGAAGTCTGACACAGACGCACATGGTTGTGGTTCAGCGTGATGAACACAAGGATAGAGAGATGTCCACAGGAGACAGGAGAGAACTTGTGGGGGTTTCTAGAAGAGGCTCTTTGGAAGAGGAAGGAGATTGCTTATCTGGGTCTTAGAGGACTCAGTAAGTGCTTCCCAGACAGTCTAGATTGGAAAGCCATTGGAGGCTAAACCACCGGATCAGAGAGTTGGGGGACCCTTGAGATAAATCAGGGTGCTGTCGCTGGAAGAAGGGGAACTGGATGCCAGGCAGGCTGAAAGATAGCAGAGTTGTCTCTAGAATTCCCAACATGACCTGAGTGCCTTGAACTGGAAATCTGGGTTAGTCTTGACCTCCACAGCACGTGGGGATCCACCATAATCACGTGTTGCAGATTCAGCCTTGCTCCCCAGCTGCAGGGTGGGGCCCCTTGAGAAGCAGCTGTCAACAAAGACTTGCCTGTGAAGGGGTGGGTCCCTTGAAATCCACTCTCCTTTTTCCTTCTTTAGGCTCTCCCTTTCTGCCCCAAGAACAGCAAGCACTTAGCACCTTTCCACCAGGGGGGCCCCCTCACTGTCTTGATGTCCGCCAGCTGTGGCTGGAGGCCCAGCCAGGTCCACTTCCTGATTAGTCCTTGAACCTCATGAGCTGCCCCAGCCAACAGGGCCATACAGGGCTGCATACCGATTCCCCTCACATATAGCTAAAATGTCCCCCAGTATAGGGGAACTGCTGCTGTAGGGAGATTAGGACACATACTGTCACAAATGGAAGTGACAGGAAGCTACTTAGCCCTCAGCTGGAAATGGTCCCTAACAGATGATCAGGGTAGTCAGGGTTTTCATACTTCATGACTCCAGGCAGACTGGGAGGGGAAGGAAGCTGGGATGGGAGCAGAAACAAGCCCTGGGCAGGAAGGCCTCTGGGAGTAGGGCCAAGGTCAGATCCAATGTCACGGATGGCCCGGTTTCTTTGGTACCACTTCCACTGGCTCCTTGGCCAAGGGAGAGAGGCTGCAGCCAAGGAGAAAGAGCACCAGAGCATGGATGGGGAAACTGGAAGCCTGGGCCCAGCTCTGCTTTGAATTGGCTGAGTCACTCGGGACAAGTGGCTTTCTGTGTCTGTTCCCTCATCTGTGAAATGAGGGGTGGCCCACCCATGAAGAGTGTTGTGAGGGTCACAGAATATGAGGTGCTCTGAACTTCATCTGCTTCCTCACTTGTGCATGGGAGGATTTGGCTCTGTCTCTAGGCCCTTTACAGCACTAACATCCAATAGCTACTTTGAAAAATGAAAACCTTCAATGCAAATACTTAGTGTTATTTTTGTTGATGTTATTATTCCAAGTGGTAAATGAAAGATCTCACTGAGGTACTAAAGAACCTGCTATTCTCCACTGGCCAGTTCTTAGCCAAAGGGAGCAGAGCAGCTCTGAGCTTATGACTGACCAGATGCTTCTCTGAGGAGCAGTATCATGGCGGCCTGCTTGCAGAGGAGACTTTCACTGCAAGAGGAATCATAAAGGAAATTGCCAGCATCTCCCCCTGACAAGTTATTCAAACTTACTTAATAGCAAAAAGGATATTTCTGGTAAGGAGTGGGTATAGAGGTAAAAGAACTAATCTGACTTTGGCTAGATTAAAAAAAAAAAAAAAATCTTCTAAGCGGGGACCCATGCAGGGTTACAGAGAGAAGCATAAGATTCCTCACTGTGATGCTGGGGGAGCAGGACATCTGAGCACAAAGCATATAATAAAGGAAAGTTAGATGAGAATATATGGAGAGTGGCCAAGAGCCACAGAGCATTCCTTGGTTAGTTGGGGAAATGAATGGCAGGGAGTGGCCTGTGAGGGTGGGAACAGGTGCTGTGGGAGCCGCGTGCATGATGCTTGAGGTTTAAGAACTCACAGGGAACGGCCAAGACGGCAGCTGCCTCGCTGGGTCCCACAAAAACAGAGGTCCAGGAGCCAAAGGGAAGGGGATGTGGCATGGGATTCATTAAATCCAGAGTAGACATTTCCTTCTGTATTGGCACCCTCTTGTACCTTCTGCTTCCCCAGATTCACTTTGGGGCTTGGCAGATTTTGAGGTCTCCTACAGGAAGGTTCTCAAGAAAGAGACCTCTGGCTTAGGAAACTGTGTATGTCAGCTATGGGGAAATCACTTGTTTATACCTTACAGGCTTTCTCTGGGGCAGATAGGAAGCAAGAATGGATGGGAAGTACCATGGGGGAAAAAAAACTGAACTTGGGGGCCACCTGGCCCCACATTTGGATCTCCTACAAGTCACTCAAACTCGCAGGGTCTCAGTTTTCTTATTTGTAAAATGGGGTTGATTCTCACAGCTGGTTGTGAGTCTGAGTCAAAAGGAAATATTCAATGTGAAAGAGCTTTGTCAATTCTAAAGTTATTATCGAAAACTGAACAATGCTGTCTGGTGTGGCTCTCCACTTTCTAGTTCTTCAAGCGCCATTTCCTCATGTGTGAAACGCAGATCCTAACAGCACCTGCTGTTCAAGGTCATCCTGAGGAGGAACCCAGGTGATGTGTGTGAAGTGTTTAATTTAGGGCCCGCTCACGGGCCATGTGGAATCCATGTTTGTTCCTCTTCTTCTGGTAGTTCAAAGCTTGGTCATGAGGAAAGTTTGAAGCTGGCAAAAGACTCCATTATAAACACCCTGGTGACTGTCACCTCTGGAGAGGATCTAAGGACTAAACCAGCCTTAGGTCACCTGTCCAGTCTAGCAATTCACAAGCAGATACAGTTTAGCAAACTGTAGCTCAGAGAGCAGCCTACCTTGATCTTTCCTGCCTCCTTTCTGGGCCTCTGATCTGGGCAAGCAAGAAGCAGCTGACAAATGGAGTGAGGTCAGCAGAGAGGACCCGGAACTTGCCTCCCACAAGCGGTTCTTACCACCCACGCAAACCAAGATGGCCCCTCTGTGGCCAAGCGAGCAGCCACATTGCTGAGGACCAGAAGTGACACCGAGCAGTCCTGCCTGCCCCAGCTCCATGACCAGGGTAATTGAGTCCTATGAGCTCTGGGCCAAGCAGGCCATGAATCCTGATTTGCTAGGTCTGCTCATCACAAAATAGTGCCCTGCCCTGGCTTGGGAAAGCTCAAATTGTCTAGCACCAAAGCTTGATTTGTCTCTCTCGGGCACTTGCTTGGAGTCTTTGAGGCTCTCTTTGCCTTGTGATGGATATTCCTGGTCCTACTTGCTTCTCCATCACTCAACTGTGTGGGCAGCATTCGGTGTTCTACCCGCAGGCCTTTCTCTTCTCCCCTTGTGGTCCCTGGGCAACACCACCCACTGCCTTGGCTTTCACCATCACATCGTGCTGATGTTGTTGGAATTTCCATCTCGATCCCCACCTCTCTTCTGAACTACGTGCCTATATCTCCAGCTGCCTCCTAGACAGGTTCATTTGCATGGCCCATGTGACTTTGAACCCCAAACATCCCAGACCTAACTCACGGCTTCTCCTACGTTTTGGGCTCCATCTGGGAACCGGATCATATGCTTCCCGGGGTGGCACTTCATCCAAGTCTGTGGGATGACTTGGATGACTAGAGCTCAGTGTGTGGGCAGGACACATATTCCTGGAGACTCCATTTTTATGGAAGGTAGGCAAAATACTGTAGAATAGAATGCAAAATCTGTTAAAAATTAAGGCAGAACTTAAGATTTTAAACAAAATGTGTCTGCAGGAGTTGCCTCAGACAGTGCCCCCAGTTCTCAGTGGGGGACAAATTTGTTCTTCCCATGAAGGACTCAAGTTACTTTGGGTTAGAGCATAAATATGCAGTCATTGCAGGAAAGAGAATGAAGAACTCCCAGCCAGCAGGTGGAGGTTGTAATTGACTGAGTGTGTGATCGGGGGCTGGTCAGCAAAGGATCCCTAGAAAAAGGAGTGTGTTTCTGTGCCCTGACCAGGGAAGGGGCAGTCATGCCAGTAGACCTCCAGACCTACTGACTATGGTATGTCTAATGGTGTACTAAGCCAACTGGGAGTGTTCCAGAACCATTGGCAAGAGCGTGTAATAGCAAGTTGTAGGCTGTGGGGGAAATTTTTATTTTTCCTTCTACTATTTGCTCCTCCCATTTTCATTCATAGTGCTCATTAATGTTTGCGATTCACCCTCCCTTATTCTAAGACCACATGTTTCCGGCACAGTCCTACCTTCCGCTTAGGGGTGGAGCACAGGGCGAAATGAAAATGTGCTACGGAGCACATTTCATTCCTCCTGATTACAGTGTGAAATCTTAAGACTTTTGCGGGTCTACTAGAAAATAGGCTGTGTCCACAGCTAGTTTTGGAGTTGTGAACGTGAGGCTGGAGCGGCTGGACCCACTTGGTCACCATGCAGTGAGACTCTGTCTGAAAATGGCATCAACCAAGAGGAGACAGAGACAAGAGAGAGAGCAGAGCTCTCGCGTGAAGTCATGCCTGGTGTCAGCTCTACTTCTGGCTTTCTCAGTTGTATGAACCAGTCGATCCCCCCTGTGCTCAAGCCAGCAGGTTGGGTTTTCTGCCACTTAGAACCAGGAGAATTCTAATGGCCTCTCGCTCTTCAGGCCATGTAAGCCTAATGGCAACTGCGTATTTGTTTCTTCTCACTTTTTCCTGATTTCGTGTCCTTATTTCATTCATTATCATGATTCATTTCATTATATTATTATTATTATTATTATTATTATTTGGTCACTGTTGATTTTCCAAGTGGTTCTTGCCAGGGAGAGTGAATGTACTGATTACATATGTATATATATATATTTTTTTTTTTCCATCCAAATAACAGGTTTTTTTTTTTAATTATAAGGAAGTAAATGGGTTTTCTAATTTTATAATTTGGTCACTGTAAGCCCAGTTCCTTAGAGAAGGTGCAAATTGGGTTTCTGTCTACAAAAGATGGAGGGTCAGATTCTAGATTGTGGAAAATGGGCCAGAGGAGTAAGTGTAGACTCTAGGCCTTTTCCCTGGAAGAACAACGTAATACCAAAGTGTAGATATGTGAGCATTGAAAACCTTTTACCTCCTTGTCCTTCAAGAACCACCTGAAATGTCTCCTCCTCCCCTTTTCCCATTCATTCAGTGATGACTTACCAGATATTGGGTATGCATAGTGGAGAAAACTGACAAAAACACCTGCTTTTATTGAGCTTGTATTCTAGCGAGGGCAGGAGGACAATAAACAAGATAAGTATGTAATCTAGATAGTAACGCACAAGTGGGGAAACTGAGATGTTTTAGACAGGGTGATCGGAGCAGCAACTCTGAACCAAAGACCCAAGGAGAGTCAGGGAAGTATCCGAATGGTCATCGGGGAAGGGCACCCAGTTGAGGGAACGTCCAGTGCCAAGGCCTGAGGCCGTGGCTGACCTGGCAGTTTGGGTGGGTGGGTGGGACCAGGAGACGGAGTTGGAGAGAAGAAGCCAGGGTGTGCCCGCACGTAGCGGTCAGGGTGAGGGGGTGAGAGGCGGGAGGGCTTGAGGGCTTTGAACAGAACAGTGACAGGATTCAACTCGTATTCAGGCAGGATCCCTCTGGCCACCGTGTTGAGGATGGATGAAAGAGGGACCATGCATGGAAGCAGGAGAGCACCTGGGAGGTGAGGGTGGCCTGGTCAGGAGTAGAGGCTGACAGGATTTCCTTATCGACTGCATCGATAGCCAAGATTGAACAATGGTACTGAAGTTTTATTTTATTTTATTTTATTCTATTTTATTTTATATTTCATTTCATTTCATTTCATTTTTTATCCTAAGTACTGATGTGTCAACTTTATTTATGCTATAATACACACTTACAAATAGAAGTGTTCCTTCTCCAGGGCTGTGGCTGCTTTAGGGTAGGGTGCTTTTAGTTCTCCATCCTTGTCTCCCCCAAATCTGTGTAGGAGACACTTCTGCAGGGAGCAGATTGTGTGTCAACGTGGAAAGCACGACATGCCTGGGAGCCTGAGCAGCTCTCCCTTTGGGAATGCTTCTGGAAATGCTGAGCAAGGAAAGGCGGTGCTTTCCTCACTGTCTGGCAACACAGGCAAGCAGCGTGGTGGTGGAGGTAAAGCTCAGGACCAGTGGTGGAGCAGACTCGGGTTTTTCGAGGTCAAGGGATATCAGGCCTCTGGGGTGGGTGAACTGGGCTTAGTGTCAGGAGCATCAGTGGTCTTGAACCACGGCAGGTGGCATGCACTAACATGATGCAGAGCAGAGACCAGCCCTCTGGAGACAATTGACAGTGGCAATGGCCATGAAGGACATCCAGGTCAGAGGCTTGGTAGAGTCAGGTGAGCCAGGGGTGTGCCACTAACTAAGGTGAGCAGAGTGACAGCAGACAGAAGTGGTGTAGAGAAGTAGACAGATAACAGAACAGGGAAGAGACTGATAATAAATGGAAAGAGATAATCAAAAGGCTTCCCATCCTTTTGGATATTCTCAAGGAGGTACAAGAAGGCAAAGGATTGAGATCATGCCTCTTGGTAGGTGAGTGAAATTGATCTAGGGGTCATCCTACAAACTATTAACTATTGACTACAACTTGCCCAGGGTAGGACCTAGGGGATATTCTGATTTATAAGTGTTGTCTCTATAGGACAGTTCTGTTGGTGATTATCAATGTCCTCTGTTCTCTAGGGGTATTAGCAGTGCTAAAGTTGTTTCCTTCTGGGTCTAAACCACCTCATCATTTGTCTTCTCTTTATCTCTGTTGGTTGTTGATGCCCTATACCGACCCATGTCCCTTACTGACCCCTACTGGTCAACACTATTTTGGTTGCTCCCCCATATTAAAGCTTGTAGAAGGGTTGTTGTGTCCTCCCGTCTCTGTCCACAACTGTTTGTGAAGATTAGGCTTTAATGTACACAGACTTCTGTCTCAATTGTATAGCCTTAATCAATTTGGCTCTCTTTATTTCTTTTTTATGAGATCTATTGTCTTCTGATTACAAAAGAAATACATGCCCATGGTAGAACTCAATTGATTTTCTAGAGCTTTTATTTTAAATTTGCATTCCCTG
Organism: Lontra canadensis; assembly: GCF_010015895.1. Lineage (NCBI taxonomy): Eukaryota > Metazoa > Chordata > Mammalia > Carnivora > Mustelidae > Lontra > Lontra canadensis. The sequence goes on along the minus strand of NW_022631049.1, from coordinate 2,814,185 downwards.
TGAATGCCCATCTGGGCAATTTGGGAGATGCTGAAGGGCAGCTCTCCTTGAATGCAAATGCGTCCTGTGAGCCTTTGCTGGTGAAAGGGTGTCTGGGAAACAAGGATTCACAGCTGAGTGCTGCCTGGACAACCTTCCTCGTTGTGCAAACATCCTTCCCCTAGAGTTGTTTTTTGTCCCCCACTTTCAAACAGGCTTTTAGCAACAGCAGCTGGAATTAAAGGCATTCACTTACCAGAAAATATGGGCTTGCCGAGGCTTTGTTGTTTCTCATTTCATGCTCTTCACTTGGACAGCTCACATGCGATTTGAAGGGCTACGACCTTTGTGCAAAATTCTGTAGTTCACCCGTGTGCCGATTTTCTTGGGTACGCGATTTGGCTTCTGAGTGTGCAGGAATATCATGCTTGTAGTCTTTGGTCAAAGTAAGAAAAATCAGGTAGCTAACCAAGGCTAGCTGCTATCACATGGGACGCATTTTCTTGTACCTTTTTCTTCCTCCTGAACTCATTGAATGCTACGGGTCATATACATGAAATTTACCTGTCTTCATAATCGCCAGGAAGAAGAAAAAAAAAGAAACAACCCTCATGGAGCATCTAGTTTGTGTCACTCACTTATCTTCTGGGACACATAATCCTCACCATGACTTTTGGGGTAAGTATGTCCCTACTTTACAGGTGTCCCTGAAACACGGATGAAGAAATCAGCATTCAAAGAGGTTAAGTACCTGCCCAAGAATTTGGAGTCTGTCCAAATGGAGTCTGTCACCAGATTTGCTGTAACCTTGGATAAGTTCTTAAATGCTATTTCAGGGCAAGGGTCAGAAAAATTGCAACTTGAGGAGAACAAATTAAATTGTTTGTTAAATTGCAGAGACCAAAGGTGTTGATTTTCTGTCCATTTTTTTTTTTTCCCAGTTCTTTCTCAGCCCTATATTCTTCTTTTTAAACAACCCAACCAGCCAGTTGTCCAGGGATTGATATATGGCTGGGAGCAAACTTGTGTGAGCGTAGGCAGGAGAGCCCAAGGAAAACCTACTGGCTTGGCTGATGAGGGTGACAGCTTGGTAATGGACCTCTGAGAGTGTATATATGAATTAAGCACCTTTCACTTCCTTTGCTGCAAAAACATCAATTAAGCTTGATTAATCCATGGGTTTTCCCCACTTTCAGGCAGAAGAAAATCAGCACAAATTGGCTGGAGTGTTTTTTCCTCTAGGTTTTGATCGTTAATCGTCTTTGGCTCCTTTCTACCCTCCCCCCCCTCTGCCCGCACCCTGCCAAAAATACACCCCCACACTGCCATCTCTGGCACCCACTGCCAACACTCATAAGGCAATTTGTTTAGTTTTGAGTATAAAGAAGATATGCATTCCATGTTCTGAAGGCTGAATCTATGGAGAGGGGGCCAGGCTACTCACTGAAGGCTGGTGAAGGTTTGTTCAGAGCCCGTTTTGCAGGTTGGCGAAGTTGATTGGCTTTGACATCACAGTCTGGTCCCTGGCTGGCTCTGCCGGGCACTTGAACCAAACAGATGTGTCTCTGCAGGCCTCTCCATCTGACACCAGCCGGAGAAAGCCTCATTTGTCTTTGAAAGGCCTCCCTCAACTCATACTTTTTTTGAAATGATGCTGGAAACGCCATGCTGCAAGGTTCGATACCGGCGTGGACCTTTCCCTCATTCCAGAGCCCGGTATGCCAGTGTTTTGGGTGACTCTAGGCCCCCTGGGTAGCATCCCCATTCCCTGGGGTGAGCAGACTCCTGGAGGTCATCTAGCCGCCCCTCTGCTTCTAGGCGGGACACACCTGCACCTGTCAGCCATCGCCTGTCTTGCAAGGGCAACAGTTTACTAAGAGCCAATAGAGTGGCACTTCCTTTTCTGTCCTTCCCACATCTCTGCAGGGAACGTCAGAGGGAACACGCGAAACCGCTGACCATGCAGCTGCTTTGTCAGTTTCATTCATTGTCTAATAGGTATTAATCAGCCCCACTTTCCAGATGAAGAAAGTGAGGTTTAGAAAGCTTTACTTTTTCTTTTTTTGAGTAGTCATAAAAGTCAGGCTTTGTACTCCAAGTTGAGAGATTATAAACCCCACTCCCTGAAGTTTATTTTTTTAAAGTCGTGAAACACATGAGTCACATACAGAAGTAGGTTATACGTAAATCTCATATTTACCTGTCATTGGAAAAGAGCTAGAACAGTTCTGTTATTTTAAATAGAACGTTATGTTATTGTGTTATTTTGTTTTTTAACTATTGTGTGATTACATTTGATGTTTAAATAATAGTGGAAATATTTCATATAATTTTCACTTTTTGGTTGTGAAGAAAATTCGGTTCTCTTCTCCATCTGCCCAGAGAGGTCCGCCCTGCAGACAGTACCCCATGGATGACTCCCACTTCCACCCCCCGTAAGCCTACTGTTGACATGGGGCTGCCATAGCATTTTAAGTTCTACTTAATTTATATCAGACTGTGATTTGTAGTTCTTTTTTCCTCTTGTGACTTGTTTTTTACTCAATTTTTGTATATTAGGTATCTATCTGTGTTGTTAAAAGTGATTATAGTTCCTTCATTATAACAGCTACATAGTACTTTATCATATGGAAAGCCATAATTCTTTATTCATTCTCAAGTTAATGTGCATTCTGGTTATTTCCAATTTTCTGTATTACGAACAGTGCTGCAATGAATGTTCTTTTTTTTTTAATTTAATTTTAGGGGTGCCTGGGTGGCTCAGTGGGTTGGGCCTCTGCCTTCAGCTCAGGTCATGATCTCAGGGTCCTGGGATTGAGCCCTGCATCGGGCTCTATACTCGGCGGGGAGTCTGCATCCCTCTCTCTCTCTGCCTGCCTGTCTGTCTGTCTACTTGTGATCTCTCTCTCTGTCAAATAAATACATAAAATCTTTAAAAAAAATAATTTTATTTAAATTCAGTTAAATTCAGTTAATTAACATATTATTAGTTTCAGAAATAGAGTTCAGTGATTCATCAGTTGTATATAACACCCAGTCCTCATTACATCATGTGCCCTCCTTAATGCCCATCACCCAATTACCCCATCCCCCCACCTGCTTCCCCCCCAGCACCCCTCAGTTTGTTTCTTATGATTAAGAGTCTCTCATGGTTTGTCTCTCTGATTTCATCTTGTTTATTTTTCCCTCCCTTTCCCCTATGATCCTCTGTTTTGTTTCTTAAATTTCACATATGAATAAAGTCAAATGATAATTGTCTTTCTCTGATTATTTTGCTTAGCATAATACCCTCTAGTTCTAGCCACATCATTGCAAAAGGCAAGATTCTTTTTTTGATGGTTGCATAGTATTCCATTGTATATATAAACCACATCTTCTTTATCCATTCATCTGTTGATGGACATCTAGGTTCTTTCTATAGTTTGGCTATTGTGGACATTGCTGCTATAAACATTGGGGTACAGGTGCCCCTTCAGACCACTACCTTTGTATCTTTGGTATAAATACCTAGTAGTACAATTGCTGGGTGGTAAAGTAATTCTATTTTTAACTTTTTCAGGAAGCTCCATACTGTTTTCCAGAGTGGCTGCACCAGCGTGCATTCCCACGAACAGTGTAAAAGGGTTCCCCTTTCTCCACATTTTTGCCAACATCTGTCGTTTCCTGACTTGGTAATTTTAGCCATTCTGACTGTGTGAGGTGGTATCTCACTGAGGTTTTGATTTGTATTTCCCTGATGCTGAGTGATGTTGAGCACTTTTTCATGTGTCTGTGGCCATTTGTATGTCTTTTTTGGAGAAACGTCTGTTCATGTCCTCTGCCCATTTCTTGACTGGATTATTTGTTCTTTGAGTGTTGAGTTTGATAAGTTCTTTATAGATTTTGGATACTAACCCTTTATCTGATAAAATTTTTGCAAATATCTTCTCCCATTCTATAGGTTGTCTTTTGGTTTTGTCAATGTTTTCTTCACTGTGTGAAAGCTTTATATCCCGATGAAGTTCCAATAGTTCATTTTTGCCTTTGTTTCCCTTGCCTTTGGAGACATGTCTAACAAGAATTTACTGTGGCAGAGGTGCAATGTACATTCTTACATGTATCTCTTTGCATATACATTTGAGAATTTCTCTAAGAGTGGATTAATTAATTAATTAATTAACTCATTTTCTCTAAGAGTGGATTCAGAGCATGCATTTCATTGGTTACTTCTGAATTGCATGCCAACATGGTTGCATCAATCTACACTCCTGTTAGCCACATATAAAAATTTCTTTTCTCCACATGCTCATCAATGCATGGTATTGTTAGATGTTTCTGTTGTGCTGATATGATGGTATAAAATGGAATCTCACTGTTGTTTTCCCTATCCCCATGGAATGTGCTGCAATGCTTGTCACTGGGACCTTGTCCGGGGGTCGGGGGGAGACTATGTCCCCACAATCAAGATGGCTCCAGGGTCTCTGGGTCCCAATGACAACCTTGTGGCAGAGCTGGAAAGAATCTCTCTGAAGATTTGCTGCAGTTGATGGATGCCTTCCCTTCACACATCATGTCTCTTCCAAAACCCTCTGCTGAACCTCAGACCTTGTGTTTGGAGTAAGTTAATGGAGCCAGGATATCCTTGGCTTTTCACCCGTGAGAGATCTGAGGTCAAATGGCCTCAGTGGACCTGTCAAACATCTGGCAGTTGTCTTTGTCTTGAAGGCTATTCTGTCTCTAATCTCTTCATTTCCATGTAACCTCTACCCTAGTTACCCTTTCCCATAAATCCCATAAAACACTCTTTGGGTTGGTGTTTCATGACCACTGGTTTATGAGTGAGTCTGAGCAAACATACCGTGTTGTATCCAGGTCCTCCTCCAACCTACTCCTCGAAGACGGTCGTTTGGAGCTGTCTCTCCTCTCTTTCTCTTTTGTTGATCTATGTTCACTGTTAAGGTCCAGAATAGAGAACTAAGATTGTTTACTGGCTGCCAGAAAAAGTAGGATTGTAAGACTCAGCTCTGGTTCCCTCCTCTTAGATCCATTCACATAGTTATATTCTGATATGGGAACGAATTTAATGGGTAGAGAGAACTTTGGGAAAAAGGAACAGGAAAGGTAAAGGAAGATGCTGTAGTTTTCCCAGAATGTGATATGGTGTACGGCCTGAGATCATGAAAAGCGTGTGTGCTTTTGGAGTATCCAGGCCTATTTGAGTTCCAGTTTTCCACTTACTGGTTATGTGACCTTGGCCATGTTACCAAGCCTTCATCTCTCTGAGACTCGATTTCCAGGTTTGTAGACAACTTTTGTAGAGTTGGGCAGTTTAGAGATAATGGATGTGAATCACTCAAAGATCAGGCACAGCTCTGAGCAAAGCCAGGTCAGGGCCTGATTGAACATTGTCCATTCCTGGCTCACTCCTCTGTCTAACACACACACACACACACACACACACACACACACCACACATATATAACACATATATACACATGCCATATACACACCCCACACACTAACCACCCAAGAATCACCCCCACATAGCCCACATATACACATATACATATACCCTCTCCCACATATACACCCCACCCACACAGATTACACACATCACACACACAGACCTACTCTAGGTGGTTTCCCATCCACTCAGCTGACTTGGTCATAAAGGACAATCTCTGCTATAACTTGAATATCCTAAAACCCATTTTGATTTCCCTGGGAGAGAAAAGAATGCAGTTTCATCACTTTACCTGAGACGTTCCAGAAAGTAAATAGAGGGAAAGAACGAAGTCACGATCCAGGAAAGAGGTTTTAAAAAAAAAAACAACAACAACCCAATAAACTGCCCATCAACTTGGCTATTTGGTTGTAATTCCAGCAGAAAGGTCCTGGGGAAGAGCAGGTCAAAACTATTGTCTAAAAATGTAAGGGTTTTGGATGATGATTTGTCTCCTCTTTTCACTGGGAAGTTGGCTCCTTGTTTACTCAGAGGGGATCTCTGGAAGAAATAAGAACCAGGGTAGTAACATCACCTTAAAACCGTGAATATTGGGGCACCTGGGTGGCTCAGTCGTTAAGCATCTGCCTTCGGCTCAGGTCATGATCCTGGGGTCCTGGGATAGAGCCCCACATCGGGCTCCCTGCTCAGCAGGAAGCCTGCTTCTCCCTCTCCCACTCCCCCTGCTTGTGTTCCCTCTCTTGCTGTGTCTCTCTCTGTCAAATAACAAATAAAATCTTAAAAAAAAAAAAACCCTGAATAGTGTTATCTTCCTCAGAATGTCTCAAATGTATGTTATGTGATTATGGAGCACCTTTAGGGATGTGTCCCAGCTGACAGCCATCTGCTCTTGTCAAATCCCATGAGCTGTGGCCAAACAGCAAGTCGCTTAGATTCACGTTGGATTACAGTTTTGGGTTCCAGTTTCTAACCAGACAATGAGAAAAATATACACCATCAGTTTTCAGGTGTATTTTGTGTTATGTACTACAATATTTAGGGAGCACCGCCTTTCCACAGAAGGAATTTAATTTCTTGAGCAGTACTGGGCTCAACCCTGACATGTGGTCTCTCACCATGACTGCATGAGGTGGGGGGGAGGGGCTGCCATTCTCCCCATTTTACAGGTGACAAAACCGAGTCCAGGAACCTGCTCAGTGTAACACTACTTGCCAGTGGTAGAGCCAGGATTCACATGCGGCAGCTCAGCTCCGGAACCCAAGCTCCCTTCTCCTGTGCTCTGTACCAGAGGTCACCCAGTGTGGTGCTGCTGGGGTTCACTGTCATCGGGGGCAAGGCCAAACTCAGGCTATCAGGAGAGTAAGCCCTGCCTCGCAGGAGACTTGATGATGTCTCCGCAAGAAAAATGACCGTTCGATTACATGCGGGCTTCACAGGCAGAGCAGTGAGAAGATCAGCTGGCAAGAACCTGGGGTCTGGTTTTCTTCTCTGCTCGCCTCTCACTCAACTGATTCTTCTGGGGAATCTCGGCATTTGGGGTGGAACAAGCATGTCCTGACCATCCCTGCTCATGCCACATCCCTGGCCCTGAGGCACTGGCTGCCAGTCGGGTGCGCAGTCACTGGAGCTGACCTGAAGGGCCCCTCCCCATTTCCCTGTCCTTCCACCTCGCTGAGGAGCCATGAGCGGACATCTTGCTGATGTCCTGAGGTGTTAGCAGCTGAGGTGTTAGTCCGAAGGGCTGGGGGAGAGGCTGAGGGGACAGCACCTCCTCCTGTGGGGGAGGGTGGAGTTTCCACTGTGAAGAGGCAGAGGACACTGGAAGGTGACTCATGACCAGAGTAGAGGACTGCGTGGAAGGGGAGGGATGGAGAAGGGAAGTGAGACCAAGGTCTGGGGAAGGGACCTTCGTGAACAATCCAGTGAATGAAGGCTGTCCTTTGTAAACCGAAGTGACCACCTCGGCTTTCCCACCACATGCTGCCATCTGAGACTCTAGCCTGCTCTGGGCTTGACACGGAGAAGGTTGAATAAGGAGAGCTCGAAAGAAAAAAAGGAAAAAAGCACGATAGATGCTCCCAGCCAAGAAGGAGCCAGCAAGCCCCCTTCCTTCCTGGCGGCATCATCTCTCAAGAGATGTGGCGTCTCACTGTGGCACAGAAGACCTCTCCGAGAGCAAGGCCTGTTGTAGATAGAGCTGTCACACTGACACAAAGGATTTCAGGATGTTGCCCCCTATGGGAGGGCATTTCAGAGGGAAAGTCCCATTTAGCATTGAATTATATGTCCTTTTCAGGCTAATCTCAACCCAGCTCCCAGAGGGATCCTATTAAAATTTAAGTCAGACCATGTCACTTCTCTGCTCAAGATCCCCCCCACTAGCTCCCCATTTCACACAAAGTAAAAACTAAAGTCTTCCCAATGACATCAAATGCACGTTTTGGTGATTATTACTTCTATGACCTCACCTCTTTCCCCCCTCCCCTTCATTCACTCTGTTCCTGCCACATTCCTCTCCCCAGAATGTGCTGCTGCTGCCTCAGGGCCTTGGCACGGGCTACTCCTCTGCCTGGAAATCTCTTCCTCTACACGCCTGCATGCCTGTCTGTCCACCTTTACGGAAATGTCACCTTTTTAGTGAGGTTCCCCCTGACCACCCTTTTCAAACTGCAAACGCTTCTTCCCTGGCCCCAAACCCTTCGAATCCTTCTCACCTTCCTTTACTTTTTCCACAGCAGCTGCCACCAGAATCCAGGATACTCACTCATGTATTTATTGAATATATTTAGACTCTTTCCCATCACAAGGACAGAAGCTCCACAACAGTAGAGATTTTCATCTGACTTTTCCCTAGTGCCTCAAATGGTGCCAGGAGAAGCTTAATACGAACTGTTGAGTGAAATATTTCCCATAAACTGGCATTCCTCTGGAGACTAGGGCTCTGGGGATCTAACTGAGATGCCTCCCGAAGCTTTGAAGCTTTCATGTTCATATTGCTAGTCCTTCTGTCAGTGTGGATGCTGTCAGCTTAACCCTTACCCATCCACAGCACCAAGAAGCTAGATGTTCTCTGCATACACCTGCCTGGTCTCTGCTTCTCAGATTGGGTTGCACTGACCCCAAGAGCTGCCCACACACCATGTTGGAGCCCCACACACCATGCCCTGGGGTACCCTGGAGTGACCTCTTCCAGCCCAGGCTCTCTGGCTTCCTGGGCCCCCTGTCTAAGTCTTGACCTGATGGTCCATGAAACGGAGCTGCTCCCATTCCTGGGTGGGCCTCCTGGATGCATGTTCCTGGCTCTCCTAGAGTCTGTCTCTGTTCCGTTTACTTTTTCCTTGAACCAGAAATTTGGGAACTGAAAGCTGCAGCCACGGGTGAAGAGCAGGGTGGATATGTGCACACTCCCGGACAAGGGAGTTAACGGCTTTCTTCCAGGCTGGGGATGAGAATTGCTTTGTGTTAATTTAATGAAAATGACACAGCAGAGCCTGAGTTAAGACCAAAAATGATTCAGAAATTCTAAAAGTTAGGATGGATCAGCAGGTTGAGAACTCTTTAAAATTCTAATGAGCTTTTTAGCATTTGCGCTATTTGCTGGGCTTAAAGGAACACACCAAAAAACAAAAGAACAAGAATTCCCTTTTAGGAAGGACAGTGATGTCTAATGCATCTATTTCCCTCGATGTGTTCAGTTTTCATTTCATTCCGAGATCCTGCTAAACTCAGGAGGTTGCCTTTGGCTTTTCAGCACTGCAGGGGATGATCTAAATCTAAATAATAATAAAAAGCCACTGCTTTTATTGGAATTTTATTTTATAAGTTGATGGAAACATTTCATATACACATTAGGTTTTGTAACCCAATCTTGGTACTTGCTGAGTCCCGGAGGGGCTGTTTCACTACTTGGGAGTTCCCTGGCGTTTGCATTACTCCTCCAAGGCAGAAGGAGAAAATGTTTTCAGTGAAGGCAGAATAATGTTTTTGTTTGAAAGAATTCACGTGTAAGTCGGGACACACACATTCACAGGCGTGCGCGCGCACACACACACACACACAAAAACACACACTCCCTTATACATTCTTTCTCTCTTACAATGGCTATATCATAAAATTATAGAGTTTTAGAATTGAAAGGACCTTAGAGATGATCTGTTCTCACACTGAATTCTTACATATGAGGACGCTGCTGCCCAGACAGATGAAGTACTTCATCCAAGGTCACCGGCAACGAGTGGAAGAGTGCAGACTACAATTCAGGTTCCCTGACTCAAGTCTAATTTTCCTTCTGCTACAGCACATTGACTTCCAAATAAGATAATGCATGTGAAATCATTTTGAAAACTGGAATGCATTATGCAAGTATTGGGTGGGGAGTGGGAGCATGAGAATGAGCTTTTTTTTTTTTTTTTAGGGACAAGGCTGATATGCTCAGGTCTCCTTCCAAGCGAAGTGAATATATGTGATGTGAGTCACACAACATATTTCTAATTAGGCTTCTGGATTTGGCCTCCAGTAAATGAGCATCAAAGGGGTCAAACCAAGACACATTCTTCTTTCAAATTCAACATGTATATATCCCATCTTTTTCCCTTCCTTCTCACCCTCTCTCTCTACCTCCCTCTAGTGCCCACATTCAGTTATTGCATGTAAGCCAATGCAGCATATACGCCTTACAAAATGTTTACGTATTTTTTAATTAAAATTATCTGGTCTATTTTTTATATCAGCAGCTGTTGTCAAGAGCATTGTTAGAGTATTTTTCATATCGACAGGAATAATTGGCGGATACAAAGACTTGGATATTGTTTAAAAAAAGTCTTTAAACTAGTTTGTGATTAGCATGAGGACATATTTAAAGTTTGCTTGTTAAATTGTTTTCAGTACACTTGAATCACATAAAAAGTCCTTATAAATAATTGAGACATTTTAATGGCAATGAGATATAAATGTTTTAAGGTAGCAGGCCTACTAAGTGAACTAACACATGATTCATCCAAAGAAGTACTACTTTAACTATTTGGAATACTGGTAGTTACTATTATCACAGATGACTTGAGGGATTGAAATTTTATTTTGGTACCATTAATAGATTAATTCACTAAGTCATATAGTAACTACAAATAATTTTTCAGTGGTCTTATGCTAACCTCTCTGCTATGTGTATTTCAGCCCTGATCCATTATAAGTTCTGTGTTCTCTTAAAAGGAGTATGTCTGACATTTCAATATTCTAGCCGGGTCCCTTGTTATGAAATATTGGCAACAACACCCAAAACTCATAGGAAGAAGATTCTTTGGTAGTCTTGCCTAAAATCTCTGGATCGAGTAAGACAAATAGGTTGCTAGCAAACTCTATAAACTCTGGACTCCCATCTCCTGACCTTAAAAGGTCTGTCCAAAAACGTGAGTGATATTTACAAATGAGAGCCTTCTACCTCGTTCCCAGCCCTTGTCAGGCTGTGACAAAGAGTTCAGCGTACACGCTGAGGCTCTGAGCACCTTTTCCCTGCTACCTGCCTTGATCTACCAGCCCTCAGCTGTCCTTCCACACCCTTCCTTGCTTAGATACACACACGGCACCGCCCCCCTGTTGCACACACGGCCACACGCTTGCACACCTGCATTCTGAAGGCTGGAAGAGGGGAAATTGTCAAGGTGGACAGTGGGCTCAGGTGTTGGAGGAGCAGCGGGCATGGGCTGTGGCTCTCCGGGCTGCTGCCTTGCTGGGCACGGCTCAGCAGGAGACCGTAGTCTGAGGATACCCTGACTGTCTCACCCTCTCTTGAAGAAAACTGTCAAGTAACAGAGAATGAAAATGAAGCTACAAAATAAACATTTTTAAGGTTTTAAAATATAACGTAACACCCTACTTTAACACTTTAAGCGCCATCCAAAAATTCAGTCACATAAATTGTAGGGGAGCCTGATCGCTAGGTTAATGAGACGAGATCGGCGTGAGCCAGCAACCCAGGGCCGAGTTGACTGCCAAGTGATTGATATTGGAATGGGCTTTAGCAGAAATGCTTGAGGGAGAGGTTTTAGCACTCCTGAGGGAGGAAGTTGGGGTGGCTACCTGTACTTTTTCCACCTTCCTCCAGGGACAGACGTCTCTCTACCTGTACGGGAGTGAGTGACCCAGGAGAGGCCAACCGCAGCCAGACAGTGGCTGCAGACATGGTTCCTGGGACAGACACAAGGCAGGTCTGTCAGAGCCCTTCCCTGAGACTGTTCTGTCTTCATGAGGCTGTAAGGGCCCGTGTCCAGGGGACCCGGGTGGATATGCAGAGAAGTAGAGAGGGCCATCTCAAAGAGAAAGTTCCAGTGCTGTTCTCCCTAAGGCCAGTTGTACCCACTCACGTCCCTTCTTGCAGTTTAGCATTTTTTCCTCTTTTTGGCGTAAGCCAACTTTAGCTTCTGTTACTTGCAACTGGAAGACCCTCGAAAGATAGAGATGACTCCACGGGTCTGGAGTCTGAAGACGCAGTAGTCAGACAGTGGTCACAAGGGACGAAATCCCATCTTTAGTTAGCTTCAGCAAGAAAGAGACGTGTTGGCTCAGGGAACCAGAATTTCCAGGAGATGCTCTCATTTTAGACACCCAAATGGTATAGGATCCCACTTTTTCTTTGACCCTCTCCTCTTTCCTCAGTCTTCGTTTCATTCGCCGTGTGGCTCTCTCTGCCCATGTCAAATAACCCCCTGCCTCCCAGGGGATGGAAAGGATAGGGGCCCAGAAAAGGAACAGGAAAGGCAGAATAGAAACTATGAAGGGACAACAAATGTGGCAGAGAAGTGACATTCAGGTAGCCAACCTTGTGGAGAAGTCTTCTGGTTTCCCCCGGGAGGGTGGGACCCTGGGAACCGGCCACATACTTGTTCAGAGTTCCCAGCAATGCATGCTTCCAGGGGTGAGCAATCTTCTGGAAGGAAGTCAGTGCCCTGGAGAGCAGGCAGCCGGGGGAGGCGGGGGGGGGGGGGGGGGGGTAACACAACGAGAAGGACAGGCCAAGGGCCTCAGCCAATCGTCCTACATACATGAGGCTCAGGCTAGGACTTCCAGGGGATGGATAAGAAATCTGCCTCTGGGGACTTTTCTCTCTCTCTCCTTCTCCTTTTTTTTTTGTTTTGTTTTGTTTTGTTTTGTTTAATTGATAGCTTTTCTCTCCCTTTGGCTTGACCTGCGTGACCAGGAAGGGAGAGCTGACTTAGTTGTCGAAAGCAGACAACTTCACTAGAGACTGGGGTGTGTGTCAGCTGCAAGGTGTCACCCAGGATTTACTGCCCTAAATGGGTCAGGTATAAGAAACAACCATTGGCTTTTGCTGACGATCTCAGATGACATCGGGTAAGCCTTGAGCTGCTCAGCATGGGATGTCTAGTAGATTCCAGGATGTGGAATTACTGAAATCCCTCATCAGTCGGTCAGTGTCTTCCCTGGGATGCATCTGAAAGGCCCTGAAATCTTTGTCAAGTGTGGTGTCTTTTTAGGCTCACCCTCTCCTTTCTCCAGCACACAGTGTTTGGGGAAAAAAAAAAAGGGTTGGCGAGAAATTCCAGGCTGAGAACTGAATTAAAAAGGAGGGAGCTGCCTGGCTTCAGAGGACAACCGTGGTTTGGGGGCAAAGTAGATAATCTCATCACCATCGCAGGAAGGGCTTGGCCCCTGGAGAAACTCCAAACCCCAACGGCATTCAGAGGCTTGTCAGGTTTCCTGTGCTTGTCCTTGGCAGGGCCATAAATCCATCCCAGCTGAGAAAACTGTTGACTTACAGCCCCAAACCAATCAAGTTGGGCCTTAATGAACACAAACTGGTTGGCTGCTTCCATTCTTGAATTTGATTCTGGATCAAAATACTGATTTAAGGCACTTTAGATTTCCTGCACTCCTCTCCACCCGGAATGAGGAGGTGGTATAACATTGATGTTAAGCCGGGAAGGCAAAGGGAATGAGGGGGCAGGCAGGCAGGCGGGGAGGGGTTAGTTCTAGGCTCAGAGTCCATCTTCTTGGCTTGGAGGCCATTACAGTCCACATTGATGGCTTGGGTTTTAGAGATGAAGACTGGCATGTAGCCTGGTATCAGCTGGAGATGCCAGTGGGGTAGAAGGCAGGCATGGTTCCTGCCCTTCTAGAACACAGAGTCCACGAACAAATCAATGAACCTTATCAAAAATATCTAGAAATGTTCCTATTAACTGGCATAAGAGAAACTATAAATGAACGCAGCCTGGTCGTTCCTACAAAGGACTCTGGGTGGGATCAGGAGGCGTGAGAAAGAGAGGAGGGGGTTATGGGGGCCAGATCTCTGGCAGGCACGGGAGGAGCTTCGCTTAGGTTTTAAAGATGGAAGCAGAAAAAAAAACTGAATAATTCATCACTTACAACACCCACTGAGAGCCCTCTATGTCTGGGACATGGCAGGAAGGATGAGGGGAAGGAGTGAAGCCAAAATGCTCCCCCATCTCTTTAATTCCAGGGTGTCTCCAGCCACCTTCCGCCCGGGGCCCACCCATGTGGGCTAGAGGGAGAGAGGAAGGTGGGAAGGCAGCCAGATTGGAGAGGGCACTGTCCGATTTCCACCCACCACACAGGACTGGGTCGTAACTAATGAGATCTAAGAGCTGGCCCTGTGTTGGGACATGCTGGCTGTTCTCCGGTCTCCACAGTGGGGGAAGTGAAATATTACATCTCTCCTCATTTCTCCACCACATTCGGGGATAATGACTGTCACACTGCTCTATTTGTTCTGAAGGAAATCAAATCTGCCTCTGAGCTCCCACTTGCCAGTAGTGAGAAGTCACGATTGGTTACAGGTTAGCCTCACTGCTCCCTTGGAATCTTGTGGAACTCTCAGAGGACACAGGCAGAGCATGGTCTTCTGGGGCAGGGCCTCTGGTCTCCACATTCTTAGCGTCGCTGCTGAGGAAAGGCCTAGAGGAACGGGGTGACCCATGGCTTCTAGACCAAGGGGGTTCAAGCTGCCAGGCCTGACGTCCGTCCCTGGGCACCCACATCATGGCACCCCTCAGAGAGAGGGCACAGTGGAAACGCTCATCCTTTCCTTCCCTTTGGCCTTGAAGAAACCACCCATTTCTCTTCCTGGAATAGGCTGTTGCTCCTCTTGTACCCCCTTTCTTAGTTGGCTTAGTCTTCCAAACCAGGTGCTTCTATGGGGAGGGGAAGAAAGGTGTGCCTGCACACACATGCATGGCTATCTCCTGGACACTGACAACCAGGGAAACTCCTCCCAAACTAGGGAGCCCGACTGTGCGACAAAAGACCTTTTGGGACGTCAGAGGTAAAAATGCCATCCAAATTCTACCGTGAGCAGCCTGTGGTGAGGGAATCCCCCCCCACCACCCACTGAGGGATTGAGTGTTCAGTGACTAGAGTGTGTCCCAGGTGAAATGGCTGCAGATGTGTGAGTAGAAAAAGCTGTCCCCTGGGAGGGACTCATTCTGAGCCTTAGTACTGCCTTTGCAGCCTGGAGTGCAAGGGTGAGTCACGTCCTTGTGAACGGGGATGCTGAATGCTGCTCTTGTCTCCACAAACCCTGGCTCCATTCTTGCTGGGTGCCCGTGGTGCCCATGTCATTGAGAAGGGGCTGCTGGGGGCAAGGCTGGGGCGTGCAGCTTCAGGGAGCCCCTTCGGGGTCTTGTCTCTCCAGCAGGCTGCAGAAAGGGGAGGGACCCTCAGAAACCAAGTATCCAGGGCCTGGGGGACCCAGCCAGGAAATGGGGTGGAGGTTGGAGCTGCTGGGCTTTGGGGAACTCATACTGCTGCCTTTTTGCAAAGGGTGCCACGGAATGCCACGGAATACCACGTAGTTCTTGGGCATCTCATTGTCAGTGGCACTGAGTCACCAACAATTCCTCTCCTCCCTGGATAGGCACTACGGCTCTGTCACATGTTCTATTAGATCCTGACAATTGATCTCCAGTGGATTTCCTTTGAAATTATAGGCTGTCTTCTGCAGTATGGAGCACATTTGGGGTTGAGTTTAGTAGGTGATCCAAATGATGTGTTAACTGAGCCCACGGAGAAAAAGAAAATCCAAATAAAAAGCAGGAATAAAATAAATAGAGGAACATCTTCCCAGCACGAAACTGCCAAGTATTAACGGCTCACCGATGGCTTTCTTCTTTCAACTTGTTAATGTTGGTTGCAATAATTTATTTTAAAAAATACAATAAACTTCTCTCCTTATTTGTACAGTCTGTATTAGCGACTGCTGTTGTCATACTGTTATCACAGCTGTCTATCCTGTCGGAAAGCAGAGCGGTAAGAACCTTTCGGGGCGTTTTTGGCCTGTCCCTAGAGGACAATTGCTCTTTCTCGTGTGCTCTCCTGGGCTTTGCGAGGGCTAGTTTTAAAAGGATCCAGAAATGAAGTCCAGTCACTTCCTCTGGGAAAGACTATTTTAAAGTCAGATCTTATCACAAAGATAAGTTTCTCCCTTGTTATTCTTTCCCAACTTTCTGTTCTAAATGTCATCCTTGCAATCATTAATCACAATGAATAGGAAGTTATAATTAATAGAGGCCCAAACCATTCAAGTGGAAGATTATTCTTTTGAATTCTTGTATTTTTCTTGAAAGATGTCCTTGAGTTAATTATTTAGTATTTGGGATTTTTTTTTTTCCCCACAATCTTGTTTCCAAAAAGAACAAATCGATCGCAGTAACGTGGGGGTTGAGGGCATTCTGTATAATGTATGCAGGAGACAGATGTTAAGGATACAAACAAGGCTCTGGGGGCTGCTCCCCCTGCTGGCTTTTTAGAAAGGAGAAAGAAGAGCTGCCTTGACTCAGAGAGGCAGCACCCTGAGACGCCCTTAGGGTACAAAACCCAGAGGATTGTGGCCAGGGCCAGGTTCTCTGGGAGGCCAGTTGCAAGAGCGGGGCTGGGCTGCTGCGTGCAGCGGGTGAGGAAGAGAGGAAGCTTTCATGAGTACAGGAGGGTTTCGTGGCTGCAGGTTCCCCAGCCTGCCATTCTGTGCACTGAACAGTCCTGTCTTTTCGATGGAGGCATCCTGCGCTCCCAGGGTTGACAGCCTCCGTCACACTGGGAACGTGGAAACTTTAAGTCCTAAGCTGGAATATGGAGGCAACCATTTGACAAGGAGACACTGGGAGTGCAACTGAAAAACCATACACAGCTGTAGTCTGGGTCTGTGGCTGAAAGGGAGGGGCAGAGGATGTGGAAGCCTCTAGAGGGTTCTCCCAACAGCCTGTCTGTTCCCTGATCTGCTGGCCTGGACTTTGCAGCTCAGCTTCTCTCCTGGCGCGAGCTGTAGGATCCCGTTCCCAGGTACATTCCATATTTATGTCCTGTGTTCCCTTGCCGGTCTCACCGGTGCCACTTGTTTCTGAAAATGACATCATCGTGTCTATATTTTCCAGGCTCAGCAACTTCCGGGATTCCTGAGCCCCAGGGAGGAAGCCGAGCGCTGCCAGGCTGCTGTGCACTGCGGGGCAGCTCTGGTGTCGGGTGACAACGTCGGGCCCGCAGTCCTGCCGACCTCACATCACCCTGCTGGCCTTGAGAAAGCCCCAGATCCGGATGGAATTCCACAACAGAGAAATGCGGCAGCTAAGGTGTCATGGCTGGAATCCTGGACAATACAAGGGTGGGGATGGAGCCGTATGCTTAAATCTGAGTCTGAGGGAGGGACTACAGTTCTCCCACTCGCTCATCTGCCATTGACACAGCTAGAGATTCATTCTCATGATGACAATGTTGAGTCCATGCAGCCTTAGAAAACTGTTTCCAGTGCTGAATCTTGGTTGTAAATAGTGACAAACATGACCCCAGTTGTTCCCCTCCCTATAGCCACTCACAAAGAAATGTGGCTTTGCAGTTTTCTCCTCAGAGAGAAGGAATCTAGTTCTCCCGCCCTGTGATCCGGGCTGCCCCTAGCCTCCCTTTGACTAGTGGAATGTGGCCGAGCGATGGCATGCTAGTTCAGGGCGTTGACCTCAGGAAGTCTTGAACACTTCTACTCCCTTTCTCTCTCTGTCCTTCTCTGTCTCAGAACCCTGTCACCTAGAAGACAAGCCCAGAATAGTGGTGTTCAGCAGAAGAGAGGCCACATGGAAAGATGGCCAGTGGTCCCAGCCTAAGGACAGCATAGACCATCTTATAAACTGCTGATGCCAGACACCTGTGAAAACCCAGCCAAGACAAGGAGAGCAACCTACTCGGCTGTCAGTGGACTGCCAGAGCGTGAGCAATCCTGGCTGAGGCTATAGACTCCCCAGCCTACACATAGGCTTATAACCAATCCTCAGTGTCTCCAGGTTTTGGGATGTTTTGTTACACAGCAGTAGCGCACACACACACACACACACACACACACACACACGTGTGTGTGTGTGTGCGTGTGCGCGCACATATATACGGCAGTTGGTTCCAGCCAAGGTAGACTTCTAGAAGGTGTGGACCATTCCAATAACAACCAGCACACCCTCATGCTGCCCAGTGATGTCTTCTGGCCAGCCAGCCATCAGCCACACCTTCAGTCCTATGGGCAGCCTCTCCCCTGCAATCCCTCACTGCCCACCTCTGGGGTCTGCAGACCGCTTATGGAGCAGAATGAGGGCCTCATAGCTGCCTGTGAGGAGGGTTTGTAAACCCTGATGGAGAGGAGCTCGGGTCTCTAGGGCTTCAGGACCACCGAGCCCTGCCCAGAGGCCTTGGAACTGCAGGTGGGGCGACTCCTACTTTTACAGGAGCTCCTTGCCCCTTAGGATTGCTGGGGCTCAGGAAAGCACCACAGGGTGAGGCTGGCATGGCCCTCACAAAAGGGGGCGCTCTTGTTCCCACTCCTGCTATTGGGATTGTGGTTCTACAAGCCTAGGCTGCAAAGAAGCAGGGCCCTACACTTTGGGGTGCAGAGTGAGCCACAAGCTTGCTGCTTTCTCAGAATCCTGACTTAGGCTTGCTCTTCTCTCCCTCAAGTCTGGAGTTCCCACAATTAGAGTCAAAGTTGGCCTTTTAAAATGATGATAGTGCTGGGACACCTGGCTGGCTCACTCCATAGAGCATGGAACTTTTGATCTCAGGGTCATGAGTTCGAGCCCCATGATGGGGATAGAGTTTACACACACACACACACACACACACACACACACACACACACGATGATAGTATGTGTATTATCTCATTTGTATTTTTCTCACCAATGTCAGGTAATAAATTTTATTCCCACTTTTGAGGAGGAAATCAAGGTTTAGCAAGTTGACTAACAGCTCAAGGCCATGCTGTCTCTAAAGAACAGAGCTGGGATTGAACCTGTGTTGCCTGGTTTGAAGGGCCCAGCTTTCACCCACTGTGCTACACCAACATAGACAACAGAGCGACAGAGGATGCCTTCAAAGGGCCACTGTGAGTCCTACCTAACTGGGCAGAGGGGGTGGGAGCTCAGAGTTGTATCAAGTGGTTTGAGTCAGTGTCCCCTCACAGTGAGAGAAGATGGGGTCCAGGACCCCTCAGTTGTCCAGGATAGGGGTACAACCATGGGGTGGTTCTGACACTGGTCACATGGGCTCCCTCAGCGCCTACAACACTGTGGATGCCTCCATGTTAGCAGAACTCGCTGCAGCCCTGCTGGTGGCTTTCTTGCTTCCTCAGGGAGACCATTTGAACCTCTGGAGAGGAGGGCTCATGGCATATTACCTACCCATGGCAAGGAGGACTCTGGGCCCACAGGTCCACCTCAGGCCCAGGTCAGGTGAGTTGTGGCAGAGCATTTGGGCGAATCAGACAAGAGAGGCCAGGTTTTGCAAATGTGGCCCCTGAGACTGGTGGCTGAATCCTCCCCATTCTTAAGGGTGATGGAAAATCTTGAAGGGGAGGAGAGATCATTCTCAAGGATGTCAGAGTAAGGGGAGGCCACTTTTGGTGGTGATATAGGCCATGTGGGGATAGAACATTGATCAGGGCATCGAGAGAAGGGGAAATGCAATTATTTATCTCTCACAGCCACCACCTTCATAGGAGGCCTGTTGATGGAGTGTCAGGGAGACTAGCTACTGGTCCAAGTTGTTCTCCCTTTAGGCAAAGACATTCTGGTACATCTTGGAATGAAGGCTTGCCATGTACCTGGGATGTGTGTGTGTGTGTGTGTGTGTGTGTGTGTGTGTGTGTAAGAAACCAAGGCATTGTAGCTATTTCTGTTGGTCTTGGTGGGTCATTCAGGAAGGCTCCTCTGTGTGCTAAGGCAATGGGATGGGCCACTTGGAGCCAAATCTTAAGGATCACAGAGCTGGCATGGCGCATCCCCAAAGCTAGGCTTGGACTCAAATATATAGCAGGGAATCCCTTCATGTGGTTCTTAACTCCCTTCCATTAGGTTCCCATGGAGGGCTTGTTAGACACGCAAATTCCTGGGTCCCCAAAACCTACTGCCTCAGAATGAGGGGGGCTGGCCCTGGGAATCTACTTGTTTAGCAATGTCCCCTGGTGATGCTTCTAGCACACTTAATTGGTGAACCAGGGCCCGGAGGAGACCTGACCCAGTCCCTCAGGACCAGCAGGCAGCCTCACGCATAGGCTCCAAGGCCAGGTGGGCAAGCACAGTGCTCTCTCAGTCTTCACAATGATCCCATTCTCCGTACATTCCCTCCTCTATACTATTGGCTTCCAAACGTATCTGTACACCAGAATTGCCTGGGAAGATTTTTCTAGAATATGTATTTCAAGTCCTCATCCTAGACCAACTAAAATGAAGTCTCATAGGATGGGGAATCTCCTCTCCTTTTTAGAAGAAAAAAATCTCCCCAGGTATCAATCTTGAATACCTTAATATTCAATCAGGTGAGGGGACCATTGGGCGCTACCCATTCTGGTTCCTACACAAGTGACCCGTTCTTACATCAGCGCTCACGGATCCAAATCCACTCTCTTAGTGTATCTACTCAGGGTGTGTATCTTTTTCCTTTTAATTTGGGGGCGCTCTGAGTCCACAAATTTTTGAGTTTTTGAAAACCAGAGAGAGAACAATGAACATGAACTCGTAGGAGGCAAGCTGAAACAACACGCCATCTGTGATAAAATCAGCATAAATTCCCCAAATGGCCTCATGCTGCCAAGACAATTCTCCAAGGCTTCTCTGTCCGCCTCAGTAGAGCATGAGCCCTGGAGAGGTTCAATTATCCTCCACACATGTGCTCTTGGGGAGCCCGGCGAGAGAGGAGGGACTGGAATGTTCAATAATGAAGTTCTCTGGGTTTTAGAATAAAGGGAAGGGCAGGTAAGTCAGAACCCGACTTGCATTTCTGTTACAGCTTTGATTACTAGTAATTAGCCAATAATTCAATTGTGATCACTTGCATGACTCACCTAATTGGAAAATAACTGATGGACAGCGTCATTATTAAGGACTCATCTCACATTTGAATATACATTCATTCATCTAACAAATCTTTGCCTACCACATGCAAGATACTGGACAAGCCACATGGTTTCTGCTGTCCAGTTGCTGATGGAAAGGAGGGTGTGATATTAGAGAGAGACTAAAATAGAGAGGTTTACAGGAGATGCTGTTCAGGTCAGGGAAAATAAGGACCTTTTTAGGGAGGAGATGCACAGGGCCTCAGGTAATAGGTTGGATTGATGGATGTGTGCGTGAATAATGCCCAGAGGTAGGTGAGTGTATGCGAGGAGTTGGACACAGGGCGGGGTTCTGCTTTTTTAGCAAAGAATTGGAGAGCTCTGATGGTGAAAAGAGGATGATGGTGGGTCAAATGATGGCAGGCCTGGAAGTGGGGCACCCATAGGGGGTGTGGGTGTCCCATTGCCCTCTTTCTGGGATCATGGAAGATATAACCCACTCTGCTCCTGGGACTCTCTTCCGTTAACTCTGGATACAGCCTCACAGTCCTTTTGCACGCTGTATGTAATTCTTTGTGCGTCCGCCAGTTGGAGTTGGCTCAGGAGGGAAAACTCATTCCTTGCCCCTCTTTGCCCTTTTGAAGCCCAAGCAATTAGCAATTTATTCTGGAGACAGTGAACAGAGGACAGTCTCTCCCACTACGTCACCACCACTGAAGAGGTGACATCATCACGCACATGAACTTTGGGATGATTAATCTGTCAATAGAGCCTGAAAAGGACTGGGATGGGGCCAGTAGTTGAGGCTGGGAGACTGGGTAGGTGGCTGTGGCAACAGCTCAGGAAGAAGTGATGAGAGCCACAATTAGGGATGTGGCCGTGATGGCGGGAGTACAAAGGAGAAGACAGAAGCAAGACCCCATTTCAGGGTAGAATCGGTAGAATTCGGAAGCCTACGGGATGTCAGGGGCTGAGATGAGGAGAGATCTAAGCATTCAGCTTCAGAGCTGGAAGGAGAGTTCCAGAGGCTTCAGAGGGGTGGGTGGGGAATTTAGCTCTGGTCTGAGTGTGAGAAGCTGGCCGCACATGAGGCGGAGAGATGCTCAGAAGTTTAAAATGGCACGTGGAATCAATGTCAGGAAAGAGGAGGAACTGGAAATATATACCTGGTAGTTGTATCTGCAGACGGTGGTTGAAGGCATAGGAGTCGATGAGAGCATCAGGGGAAAGAATGGAGAGGAAGCAAGGGGAGGGGAGAGCAGGGAGAAGGCGGGAGGCGACAAGACACCCGCTCGCTGAAGCTATTACTGAACAAGCTGCTTGTGTTTGTCTTCCTGAGTCTGATGGTTTCCCGTCAATTGGAAAATATCCACTTTAAGAGCCTCTGGTAAATGCAGTGCCCCACACCACTGCCCATCAGTCGGGTTCAGGAAAGACCTAAAACCCCAGACAGGAGCTGATAGACCTCAGCACTGCTGCTTGTGGACGGTCCGGTTTCTGTTGCTGTGATGCCCAGACACGAAAGCATACGGGGGGGGGACACGAAGGAAAACCCGGTTGTAGTCGGAGCCCCGTGCTTTTTGCCTTAAAACTCACCCCTGATGCCGCCCTGCAGTCTGGGTGCAGAGCTGGGGGGTTGCCCGGGGCGGCCCAGTCCAGGCTTTAAGGCCACAGCTCCCCTATTGGCCAGGCGGTCCACGGACGGCCAGCCCCTGCCGGACAACCAGGTGGCTTTGTGGGCCTGCAGCAGAGTCGGGACAGAACTCTGCCACAAGGGACTTGCTGATCTCTTACTAGAGCATCCTCTTTGGTATGGGGACTGAAATGGGGACCCCCATGAGGCTTACCCCGAAACCCTGCAGCTCCCAGACCACAGATGAGGAATGCTTGGGACCCTACTTGCATGTGCTCAGGGACCCCTTGACCCTCCCCCAGTATTTACCTGGTTTAAGCATCTCATTGGATCCCAAAGCAGGCTGCTGAAGCAAAATATAATCCTGGGGGCACCTGTGTGGCTCAGTGCGTTAGCGTCCAGCTCCCGATTCCCGCTCAGGTCGTGATCTCAGTGTGGGATCCAGCCCCACGCTCAGTGGGGAGTCTGCTCGAGATTCTCTCTCTCTCTCCCTCTGCACCTCCCCAATGAAGAAACAAAAATAAATAAAAAATTCTGCTGCAGAGACGTCTGGTGGGAAAAAATGCTTTAAGAAACGAAGTAACAGTACAGACAAGGTAAACTCCTATATCGATTGCCTCCATTTTCTTTAAAGCAAAAATTTCTTTAAAATGTTCTTGGCCGTCTTTGTTTTTTTTTTTTTTTTTTAAGATTGATTTATTTATTTGAGAGAGAGGGAGAGAGAGAGAGAGTGCACCCGGGTGTGTGTGTGTGAGGGGTGGGGAGGGGCAGAGGGAGAGAGAGAATCCCAAGCAGACTTCCTGCTGAGTGTGGGGCTGGATCCTCCATGACCTGAGCCAAAATCCAGTCTGGTGCTTGCCCAACAGAGCCACCCAGGGCCCCTTGGCTGTCTTTTTCATAGCACTCACCATCCAGAGTCTTGTCCTCTGTCCTGTGGGAACTTCCCCAGCAGGAAATTCCGTCCTCTGGCCCCAGGACTCTGTAGCTGCCCATCCCTGCCTGTCCTCCCCTGGATCACTGTTGTTGCCTCTTTCTTCTCGAGCTCCTGTCTTAGGGGCTAGCCTGGCCTTCCTTACCACTGCCATCTCCTTGGTGCTCTCTGGCTCCCAGTGGCCGGGAGGGACTTCTCTGCCTGCAGTGGCTTGAGTGCCATTTCTTGGCGGGTTATATTGCTGCCCTCCTGTGGAGGGTCACAGCTGCTTTGTTGCCTGAGGTGCTAACCACCCTTATTTTGGCTGGGGAGGGCTTTGTGTTTGTATTTTAAGTAGCTTAAAGTATTTGAAGCAGTATGCCTTTCTCCCAGAGACAACCGCTCCTTCACTCCTCCCAGATGTCTACCTAAACCTGTGATAGCGATCCTCATTTTCATGATAATCGTACTAGTAAGAACTAACATAGGCTGCACTTACCATGCTAAGATCCACTCAAGGAGAGTTCATTTCATCCTCACAATGATCCGATAAAGTTGAGGTAAACACTATTATTATTCCCATTTCACACATGGGGAAACTGAGGCCCAGAGAGGTTAAATAATGGGCTCATGGTCCATGCGAGGCCCTGAATGCCTCAAGCGTGGTAACCACTAGCTGCTGTATTATTTATTAATTCATGTCTGCCTCCGACTGGCTAGGATCTGGGGAAACGCACCCTGTCTTTCTTAGTCTTAGTTTCCTCATCTGTAAAATACAAATCATCTGTAAGCTCCTTTCCAATTAATCTGCATGCTTTTAGGTCATCTTTCCTGCTTTTCCACAGAATGAGTCCTGTTTTTCTAGGAAATCTAGCTCTCCAGCTTTTCCTGGATTTTGCAACAAAATAATTCATGCCTGCTCTGGAAGCTTCCAGAAAACAACTTGAAACAATGCTCAAGGGGCTCCCCTTTCTACCAGGGGGCTTTGGAGTCACAGCCACCTCAGATGTCTCCAAAAACCTTCATTAAACCAGTGTTGTGAATACTACTAAATCAATGTTTTCCAGTCTGAATTCCCTCTGGGAGAGGCGAGGGAAGAGATGGGAGAGGCCAGGTCAGTCCTTCATCCCATTTGCTTTCTGGTCAGATCTTCTGTCTCCACTGCATTACGCTGATGAGATTCCATCACCCTGGGATTTGACCACAGTAGAGGTTAGAATCAAGGGCTCCCCCTTGGCCATCAAAGGGTTTCCTTCTCTTGGAGAACCACAGTGATGACGGGTGCATTGGTTTTGCTTCCTGATCTTTTGCCATTTATAGGAGATTGAAGTTTGAGCCCCTGGCCCCCCAGCTTAAGGCAACCGTGCAGGCAGGATGTCCTCTGATCCTGTCTTGTAGAGTCTAATAGAATGACATCACAGGGGGCTCTGGAGTCTCTGGTCAGAGTGCCAAGAGACAGAACAATAAGGGGAAAACGGTCTTTGAGTCCTGCAAAGCCTAGGGCAGTGTCCTTGCCAAACCAACACAGCGGAAGCCTGCTGGGTATTAATAGCAACAGCTAACATTTATGGAGCGCTTACAATGTGCCAGCTGCTGTGCTAAGCACCATTTAATCCTCACGATGACCCTCTGAAGTAGGTCTTATTATTATTATCACTGCCAATACTTTGTAGATGAGGACACAGACTAAGAGAGGCTGAACTACTTGCCCTGGGCACACAGCAGTGCCAGGCTCTGACGCAAAAGCCCACGCCTTACCCACTGCACTCTACTGCCCTTTTCTGGGGTCCTCGGGGTAATGACACCCTAATGCAGACAAGGGGCACCAAGGACAGCCACTGAAGTCTTGTTCTGGCCCCACCTTTGAGCTGGGTTTGCGCCTCATGGGACCTTCAGTCCCAGGTCTGGGTCTTGGTGCTGTGGATTAAAAGTCTGCTATTGGTTATTTAGGGGAATTGAGCCTGAGGGAAAGAATTTCTACTGATCTCAAAGAGAACTCAAGACATTAGCATGCAAATGCTAGTGTACAGGGTGACACACACCAGCTATCTGGCCATCCTTCCTGGCCGATGGTCTGTTTGGGAAACCACCAGGCAGATAGGCACATTGCTCAAGAGATATTTCTATCAGGGAATAACTCTTCTCTTCTTTAGGGATCTTCCTGCCCATTTTACTAGTATTCGTTTTTGGAATTCCAAGTATCTTCTGTTTTGATCTGTGTTGGCGATATTCCAATATATTCTCATTCTCCAGTTTTTATTTCCCAACATTCCCCCTTAAGATCCCAAACCTTCTGTCATTGCAACACAGCTTTAAGGGGCACGTGGCTGGCTCAGTTGGTGGAACATGTGACTCTTGATCTCGGGGTTGTGAGTTTGAGCCCCACGCTGGGTGTACAGATGACTCAAAAAAAAAAATAATCCGATACAAAAAACCCCACACTCCTTTAAGAAAACGATGATAGAATTTCTGAAATTCATTTTATTTTATACCAAGACCTTAAAATTCCTGTCTTCCAAAGAAGAAATGGAAAGAGAAGTGGATTATGAGGTAGGAAAACGGAGCGCCAGAGCCAGCTCAGCTCCCAGGGAGTCAGCCCAAGGAGCGAGTGGACTAGACACGCTAGTGGGCCCACCAGCATGGACTAGTGAGTAGAACAGTGAGTCCAGTCCATCCGTTTTGCTTCTTGGCCTGGAGGAAGCTCAGCATATACTCCTGCCAGAGGCTGGGATGGAGAGGTAATTGAGGTGCCTGGCTACAGAGTGTGGGAGGAAGTCGGGTGTCAGGGCTGATGGCCAGGAGAAGAGATCCAACAGTTCCCGACGACTGAGGGGCATGTGTCCTGGTTACTTCGTAATGAGGAGCTCCAAGCCGCTGAGTGACACCACTGAGACCCCTTCAGAAGAAAGTTTCCTGGCTGACTGGCACAGGGGGCTGGACTGTGAAGCACTTCGGAAGTAGGAATGGAACCCAAGATGAACATCTTTGACACAGATTTCTCCTCGGGTCCCCTTCACGCCACTTCTGAGCATCGGGTTTGCCTCATGCGTAAAGATAGTCCAGGCATTTTTTTTTTTTTAACCTCCCTGTTGTTGACAGACTGATATTATAATTTACCTTCTAGAAAAGTGATTGCTGACCTAGAGATCTGGACTTCCAGGTCAGATCAGAGATATTTGCAATCTTTCAGTATTTTCAGTTTTTTAGATAGTCTCTCGGAAATTGTACATTTACGCAAATAATAATGTCTACGCTAACAAAAATGTCAGGTCTCTTTGCCTTTTGGTGAGAATTATTTCATTAGCTTGGCATGGTGACACTGGTTATCTTATGCTAATATGAAAAGTTGGTTGGCAGTAATCTATATTTTGAATAACTAATACGCAGGGAAAAGATACTCACATGCACTTGTCATTTACACCCCACACTCTTACACGCAGCGTGGAGGAGATTGAATTACTGCTCAATTATCTTTTCTTTTAATTGTAGAACATCTTTCACAACATTTGTACGAAAATCCTGGTGAAGGAAGTACGAGGGCATGAAAGGTTGAAGGGCTCTTTGTGGTTCATTATCTCTCACTTCAAAAGGAGGTAGGGGTTGAGTGTCAGCAGAGGACACCTAGAGGTCCTTTAGTCGGGGGGTAGTTGGGCTCAGCTTCCTAGACCTACCCCTCCAACTTCGGGGTGCAGGTGACTTTTTTCTACTCACTGGCAAAGCCATCCAGATGATTTAGTTTCCCTGGGTTCTTTAACTGTCCAGTTATTTAAATTCTTAAGGATTGTCTTCACTTCCAACCTCTCTCTAAAATCCTATCTTGTAGACCAGTTACCACCGGCTTCTCTGAACAACGGTGGCCCTTTGTTTTCCACCCAACATCCCAGGTAATTAGGCGCTGCCTTGGTGTCTTCACTAGATGCTCCTGTGTTACCCATCTCTTCCAAGGCCTCACTGTAGACTCCTTGCAGCAAAAGGTTTGATACAGTGCCATAAAGACCTTATCATTTTACAACATTTACTATATCAAAATGCTCTAGTGGCCATCACCACGCATGATCTTCACATCAGTTAGGGAGGTGAGTGGGACAATGTTAATATCCTCCTCTTACAGACAAGGAACAAAGACTCACCTTGGAGTCACCCAACAGGCAGGTGGTGGATCTGGAACGTTTGCCTTCCTGATGTCTCATTTCCTTCTCACTGTGCTATGAGCTATCTCTCTAGGTAGCCAAGTGCAGTGGCTTTTAAATTATATAGCCTTCTTTGATAGGACTACAGCAACTATTTCTCAGAGGGTGTGAGGGAATTCTTACTATCCCCATCAAGTAGGGGCACAGGGCTAAGCTTGGAGGTGGCAAGAGTCACGGTGTAGGTTTCTTTGCCTAGCAGACCTCTTTATTTTTCCATTTGATACCTGGGCCAGTCAAGGACTGGGTAGCCCCGTGTGACCCTACATTCCTGTTCTGCCAAGAGGATTTGCCAAAATAAAGCCACCCAAGAAAAATGAAGTTGCCCAGTACAGTACACAAGGAGAACGGAGAGCCATTGTCTAGAAAGCAGTCTACTTTTCGCCCTGTCGATCCAATCTGCTTGCTGATTGGAGTCTTGCTGGTTTGTTGGTCTCTGTACCATTTACTTTCAAGTCTTTTTGGTCCCTCACTGCTCGCATTAAGCTCTAGTTCTGGGTTCACTAGGGCAGTCATTTTCTACCCAAAGCCTCACTTCCCTTCTCGGTCAGGACCCAGGGGAAGCCTGGATGGTGGGGATTCACTTGTGCCCTTCAGAGCCTGAATATTTGAGCTCTGCCATGTCCAAGGCAGAAGTCCACTTTGCCAGCCAAAAGGAGGATTTTAGCTGTTCCTTTAAGTTGGCTGCCAAGTCTCAATCCCAGACCCCCGACATACTCGCACCCTCCTGGGAGACTGAGAAAGGAATTGCTTCATTTCAAGGCAGCCAAGTGGATAGATGGTGGGAAGCATCTGTTTTGGAAATGCATTTTTCACAGCAAATAACATTTGCATGATTGTGCCTGCAAATATCACCATGGCATTTGTTAAGTTAAACACAGAGCCTTTGCTTGCCTGACCTTTGCCTTGCTTCAGACCCAAGATGCTCCTGGGGGCTGGGAGTTCCACCCTGCATGGGGGGAAAGTATCCCCTCAGCTCTGTCCTCTGAGGGTGGGATGTTTCCTTGTCAACCTAGGGGGATATGTCTCTTTTAGACACAGAATTCAGGTTTTAAGGAATTCTGATCCTGGTGGTCCAAGACATGGAGGCAATGACAGTGACCTCTTATAGCTTCTATTTTCTGCCTTTCATGAGCATATAGCACATAAGACAATAGGCCATTTCTATATATATTTTCATTATGTATTTATAGTATTGTATCACCTGTGTAAACTTTCCTCCCCTGCCTTGTGTTGATGTTTTCATATACATGCACTGTGTCCCCTAAAAGAAGGTAAGCTCCCGGCCGAGAGAGACTATACCTTTTACTATGCTGAGTCATCTGTATACGTCAATATTCTATGTCTAGCTGTATGCATATGTGTCTGTGTAAGATCATATGAACATCGAAGTATATGGGAAGGTACATAATAGGTTGTTAATATGGATTATCTGGGCAAATGGTGGCTACCATGGATGGAAGGAAGAAGAAAGTGGGAGTGGGTGGTTAAACAAAAACAAAGAAAAGGACAAAAAAAGACGACATTAACAAAAATTCCCGGCCCATCATTTCAACTTGGTGTGGGGACAGGGGGAGAAAGCCAGGATGGTGAATCAGCAAACCATATTTACCCATCTATGTAAAATTTTACATATGTTTATGCGTCAAGAAATTACCATAGAGTACAATGAAGGAAAAGAAGTACTATGCTTATAACATTCCATAAATATGAATGAATGCTGAGTCGTATGCTCTGTGTGATCATTTTATAGATGTGGATTTTCAAAGAGGTATTTAGTTGCTGATGTTACTATGACACCTGCAATGCTCGCAGTGTGTTCTCGTACTCAGAATCACTAATGCCTTCTGCTTCATGGATAGGGTAGGCTGCCCTGGGGAACCCTAGTTGACTCTGTGGTCATCCTGTTCACTGACCAGCTGCATCAGAACTGGCTGGGGTGATGACCAGAAGTGGGAATGACAGGGTCTCAACCCTGGTGTACTGATTAGCATCTGGTGTTGGAGAGAGGGGGACAGGGACTGATGCAAGGGTTGGGAATTGGGAACCTGCATTTCAACAAGCACCCCAGGTGATTTTTATGCTCATTAGAGTTTCAGAGCCATTTGCTCCAGGCATGGCTAGCTGCCAAAGTGGTGCACTGCTTTTATAATTAACTATTCTTCAAACAAAACCAAGATTTATTATTTACTATATTTAAAAAATCATGCCTCATTGTCTGACCTTTCTTTGTTTTATTGCCAGCATTTAAAAGACCTGATTTGTGTGAACTTCCTAATATATAGATCCAACTTTGAATGGATCCATCTAACTTGGCGGGGGGAGCCACAGTCCCTGAGCCGAAAATGTCTCGGCACTTTCTCCTGTACCAGCTTTGTGCAGTGGTGACCTGCCCTAGTGAAAAAATTCTTAGGTCTCTAGTCACCCTAAAATAAATTTCTGGAAACAAAACGCAATGTATTGAACATAAAAAAGGCACAGCGGATAATAGAACAACTCTTCATGCTTCTTTTAATATGTTCGATATATGTATTTAAGATTTTATTTATTTATTTGAGAGAAAGAGAGTGAGAGAGAAAGCACAAGCCAGTGGGGAGGAGCAGAGGGAGAAGCCCCAATGGGGGCTCGATCTCAGGACCCCGGGATCATGACCTGAGTGGAAGGCCGATGCTTAACCAACTAAGCCACCCAGGTGCCCCTTGATATGTGTACTTTTTTTTAAAGATTTTATTTATTTATTTGACAGACAGAGATCACAGGTAGGCAGAGAAGCAGGCAGAGAGAGAGGAAGGGAAGCAGGCTCCCTGCTGAGCAGAGAGCCCGATGCAGGGCTCGATTCAGGACCCTGGGATCATGACCTGAGTGGAAGGCAGAGGCTTTAACCCACTGAGCCACCCAGGTGCCCGATATGTGTATATTTTAAGTAAGATCCGTGCTCTTGCCACCCAGCTTCATCCAGTCTTAACATTTTGTTATGCTTTCTTCAAATATGTGTTTTCATAACTAAAACATCATAGAAAAATTCTCTAGCCATCCCTGACCCTTTCCTCTCCCCCTCTGCAAAGGTAGCTACTGTACCGAATTTAGTGATTTTCTTGCCATAAATAATTCGTGTATGTTTTGCTATATAATGTATGCATACATAGTTTGGTTTGACGTATTTTGAACTTTATATAAATGGTATTGCACGGTATGCATTTTGCTGCAAATAGATTTGTTTCGTCCAGTAATTTACCTTGTTGACATATGTAGTTCCAGCTCATTTACCTGTTCTGTGGTATGCCCCAGTGCGCTGCCATGTTGTATAGTAGGGAATGGTAGGAGACTGTCACCAGTGGGCTCGCAGTGGTCTGTTGGAGCAGCTCCGACTGTATCTATTCTTTTCCTTCTTCTTCTTCTCTCTCTTTTTTTTTTGATGTATATTTATTTTCTTTTCTTAACGATGATGGAAATGTTGACATGCACTTTTTCATTGAATTTCTGCTGCTTGTGTGAGGGTTTTACGTCTCTAGCAATGGACTTGTGGGCTGTAGCATATGTGAGTCTTCAAGCTTTAACAGATATTGCTAGACTGTTCCACAAAGAAATTGCACCAGTTCCTATCACCACTTCTTGAATATTCCAGCAAGTTTTTCCTTGCGTGACTTCAACTTTGAAAGCAGAAAACAGAAATATAAGCCAAAGAAAGAAAACAGCTGTGAGAACACGTTTAATTATCAGTGGAACTTTCCTCAAACCGTTCATTTTCCAATCTGAAGGCGTTTCTCCCATGTGAGCACCTCCCTTCAAATACAATTATTGCATATTGGTTAAGCTCTGGTGTCGAGACATTTGGGAGTGGCGATGCAAAGGCATACATGCGAAAGGGCTTCTCTGAGAGTTTGAAGAATAACTGGGAAGCTAAGACATACACTATAGATAAAAGTTAATTATTTAAATAAGACTTTAGTAGAAAGAGAGAAAAGATATCAGTAGATAGTGCTGATTCATCATTGAATGAGTTGTGCCTACATTAATTCTATAGAAGTTCTCAAGACGGGGAAGTCAGAGCTTGTGTGATTCCAATTTGCCATAGAATGGTTTCCTAGCAACCATCACTAGATGAGAATCAGCTAACTCTGCTTTTTGAAGCAGACTTTAGTCCCTTAGAAAAAAATGAGTTAAATAAATGCCAGCTTAAAGTAGAATTTGACCACATAAAAATATATTTGAAATATATGACTTTTGAACAAAGATCTAAAGCGATTTCCTTTCCCAGAACCTACAAAATGTGGATGTGTGAGAGCAGAAGGGGCTCTAGATTGAAGGACTCAGGCATCTGAATAGGATGTCCCAGGAATTGGGGTTGGACACTGATGAGCCAAGAGAGCGGACCAGCTGGGGATGGGGCAACAGAGCCGCAGGTTTGAGTTATGGAAAGGAACAATTTCCTAGGCACACCTGGGCCAGGAAGTCTGGCCAATAGAGACAGCTGAAACGTGGGGAAATTAGCCATTTGGGCATGAGCCCTGGAGACTTGCTCCGTATCACCAACTTCTACTGTGTCTCCAGAAATTAGCTTCAAGGAACTAACATCATGTATCTCCTGCATAGAAAAAAACCCAGCATTAACTTGATAGTTCATTTCTTCTTCTTCTTCTTCTTCTTTTTTAAATTTTAAATTTTATTTATTTAGTTGACAGAGAGAGAGGGAACACAAGCAGGGGCAGAGGGAGAAGCAGGCTTCCCGCTGGGCAAGGAGCCTGACACGGGGCTCAATCCCAGAACCCTAGGATCATGATCTGAATGAAGGTTGACGTTTAAGGACTGATCCACCCAGGCATCCCTGATAGTTCATTTCTATTTCTCTTACCATGTCTTATGACCTCTGATGGTGACTGGTTAGAAAAGGGAAGATCTCCTGGACATTCCTGGGAGCAAGGCCCACAAGGGACCAGTTTATGTAGTTTGAGCTTCCTATGTGCTTATGGCCCTGGCTCCCAAGAGAACCTGCCAGAGGAAATGGTCACCACTGAAGGGCAGAGTTTTCAGTGCAAAATCTCAGCTAGGACCACATCAAGGAGACATATCTGGGGCCTTCAAATAGAAATGGAGACTCACTTCTAGATTTGGAAGAGACTTTTACATACTAAATATATAGAATATAAAAGAAAATAATTCTGCCTTGTTTGGAGTTATAATTTTACCCAACTCAACCTGGAAACTGCCTCTTAACCTTCCTCCTTTGTACAAAAAAAATGTTATTAGATACTCTCAGAGACACCTATAAGAGAAGTCATAGTTTATCTTTAAAGCTTAGTCAAGGGGCACCTGGGTGGCTCAGTGGGGTAAAGCCTCTGCCTTCGGCTCAGGTCATGGTCCCAGGGTCCTGGGATCAAACCCCACATCAGGCTCTCTGCTCCGAGGAGAACCTGCTTCCTCCTCTCTCTCCCTGCCTGCCTCTTTGCCTACTTGTGATCTGTCTGTCAAATAAATAAATAAAATCTTTAAAAAAAAAAGGTTACTCAATAAAACTGAGAATAAACTATAAAGAGATTCTAAAAAAATTCTTATCATTCTTAAAATTGTGTAAAGTTTTTAAGATAAATCTAGAGTTGATAATAGAATTCTGTTAATAATAGATCACCTTGGTACAATTTTCCAGCACTGTAATTTCTGCTGCACATCAAATGTCATTGAAAGTGGTTAGAAATCAGTGCTGTGCCAATTTGGGAAATTTATGGGCAAGTATTTTTTTCAAGATGGCGGACAAAGTCATACAATTACCCTTGAGGTGTTTCTTGACATCATTTTTTGATATACCAATTCTTATTAAAAGTAATTAACTTCTTTGACTGTAATTATGGTGACAGATAGACAAAAATGTAAGATTCCAGCCCCCACCAAAGTTGGTGGGTCTTCTGGTTGCTGACATCTGAATTCAGCTTATTCTGGTGGAAACAGTGGTATGTTGGGGCTAGCTCTCTTCCCAACTCGTGTTTAGTGATACATTGGCACCTTGGAATCAGCCGCAGTGCAAGTATTTATACCACTAAAAGTGGCAAACACAACAAATCAGGGCTTTTATTGGAGAACCAGTTGTTAGACATTTATCATCACACCCCTGGATGGAGGTCACCTCTGTTATCACAGTGAATAGAGAACCCTAGGCAGACATTCCTTCCATTGCCATTTGCCATCCATCTCACGTGTGCCCAGGGCATAGACTTACTTTTCCTACTGTCCAAGCAAAATGTAAAGGAAATCTACAATCACTTCTTCAAAATCCAAAAGGGAATCTACAATCTCTTCTTCAAAAAACACGTTTTTTAATTTAAAAAAAAAAAAAATCTCAAAAAGCCTCATAGAATCCATTCTGGGATTAACGTGTTGAGTATAATATTTTGTTTTGTGTGATTATCTACACCAATAGAAAAACCTCTGTTTCCATGGATTATGGAGACATCTCTGGAAAGC
The DNA here is from genome assembly GCF_010015895.1 of Lontra canadensis. Taxonomy (NCBI): domain Eukaryota; kingdom Metazoa; phylum Chordata; class Mammalia; order Carnivora; family Mustelidae; genus Lontra; species Lontra canadensis. The sequence goes on along the minus strand of NW_022631049.1, from coordinate 2,780,244 downwards.
CAATTCAATCATCTTGAATATTCCTTATTTACCTTTCACAGTGGGCCCAGACTAATGACTGGGTCTGCCTGTTGGGGAGCAGCTTTGATGCAACAGCCCTTCACAGACCCCAGAGAGGACCAGAGAGTCAGAAGGGCCTTTGATTCATGCTGCTTATTAGGAGCTTAGCTCCTTTAGTGCTAAGCATTCTCCCTCCTGCTGGTTAAATCCCTTGTTTTTTCCTCTCGGTTGCACTAAGTATGCATCACATATGGGCAGTGTGCTAGGTACTGGTCTGTTGGGAAAACAGGAAGTGTTTTTTTTCACTAAAGCCAATCCAGCATGATAAGGATTTAATGAGAGGCTAGAAAGCACCCCAGTGACAGGTATATGAGGAGAAACCTGTACCCGGTCCCACTGGAATGTCAAAAGTAGCTGATACCTAGAGACCTGCACAAAGCCCAGTGTCCTTGTTACATTTTTGTTGCTGATATATTCTTTAAAAAAATAGCAATGAAAAATGTTCTGTCACTTGGACTTTGGGGTTAAATCCCTTTAGGCGAAATAGATATCCATCCATCCATCCATCCATCCCAGGATAATTTATTAAACATTACAAAATTCCAGGATCAAGTATACTCAGACTCTGTGGGAACCCCTTGCCTATGGGTAACCTGGGATCTGAGGACTAGGGGTTACAGAAGAGGTGGGAGAATTCACCTACTATCAGCTTGTTCCTCCAGGGCTCTCGTTGCTTTGGAAGAACAAGAGGTCTTCTCCCATGAGAAGTTTATTACGGAGGAGGAGTCACCATGTCATCTGCAGTGACAGGGTGAAGGTGTTGATTTTATACTTTTTGCACATTCCACTCTCTCTAGGCTTTAAATAAGGTGACTTCAAAAAGAAAAAAATTTCAGAAGGTATTAAAGGAACCACTGATATCAATTTATAAGCCCTTCTTGGACCTTCATTCCCAGCTTCATACGGAGTCAGTTCTCTCTTTTTCTCAGGGAGGGGGAGGGAAATGACCACAGCAGAGCCACGATCTCCTGCACAGTTTGGCCTTCATACCAGCTGACTTACCACATTCTGGGGCGCAGGGCTACCCGAGCATCTCCACCCTTCTGCAGTTGTATAAGTCTTTGTACTATGCTTCCTGACTCAGAAAAACCCAAGCAGAAATAGTAATTTGGTGGAGGATCACGTTCCACGAGTTGAGTCTCATGCTGTGTTGGTCCCATAGATGCAATTAGTTACCCAACAGCAGAAAGCTCGTTCTGTTGTTGGCAGGTACCTTGGCACATTACCCATAGAACAGATGGCTACTGGTTCCACAAATTAGATTTCCAGATGATTGTATAATAGCATGTCAACCAGCCACTCCTGCCTTGCCCTTCCTGCCTCCCAGATAAATGGGAGTGAGTCTATGTAAATGTATTGACCTCCTACAATTAACCATTCCTGTGGGTGGAAATGCAGTTGGGACAGGGTCGCAGGGAGGGCAAGGGAGTCTGCTCTTTCAAAACAATTAATTAATCCTCAGTGTGTATGTCTTTGTGCCCTTTCTCTCTAGTCCCCATTCCAGCTTTCCCAAATGTTCTATGTATTGATGCGATGGCACCTGGTCTCCCTTCAGTCTGCTTTGTTGACCAGGCTGGGAGGGATTCCCCTGCCCCAGGTCTGTGCTCCTGATTCATAGTGATGTGTGCAAATAAGAATCTTTCCCTATTACTAAGGGGTGGAAGAGGAGGGGCTTCTGCAGCAGACCTGCTCCTCAGTGCTCCCTTGCCTCCATACTTCCTTCATAGAGGTAGTTCTTCTGCTGTGCGTTCTCCCTCCCACCCCAGTGGTGGTTGACTAAGAAACCAATCGGATCCCATGCATGAAAAATGAAGAGGGAGGGATCAGGAAGCAGAATAATGTCAATGAGCAGGCACTAGGGTGAAGGTCTAGGCAGTCTTGCAGAGGCCTCAGAAAGGTGCTGGCTCCAGAGTCTAGTTGGTCACCTTCTCTTTGGATTCTACTCAATCTGAATTTTTTGAATAAATTTTCCTTTACGTTTGTGTAAATGGTTTCTCTGCAGCCAAATGATTCCTCTCTGGAACGTCCCCCTATTCCATTCCCTTTCCCAAAGGAAATTCACAGAAACCATGTCACTGTCTTGGCTATGATTATCTCCCAAACCCTGAAAAGTCAGATGAACATCCCTGTATCAGCAAAACATTCCTGAGCCAGAACCACCATCGAGTTCAATTACGCATAAGTGCAACCTCATCTGAAGGCCATTCATCTGTGCTCTACCCACTAGAGCAGCCACATAGCTCAAGATTTGGAACCATGACGCCAATATTCTTTCTTCAGTTGCAGAGATGACAGTGACAAAAAGGCTACACTTCTCTATCTTGGTCTTGCCTACTCAGTGGTGTTTGGATCATCACACTAATGGGGTTGGGTATGAATCACACCCCTTGATTTCCTTCCTTTCATAAGAGAATGACTTAGGGTAGAGAGAAACAGTGCCTCTCATGACAGAAGCAGTTTGGGACGTGACCATTCGTCCAGGAAGGATGCAACCGGGCTCAAGCTTGAGGCTTGGCTTTGGTGGAAAAGAGTACATGGAGGCAGGCCTAGGAAACACCCAGATAGCTGAAGAAGAGGTTTGTCCTTTTGGTTTTGATTATTTGGTTAGATTGTTTTTGCTTATTTGTTTTCTCAGATTTTTAACAAACCTGTCTGGCAAAGTGTGTGCCAGAAGCCCATTGGACTCCGTCTTCCTAAAGGGGACGGTTGGCACTGTGAATAGGATGAAAATGACCTTCCAAACTCCCTGCATATGATGGGACAGAGAGCAGAAGCATCACTCTCATTCTTATCCCAGGCTCTAAACTTGGACCTTTGAGGCCAAGCCCTGGTCAACTCAACCAGTGGTTACCGTCTGTTAACTGTTAGAGGCAGTCCTATGAACCACTGGGGAGCTGGCAGCCAGCCTGTAGAGGGACTTGGGGTAAAGCAATTTCTATTGTCATACTGGATTTGGCCAAAGGCACACTAAAACAGTAGTGACTTTGGGTGATGGGCCTGTCTCTCCCTGTACGTAGCATGTTCTTTCTGTGTGTTTGGTGACCAGCTAGCTATACATGATGTCATTGTCAAGGATGTGCTAGGCAACGTGAATAATCTTCTTTGGCCAGAAATGTGTGAGTTTGTGGTTTCTATGAGGCAAGGCAGCGAGGTCTGGTCCTAGGGAAGAAGCCAAGCAAACGGCAAAATTATCATTTCCAGATGTGTCCCATTTCAGTGTAGGGTCAGCTCCCTCATGCAATCGGGCTGGTGCCCCCACACCACAAGGCTAGCTGAGTCCTCAGCAGGTATTGGCTCTTGTTCTCCTGGCCTATGTTCATTTATCTGTTTTAACTTCAGGCTGACCTGTTGTTTTCTTCTTTGAAATCCCTAGGAGTTTATAAGCAGGTAATGATGAGATTTAAATAGGCATACACTTGCAAAATAGGGAAAAAAAATACCAAGACTCAGACCTTAGGCTAGGTTGTAGGCTGCCACAGATCAAAAAACAGGCTTCTCTGTACTGCACACAGTGGGACTGTGTCTGATTGGGGGCAAGTGGCTTGCCCTGTTCTGCTTCTTGGTTGAGCAGCCACACTTGACCTTTTCTGACATAGAAGTGCCTTCTGGTCTCAAACTCATGACTCTTCAGAATGGTAGCAATTGAGAAAGGGTTATCTCTTCAAAACACTACCTGAAGGAGGAATAAAATCCTAACGGCATGATTAAAAAACATACAGCTAAGGCAAAAATATGTCAAAGGATGAATAAATCATAAGGTGTGCAGTGAGCTCAGCCAGAGATGGTTTTACAGCAAAGCATCCAAGAACCAGCCACTCTTGGCAGAGGTTTTCATCGAGCACCATGCAATTTAGGAACTGGCATCATGTTACTATCTCCAAGGCCGCCTTAGGCCATTTGGACAGGCAATGTCTATTGGGTGTTTGCTTTATGAAAGGCATAGGATTAAGAGCTGAGTGGGAGAGACAGAAAGGAATCTGAAGATCTGGTTCTTGTACTCACAGAGTTTGCAATCTCATTGGGAGATATCCTGCAGGTCAAACCATTTAAAGGTAGTTCTCTGAAATCTTAAAGTACAAAGTACCAGTAGTATTCAGGGATGTGAGGGAGGAGAGGGACCAAGAAGGTGAAAATCCATCCATCTTGTCTGAGGCATTTCTTCAGCATATTCTGTGTTAAGATATATCCAGCTTAACTCTAGGAAACAAACTGAGGGGTGCTGCAGGGGAGGTAGGTGGGTGAAGGGGTAAGAGGGGGATGGGCATTAAGGAGGGCATGAGATGTGATGAGCACTGAGTGTTCTATGCAACTGATGACTCACTAAACCTTACATCTGAAACTAATAATACACTGTGTTAAAAAAAAAAAAAGATATATCCAACTAGATCCAGAATCTATCCACATGGATGTGAAGGTCAGGTGGGGAGCTCTGATCTGCTTAGCAGCTCAGAGACAATGGTGGGTTGTTAGATGTTCCATCAACATCCCCTGGGGACTTTCACCGAGGAGACTGTTAACCAAGAGCTCTGTGTTACTACCAACTTCTTTTCTCTTTGAAGTCTTGTGAGGGGAAATTCTATTCCTCACCTCATTGTGATTGGACGACATTATTATACACCAATGAGATGTTGTCACCCTTTTACCAAGATGTGTGGGAGGTTAGTGTTCTTACTGGCCATAAGGGTAAATCATATATCTGAACATATGTGCGTGGGAGAGAGTATGTATGATAAAGGGTACGGATTGGAACACGTACGTACATTTCCTGTGACAGGATAAATGGTCCCAATAAAATGTGAGTATTTTAATTTTCAACACTAGTCCTCATGTGGCTTTCTATTTCTTCCTGTGTTCTTGGCTGGCGATTGAAGGTGACTGGCACACATTGCCTTGGCCTGTCGATTCTGGCCTCGTGAGCCAAGCAGCCAGGCTCCCAGGAGGTTGTGTTGATTTAACCAAGTGAATAACATGCTTTGCCTCTTATTTTTTAAAGTACCCTTTCATTAAAACAGCTAATCACATGCATTTTCTAAAACTTTATTGCCGACTCTTAAAGATGGCTGAATTTTAGAGCAGTAATTAAGAAAACAATTAAGAACCTATGGGGTATTATGCTGAGTAAAATAATTCAGACAGAGAAAAAACAAATACCGTGTGATTTCACTTCTATATGGAATCTGAGAAACAAATGGACAAACAAAATAAAACTCATAAAGAGAGACCGGATTGGGGGCTGCCAGAGGAGGGGGGTGGGAGTAGGAGACATAGGTGAAGGACATGCAGAGGTACAAACTTCTGATTATTAAAATAAGTCAAGGAGATGTACAGTGTGGTACCTATAGTCAATAATATTTCCTGCATATTTGAAAGTTGCTAAGAAAGTAGATCTTGGAAGTTCTAATCACAAGAGAAAAAAATCTGTTAAATATGTGTGGTGGTGGATGGTAACTAGACTCATTTTGGCGATCCTTTCCCAAAGTCATGTTGTACATTTGAAATTAACATAATGTTATATGTCAGTTATGCTTTAATATTAATAATAAAAGAACAGCATGACAGATCAGAGTAGACTTTGAAAAACAGAAAGAAAAAAAAAAAAAAACAATGTAGGGGCCATGTGGTGAATCCATTTAACGAAGGCCAGCTTATTGGTAGGGGATACTCCCATGAAACTGGAGAGACAGATCTAGGTCAAGTTGAAGGATGGATGTATCCTACAGTAGGTTTATGGAGTTTGTTACCCAGAGGAGATAAAATAGGCTGAAGTGAGAATAGATTAAAGTTTGGATTGGTTCTTGGTTTACAGATTGTTAAGATATCAAGGAAAATGAAGACAGGACATATATGACTATAACATTTTTAAATAAGAAAACTCCTGAGGTTTCTGTATCCCTCCCCCAGAAAAAATATTCCTTAGGATCAAGTTGGGAGAAAGAATAAAGGACTGGCCTAATTCAGCATAGGAAGGCCATTGTATGGGGGTGGGGGGAGCAGCTCTCTTCATCAGAGTCAGTGTAATATTACTGTGACTTTGTGAAGACAACTGACCTCCAGTCAACACAGTGATGAGCTCAGTGATGAGCCACAGTAGGGAAGGCCTGCCAAGTTTGTGTGACCGAACTGGCAGTAAGCAAAGCCCAGAGACTAGAACGGAGGAGAGGAAAGCCCCAACACACCATCTTCTTAACAGATCACTTCTGGAAGGATCTTTCAAGAAAGGCAAGTTGGAGAGCCAGTAATGTTGCAACTTTGAGAAATAATGCCCACTTAGGTATCCTTTGTCCATGTTCTAGAATTCTCCAAGTGGCTACATTTGTTATCTCACTGAGCCTCAATACAAACCTATAATGTAACATTATCCCTATATAACATGTGAGAAAACTGTGACCCAGGGAGGCTAACAGGCAAGCCAGGGGATGGAGCTTGCAGAACTTAAATACGAGCTTTTTGGTTCCAGATGGACATCTTTCTGCTATATCATAAACTGAATTGCAATAAGCCCAGAGGTAGGGGGCCAGGACTGAGAATTCGGGAAGCCACATTCCAGAATAAGCTTTTGAAGAAGCTAGAGATGCTTGGCCTGAAAGAGAGGCTTTTAGAGGACCTGAGAGTGAATATAAATCCATGTCTGAAAGAGCGAAGAGTGACAAGGGCTGAGTCACAGCGTTGTGTCCAGATAGGTCAACGAAGCAATGATCCCAGAGCGACAGCCATCCCAGTGGCCTAAGCAGGTGGCATAGTGGGTCATCAGCACACATGTCTGCAGCTGGAGTTTCACCTGCTTTTGCGGGCCAGCTGTCCATCTAAAACACCAGTCCTGCTCAGCTTTGAATCCTCTTCTAGTGGTTTCCACTGACGTGGGACCTTGTCCTGGGAGGGAGCCCTCGCCCATCAGCTTGGAAAGTTCAGAGTTCAGAGCTGTCTGCAGACGGTTCCCACTTCCTGACAGGATGGGACAAGGCCCCTCCTGGGACAGGCCACTGTTCCCGACAGGCTCCCACCTTTTGGGTCTCTGGGGTTTTCTTGTTCTAGGTCTGTGGCTTGCTTGTGGCTTCTCTCTGCTTTCTCGAAGGTGCTGAGAGCACCCACTGCTTGCTGCTGCTGGAGGTTGATTCCAACCTGCTTGCATTTGGGGTTTTGGGGAATATCTCACCAGCTAGTTTTGTGGCCTGTGCTGTCCATGACCAGGTTTCTTGGTTTGGCTGGTCAGTAGCTCCATCTGTCTGTGGGGATTCAAGGAGGTCCAAAGCCTGTGCTGCCCAATCACAGCCCTCCTGCTGGGACTCTCGGGCTGGTTACGGTCACTTCAAGCTCCTCTTGTTTTGGCTCTTGGGCTAGGTATCTGCTAATTTAATTGCAACCAGCTGTCTTAGAAACCGTCATCAGCCTGAAATAAAACAACCCTTCTACGAAGGGGCTTGGGGTTGCAAAATAAGTTAAACTCTGCTAGGTCATAGCTTAAAAAAGAAACGCAAGATTTAAAAACAAATATAGGGGATTTTTTTCACAGTGAGTGATGGTCCTGGGCTGGGTAAGAGAGGTCATCTCTCCATATTTTGCATTCTTCACCCCAGTAGGGAACAATTCTCACAGTTGGATGTCCAACTCCGTAATCTGTCGGTTTTGCCCGACTAAAGTCACATCATTGATTGATGCCAAATCTTGCTCAATTAAAGGTTCATTTTTCTTTTGGCTGTTGACAAATGCAACATTGATTAGGGGTTATTAGCAGCCACCCCCTCAGATTTCGAATGGGCCCAGAGAGTCTGTCTGCATACCAACTACAGCAGCAGCAACGGGGCTCCTGCCCGCCATGCTGTTCTGGGAGCAGGGGGGTGGGGGGGGGGGACACCTGCCAGTGTGTCTGACTGGGGAGGGGATGGCAACGTGGCGTGTTCAGTCAGGGCCTTCCCAGGAGATTAGAGAAAAGGGGTCTTTCCTCACCCCATCTCCCCACCAGCCCGCAACCCCCCTCCCCACCCCAACTTTAGGCTAAGAAAAATGGTGGTATTTTGTGATAATATTTGGCTTCGTTGTCTATTCATTCACTCACTTGTTTATTCGTTTAGTAAGTATTCTTGAGGACTGGCTTGTGGGGCAAATGAAAACCGTTTAGAGGCTATAGAAAGACGAGGTTGAGTGAACCATGTGTGAACGCAGTCTCTGTTTTGTCGTACAAGTTGCTGAGCAGCACATGGGAACTCTGAGCCACGCCCTCCCACCCGACCCTTCCTCTGAGGTTTTCTGAGGAAAGAGGAGACATCGGGCTTGGTCTGCTGAAGGATATTAGGTTTTTCTTCCCTCACCATCTCCCGCTTTGGGATGGCCTTCTGACTCCTCTGGCCTTGAGCTGTGCCTCCCTGGATACCACAGCTTTGCGAGGATGAAAAGTAGCTGCTCTTCCGCACAGGCTGAGGCCTCCATGGGGGGGTGCTGCCAGGATGGGGCCAATATCCCAGGGCTGCCCCCCACGGAGGTTCCTTACCCCCACCCTGATGGGGCCCCCAGGTCTCCATCATGACCCAGGGCATTTTTGTTTGCTGGGGCTGTTGGAACAAATGACCACAAATTTAGTGGCTTAAAATGCCACAAATTTATTGCTTACAGTTCTGGAGGTCAGAAGTCTCATTGGTCTAAGATTGAGAGGCTGGCACTGGAAGTTCCTTCTAGAAGCCCTAGGGAGGATCTGTTGGTTCACCTTTTCCAGCTTCTAGAAGACATCTGCATTCCTTGACTCCTGACTGCCTTCATTCTTCCTCAAGGCAGGCAGGGTAGTGTCCTCTCCCCGGTGTGACCTCTCTCTGCGTTTGTCTTCACATCCCCTTCTCTGACTCTGATCTCCTGCCTCTCTCTTATGTGGGGACCCCTGTGACTGGATTCACCTGGGTGATCTGAGATAATCTCCCCTTCTCCAGGTTCTTAAATGAATCCCACCTGCAGAGCCCCTTTGGTTATGTAAGGTCACATTCACAGGTTCTAGGGATTAAGATGAGGGCATTTTGGGGAGGCTGTTATTCTATCCTCCATACTCAGCTCCTTTGTTTGTTTTAATCCTTTTTATTTATTTTGATTTTTCTCAGTTTTTTATTGTGGTGAAATGCTCATGAAATTGACATCTTAACCCTTGTTAAGTATACAGTTCAATGGTATTGGAAGCTTTCATAATGTTGTGCAACTCTCTCCACCATCCATGTCCAGAACTCTTTTCTCATCTTGTAGAACTGAAAGCCTACACCAATGAAAGATCCCCACCAAGTCAGACAACTCCTCTGGCCTGGCGTTTGTCAAAATGATCATAATGAGAGCAAACATGTAATGAACAATGGCCACAAGAACCCCAGCCTCATAAGAGCTTGAGATACATTTTTCTCATTTAATTCCTCTCCAACATCGTAGGTAGTTGAGAAGCCTGACACATGAGAGGTCAAGCTGCTCACTCAGTATAACCCTACCAGGGGGTATCAGAAGCCGGCGATGGCTCCAGACACACATGCTACTTCCCCAGGAAAGGTCTGCGGGGACACCAGGGACCCTGCAGATAAAGAGTTCTTCCCAAACGCCGCCCGCAGCCCAGGAACTTGAAGGATCTCACAAGAAAGGCAGAAGATAAAACTTCTCAGAAGCCTTTGTGGCCAGTGTCAATTAAACACCATCGCTCTAGGAGGTTGCTAATCAGACTCTTCTGTCTAAAACAGAATGTTGCTGAAGTAAGCAGGACTTCTCTACAAGTTACAGAGTAACTGTCAAGCTTGTTAGTGGAAATTCCCCCCAGCCCTCCCCCATGTGGCTTGCTGCTGACGCTGCTGCGAAAAACGCCTCAGCCTGCTTTTTGCAGCCATGGTTTCTAGACGGGTTTCTCATCTCTTTGCTTGCTATTAGCGGCGATGGTCCTGCGGGTCTTCAGGAGTCCAATTTTCTTTCTGGAGAAGAACTAACAAATCTTCACAATCTCTCGGCAGCCCTGTAATCCAGCTGACTGACTGCTGTGTGAAAGATCGGCCAAGAGATCAGAGTTTGGGGGAATGAAAAGGGCTTGCAGCTGCGTGCCCTGAAGAACACGAGCCCGTGGAGAATCCAGGAAATGAAAATAAAATGCCCAGTTTGAATAGGGAGCCAATGAGACAAATCTTGTCCATGGTCCAGTGTTAAATGATGCCCTTAATCCCCTGCTCTTGGGACCTGGTATCTTCGTTGAACTTTGATCAGCCTTGGCTCGGAGTCTCCGCCCTCCCTGCACTGATGTTCAGGGCTGTTTGCGGGCACAGTAAATATTTGTCCTGTCAAACGGCATTTGGCTCTTCACATGTCTTGTTTAAGAGATAAATGTCAAGGATTTCTCTCTTTCTTTCTCTCTTTGGTGGGAACCGCCAGGAGATACACATCCATTAATATCATTCCGAATTCCCTCCCAACTATGAAGCCACAGATAAAGACTTCTATCTTCGGAGTTCTCGTCTCCTGATTGGGTTTGTGTCAAGTCCAAGTGAAGGCACCCCCGTCTCCGTGATATACGTGTCATCGAGAGCACAGCCTGTTTCAGACCAGAAGCAATTTCTGTTCTGACATGTCTCTGTTATTAAAAAGTTAAGGAAAGGAGAGAAGGGAATACAGAGATTAGATCCTTCAAAGATGAAGCTACAAAGTTAATGGCACTGAGCCATCTGTTTGCAGAGGTGAGGAAACCCAGGAGGAGTTAGGGAGACTCTACAGGGAGGCTTGACCAAGAGGAGGAAAAAGAAGGGGAAAAAAAAAAAAAAAAAGGACTTCTCTGCCCTATAGATATTATGTAAAGACTACAGGGATAAAGAGTAATAATCAAGTAGAAGGGAGCAAGCATTGTGGTAACAGAAGACCATCCCCCTGATCACTGCTGCAAATTAAAAGAACAGAACTGGAAATGATGACTTCATACTTTCCTAACTGCACGTTCATAAATGGCAAATGATGCACCAGGAAGTGGGCAAGGGGGCCTTTTGTGTGTACTTAAAGGCAACTGGAGCAATGATTCTGATTAGCTTTTGGGAGCTTTTTTTTTAGGCTGGGGAAGGGGGTGTGCTGAAAAGCAGTGAGGAAATGTCCTGATCTTGGAGGAGGGGATTATGTTCTTGTAATAGTCATACTATGCCCACTGCTACTGGGGGGAGTCACATAATGGTAATCATCACTATTGTGACACTGATGTGCCCTCACCCTAGAACTAGTCCCCTCATTAAACTCTCTTTCATCACCCTTTTGAAATGTGCTATTTCCTTCTAGGATTCTGACCCAAACCAAAGGCTGTGCCGAGGGAGTGACTTTTTTTTTTTTTTTTAAGATTTTATTTATTTATTTGACAGAGAGAGATCACAAGCAGGCAGAGAGGCAGGCAGAGAGAGAGGAGGAAGCAGGCTCCCCGCTGAGCAGAGAGCCCGATGCGGGGATCTATCCCAGGACTCTGAGATCATGACCTGAGCCGAAGGCAGCGGCTTAACCCACTGAGCCACCCAGGCGCCCCAGAGGGAGTGACTTTTAATTGGAAGTTAACCAAGTGAAGGAATTGGCAGTGGGAAGGAGAGGGTACCAGTTAGAAAGAACATGTTCAAATTCTGTTGTCTAGAGTGAGCCAGACACATTTGAGAAACTAGAATGAGGCTGGGGAGATAGGTCAGGGCCCAGGGCCTGGTGTACAGTTGTGTAGGTTGCATACTGCACAACTTTCAGGGGAGTCTTCACCCAGACTATGATGCAAATTGTGGACACATTGGTAGTTGGACAACATGAAGTTGAACAACATGGGTAGCCCAGCCGCAGCCTGATCTTGCTGGATATTATCGACCAAAATAAATAATTTAATTAAATTAAGGATTTGGATCTGGAATTCTATGAGCAATGGAAAATCACTGAAGAGCTTTAAAAAGGGTGAGTGTGTATGTTTATGTGTGTTTATGTATGTTCACTTGTGTTTAGGTGTGTGTGTGTGGATCCTATTTGCACTTTAGAACACATTATTGGGCTTTTATATTTCAAATATTATTCAGTAGCCACTCAGGGCAAAAGGATGTTTGGGGAAGACTGGTGAAGAGGACAATATTGCTGACCAAGTGAAAGACGATGGTGGCTCAGAATGATGGCAGGAGGATGGAGGGAAATGGACACACTTAGGACATACTTAGTAGATAAGTTCAGGAGTACTTGTTGGTGGGTTAGATGTAGAGAGCAGGAGAGGATGAGGTGTTGTGGATGGACCCAGGTTAATTCTGGCTGCTGTAGCTGGTTGGGTGGTGGTCCCACTTCTGAACTTGGGAACACCAGATCAGGACTCACTGAGGGGCTCGGCAGAGAGGTCAGCTGACTTGAGACAACCAAGGGGACTCTGAAGTATGAAATGCCACCCAGAGCTGCCATGAGATGAGAATGGAAAACTGTCCACTGTGTTGAGCAACTTGGAAATCATAACTAGCTTTTGTCTGCGTTGTTTGGATGGAGGAAAGAACCAGATCTGGGGTGGCTGAGGAGAGTGAGAGGTGAGCAAAGGCAGCCAGCTCTCCAGACCCTTAACTTGCCAGGGAGGAGAGAGGGAGGAGGAAGAGGGCATTGAGTGAGAGCTTGTTTTTTTAATGAGTGAGCACTTAAGGGGAAATCCCCTGGAATACAGACATTGCATGTACAAAAGAGAAACCTAAAATTACTCTGCTGGTAAGTGAACCCCGGGCCTTGCAGAGAGCACACAAACCCCAGCCCCTCCTCTACGCCACACTGCCTCAGCTGTAGGTGTGGGATCTGGTGGGTCTGGGACACCTCACTGGAGGTTGTGATAAAGAGTCCCCTTCTGGTACCTGTAGGATGACATCTCTCCCCTCCCTCTCTCTCTGTCTCTGTCTGACCAACTAACCCTAACCCTAACACTCTCTGCACGGTCTCAAGCTCTTTTCAGATGCCATTATCAAGTACACAAGACCAACCCTCAGACAACCTGCTCTATCTAGTCCTACACACTCAGTGATGAGTTAAGTGCCCCACCCTTCTATGTCCGTCCCCTTTGGGCCCGGTTTGCTGTCCTAGGATGTCAGCATTTACCCAGAGGGCGCCCCCACCATCCCCCCACCCTCGTCGTCCTCCCCCCACCCCCCTACCCCCACCCCAGGACACAGCAGCTAAAACCACAGGGACTGACAAAAAGCAACTTGAGTCACAGTGACTGCTTTTGCTGAGCTCTACTTTGGGACTTTGTCCACACTAGAGACAGGCTCATTTTTCACCAGCACAAGTTTTGTTTGTTTTACTCCATCTGCTGACAAATAATTTCCTCAGGAACCGAGATGGGGACCCAGACTTGAATATTTGGCTTGGTGTAGGTCAAGTCCTTGGATGCCCCCATGATCTCTGCTTCTCCCACTTTCCAGTCACTGCTGAGTCCGGGGAAGGATTCACGGTCTGCCCAAGTAGGAGTTCAGGCCCCATTTGGAGCCTGGTTGGCTCAGGGCCTCTGGGATTTAGACCCATCAATGCTGAGCTCCTCCTGTTTCCTTTTGTAATCTCCCTTGTAACTTTCCAATTTGAATTTGTTTAAATTGTCACTAGATTGTATAGCCTTGCTTCAGAAGACTTTTCCATTGTGAAATAAAAAGTTTTAAAAATATGTAAATGTTTATGCAAAACATGTCTTCCCACCCCCAATTCCTCCTTCCTGCCCCAGTCCCAGCTCAGCCAGCTCAGACTGCTTGTGGTTCCGAGGACAGATGAGGTCACAGAGGAGGTGGAATCTGGGGCAAATGTTACCATGACTACCACTTACTGAGCACTTACTCTGTGCCAGGAACCATGCCAAGCCCATTACATGCATTATCTCATTTTCCTGCACAACAATTCTTAGGGCTAGATTATTATTAATATTTTTATTTTAACAGAAGGATTGAGTAACTTGTTCAGGAACACATAGCTTCTGGCAGGGCCAGGGGGGTAAGCCCAGCTGGCAGAACTGAAATCCAATGCCCAGGAGCACTGTGTTTTCCCATCAGATGTCTCCTTAGCCAAGTATAAGGATGATGGACTAGAGGGTTTAAGACCCAAAAGGGGAAGGTTTGTATCACTTGGATGAGATTCCCGTAGGAGAGCAGGCATGAGACCTACTACCAGATTCTGAGCAGTGGGCAGGCAGGCTCTGAGTCCAGGAACCTGGGCTCTCATACTTGGGACTGGGCATTCAACCTAAGCCTTTCCTTCACCTATCAAATGGGAAGAACAATAATAATATCCAACAAATCCCTCTACCTAATCTGCTTTTCATATTCTATTCCTTATTTCTAGGACACATATGAGTGTGTGGCACATAAGAAATGCCACCAAAATGGTAGATATTATCTTCAATTTACTTGTTCATTTATCTAGCAAGCATTTATTGAGTGACTACTCAGTTTTTTTTTATTAATTTTACCCCACAAGCACAGTGCATAAGGCTTAAGAGCTTTTCAAGAATGTTTGATGCATGAAATAAAATGATTAGCTCCAAGACAGGAAGCAACTTCCTGTAGATTCAAAATTAATAAATGTTGACATTGAGTGTGTCTATTAAACTAACATTACAGCAGCCAGTTGACTGTTGACAACTTAACTCTTTTCCAATCATGTATAAATAATAAACATAATCGTTTACACCACAAGAACAAAGTGAAGAATTTAACATGTTAAAAGATAATTTTTTAAAGATAAAACCATGATCGTCATATGCATATACAAAGTAAATATATGTCAAATATTTAATTTATTAGCTAATGAGGAAATCTACAAGATGTTACAACTGGTTCAAAGGAGAATTCAAACAGCAGAGACATATGTGGGTCATGAAATGAACTCACAGATACAAGCAAAATTGGCTTTTTCCTGCAGCCCTTGGGTGGATCAGTCCGTTAAGCATCTGCCTTGGGCTCAGGTCATGACCCCAGGATCCTGGGACTGAGCCCCCTTCTTGGGCTCCTTGCTCAGTAGGGGAGCCTTCTTCTCCCTCCCCCTCTGCAACATCACCACCCCCTTCAGCTCACAATCTCTCTCTTTATATCTCTAAAATAAATAATTAAAATCTTAAAAAAAAATCTGGCTTTTTCCACACTGGTGGGGTAGGAAGAGATCAATTGTTCCTCCATCAGATAGAATTAATTTGCATGTTTATAGATAACAATTATTTGCCTTGTTATCATTTTAAAAAAATAACAGAATTGTAAAATAGTTCTAAGATGATGAAAGGTTTAAATTACATAGAATCAGATAAGCCAAATGATGTGCTCTGGATTATACATAGTTTGCCAACCAGTAGAGCTAGCAATTTTTGGGGTACTCTTTTGGTACAATTTTTTCTTTTTCTTTCTTTTTTTTCTTTCAAAGACTTATTTATTTGAGAGAGAGAGAGAGAAAGAGCATGCGGAAAGGAGGAGTGCAGAGGGCAAGGG
Organism: Lontra canadensis; assembly: GCF_010015895.1. Lineage (NCBI taxonomy): Eukaryota > Metazoa > Chordata > Mammalia > Carnivora > Mustelidae > Lontra > Lontra canadensis. The sequence goes on along the minus strand of NW_022631049.1, from coordinate 2,764,762 downwards.
AGAAAAAGTTGCAAGCAGACTCCCCACTGAGCTTGGAGCCTGACTGGGGGCTCAATCTCATGACCCTGAGATCATGACCCGAGCCAAAACCATGAGTAGGATATTAAACCGACCGGGCCACCCAGATGCCCCTCTTTGGTACATTTCAGTCTGTCATAATTTTTTCAGATGGTCTCTCCCCCATTCCTCATGATTATAGAATCTCAAGGAAAGATTATTCTTGACCACAAAATAAGATTGATTTCTTTTTCTTTTTCTTTTTTAATTTCTTTTGAGAGAGAGAGAGAGACCAGGGGGAGGAGCAGAGGAAGAAGGAGAGAGAATCCCAAGCAGACTCCACACTGAGTGCACACAGGGCATGTGGCTTGATCTCAGGACACTGAGATCATGACCTGAGCCAAAATCAAGAGTCAGATGCTTAACCGACGGAGCCACCCAGGTGCCCCAAGATTGATTTCAATTAGGTTTGGCTTGATTGGCTTGATGGTTTACATAAATGCAGCAAGAATATGCATGAACATCTAGGCTTCTTTAAGTTTGTTTTGCAAATCTTGGGCCATATAGTATTGAACAACTGCTAACTTCATAAAATTAACTTCTGTCTGGGAATTTTCAAAAGGAATCTTAGATTTAAAAGCCTACAAAGAGTGATTTAAATCTTAGATTTAAAAGCCTGCAAAGATTCCTTTTGAAAATTCCCAGACAGAGACAGAGACTCTTCCTAGACTCTCTTGAGACTAGGAGACCAATTCTCAGAAACAGTCTCCATCAAATTTCATTGCCATATCTATGAATTTAGGTGAATTCCTCTCTTCTTAAGTTCCCTAAATATCCTATGGTTCCTGGTCTGTGAGCAAGAGGCCTTCCTAGCCACCTGAAAAGGCCGGGACATTGCCAGCCAGGAGCCAGGCCAGCTTTCCTGAGAGCATTTTGTAGACATTAAGTTCCATAAGAACAGCTGACCTTTGTTTCATGAACAAAGTGGTGGCATGCCTGACTCAATGCACTTCAGAGAAGGTCCATGTTGCACACTCAACTTGCCCAATTACATCCTGGTAAAATGGAGGACGGCCAACCACGAAGATAACCATGCTGCCCTGAAAAGTGAGGAGACTGAGTTCTGGTGACCCAGTGAAAAACAGGGTACCACTTAAAGTTTGTTTCTGTTTCCAAAAGTAGAACCTACTAAATTCTTGTGTGTTAAGAAGTATTAAAGGAAAGAGAAATGGCTTTCTTACAGATCCAGAAAATAAAACACTTACAAAAAATGAGTGGTATTCCAGATAACCATAATAAAATTTCCCTTTTCTGTGTATTTAGTACTATAGTTAATTCTCATTCTATTGGATCTTGGGTTAGCAGTCTTAAGACACTATCTCTTTGCAACTGGAAAGAGTCCTCAAAATCTTGACTCATGTCACTGGTAGAATCTGTAAGTTGTCTAAGGGATGTCGCTTCGTAAGACTGTACCTAAGAGTCTGTTGTTTGAAATGTCAGTCAATTAAAGTACTCGGCAAAGTCCTTTTCAATGAGACTCTGAGACTGTCCTTCGTTCAAGACATAAAGTCTGGGGGCACCTGGGTGGCTCAGTGGGTTAAAGCCTCTGCCTTCGGCCCAGGTCATGATCCCAGGGTCCTGGGATCAAGCCCCGCATCGGGCTCTCTGCTCAGCAGGGAGCATGCTTCCTCCTCTCTCTCTGCCTCCTTGTGATCTCTGTCTGTCAAATAAATGAATAAATATTTAAAAAAAAAAAAGACATAAAGTCTGGCCCTTCCCTTATAGCATCACCTCAGGGAAATGTTAGTTTAAAATGAGAATAAGATTTATAGATAACAAAGCCAGACTGGCTGTGGTTAATTTATCACTGGCAATTTTGAGATGAAATTTGCAAGTCTCATGACATGCAAAACAAAGATAATAAAGTCATTAAAAAAATTTTAGACAAACATCTCTAAGGATGTAGGCTAAACTTTTTTCCAAAGAAGCCAGTGAATGCTACATTTGGTTTATCAGAATGTACGATATAATTTTTGTAAAGGAATATAGCATATAATAATTCTGAGGCATAATATATACAATATACCAAGACTGCACCAAGAATATCAAGTAAAGATCAATAAATATCAATATCAAGTAAATATCAATAAATCTGGATCTTATATTTATGGGAAATATAAATGGGCATTTTACATTGCCATTTATACACCCATATTCTCTGTAAGATTCCATGATGTGTATTTCCAACTGAGAATCAATGACCTAGAAGTCTCTAGATTCAAATTAAAGAAGTAAGCATTTAAAATAATAACTAAATTTGTGACTAATAACACCATACTGCTATGGCCTAATACATTATTAGGCAAAGCATCTTCAGGACACTAATAAATGTAAGAAAACTTGAAAGGAACTATTTCTTAAGAGTTTTGATCAGTGTTTCCCCTAGGGTCGAAACATATAGAAAGCCAGAACACTGACAGACTTCCAGGGATATCCCACAAAGCATACAGTTTCTGAAGTATTTATTTTAGTACCATTTTATTTTTACAAATTTAACCCAGGGCAGGCTGATTGATGGTCTCTGCTGACAGTTCTTCCCACAAAACTCTCACCACAGTCACATATCAAACCTAATTATTTCTAGGGCTTTCCTTTTTATAAAGTAAAAGTAAAAATAACTTTGTGTGTTTTCCTAGGGGTTCTCTGGAAAATCTCAAAGATGGTTTTAAGTATAAAAACATCCTGACATTCTTGAGTTTTTTCTACATTTAGGATCTCATTTTGGGAAAGCACAATTTAAAAAAGTTGTCAGAGGAGTTTGGACAACTGATTAAAATAGGCTCATAGATGTCTGAGAAACAATATTTGGTTACCTATTTAATCAAAGTGACAATAAAATATTTTTAAAAATCCACATGGTGGCAATGCAATTGGAAAGAACCAGAAAACTTTTTTTTTTCTCTTTAAATAATCAAAAACATAATAAAGTCCACATAAAACACAGAAGATTATTCTGGTAAGATACAGAATCTTTCCTCTCTAGGCAATTTACACAGAAAGGAAAAAAATCACCATTCATATTGTAAACAAAGTCGTTTAAGGTAAACAAATGCATCAAAACAGAGTGAAATTTGCTAAGATTTTAACACATTTCATAACTTCTTCTCAGACTGAGGTATTATTAGCAAAGCTAAATAGAATTCACACTTTGAGTTTTTCCTTTCATTATTGTCTTTCATATTCTGGAAGAAATTGACACTTAGCATTAGGATAGATCTCAGGGGATCAAAACAAAAATTTTTATAGTTCTGAGATGTCATTTATGTAAACATGAAATTTGTTCTTTACTACCACCATCAAATTAAAAATAGACAAGTATTCTTAAAATTCTCAGTTTTAATGGCTAGTATGACATTGATAGTTGTAACCCACATATGCAGAAAACCTTTGGGGTCCTCAACAAGTCTCAAGGGTAAAATGGTCTGGAGACAAAGAACATTGAGGACTGATGCTTTAGGATAAAACTACTCTTTTTCTTTGAAAAAACAAAATATTTATACAGTTGGATTTTTTTCTGTCATTATTGTTCCCACATGTAGTTGCAACCACTCATATTAATTACAACTTTTAACCAAGGCTGTTAACTTCTCATTCATAAAAGCATGTGCAGGGTGATCATTGAGAACTCTTTGCCATATACAAGCATGACAGCAGACTAGAAAAGCTCATGAATGAATATACTTTTGTGTAAGCCATGCATATCTCTTTTGCAAGTTCTTAAATTAGCAAAAATAAACATGGGCACTAACATGAGCCATAGATACAGCCTCTTTAGAGCAATTAAGTTTATGTTTTGGTATTGTATCTTATTTAGGAATTATCTACATATTCAATAACCATTAATTAACTCAATTTAATATCAGCTCAAGATTTTAAGCTACCTAGGAATCTTGGAAGTCATCTTTAAACCAGCATGCTACAAATACTTTTTCTTGAAATAAAATTATGAAAATCATAATTCAATCCTGTTGAACACAAATTTACCTTTTATAAGAATATTGTTAGTTTATTTAATCAGTAACCTGTGTAACTACAGGAAAAACTACATCCAAGTAGAATAAAATGTATGCTTTTATTATGCTCAATCCTGATAAATTAAAGAAAGCATACCAGTTCTATTAAACCACACATATTAAATTAACTTTATTTGCCAAAGGTTTACCTTAATTATATGAACTTGGACTCTCAAAATGCCTCTGAGTTATTCTGTAAGGATTTTTGTAGTGTAGCACATTTAAAGAATTAGAAATTCAATCCCCTCATTGTATTAAAATTTTAGTAATATTTGATTTACATAAGCACTTATTTTTCTCTTTAAGTCAATTAGAATAGAGATTCTTAGGATAACTGATAATGTAATTTATAAAGACTGTCTCAAGGTAGGAGTATTTCACACTTACACTACAAGAGGTAAAAGCCCGAATTTCGGACACATAGATGTACAAGCACAAACTGAGCTTAGAGTTTCAAGTCTACTGTTTTTCCACAGCTTGAGACACATAAAGGGCATAGAAACACAAACACTCACTGGTCCAGATACCAAAGAGCTGTTTTCCTTCTTGGTGGGCACAAAATTCTTTGAGCTCAAAACAGACAAATCAACAAGTAAGACTAACCAATTCAGATGTTTTATCATCTCTTTACGTAACAGAAAATATATTTCTGTAATTTATTAATTTACAGAGATCATTATATGATCAGACTAAAAAGTCCAATTCTCAATCATTGCTTCCACCATTGGGGAATAACTTCTCAGCCATCAACAAAACACACAAATGAAAGAAAACAAAATAAAATACAAAACTGGTAGAGAGGAAAATCAAAACTGGAGAGATCCAGTCAACAGAGTTGTATTGCTACTTCAGGCTCCCCTCTGGGAGTCAAGAAGTGTTATACTGGGCTTTGGCTGCCTGTAGGATGCACTTCTCCGGGAGGACAATTTCTCTTGCTCTGTCAGGTGAATACACTGGGCACAAGGATGGAAGATCTCTAAAGCTAATAAAGAATAACTTTTTTAAAAAGGTAAGATCATGGGGTGCCTGGGTGGCTCAGTGGGTTAAAGCCTCTCTCTTTGGCTCAGGTCATGATCCCAGGGTCCTGGGATCGCGCTCCGCATAGGGCTCTCTGCCCGGCAGGGAGCCTGCTTCCTCTTCTCTCTCTGCCTGCTTCTCTGTCTACTTGTGATCTCCGTCTGTCAAATAAATAAATAAAATCTTAAAAAAAAAAAAAAGGTAAGATCATGACTTTCATACAAATATAAAATGAACACGTCAATAATTTTATTTAACTCATTAATTAATAACAAGTAAGATGTTATGACAGATTCAAATGAATTTTCAGAGACCAGAGACACACAAAGATGCTTACATTAGTTTACAAATAAACACAGAGGGGGAGGGGGAATGAATTGTTCTTCTACCAGACAAAATGTACTTAAACGTTAATAGACCAGAATAATTTACATTGTTATCAGTTGTCTAAAATTTACTGTGTTGTAAAATAACAAATGAGGGGCATGAAACCTATAAATCAGATAATCTAGAAGGGTGTGCTTTATTACTCAACATATAAATTTCCACTGAAGATAAACCATAATTTCTTCTTTCTTTGGTTCATTTCAAAGACTTTCATGAAGAAATCTCAAAAGCATAAAAACTACAAAGGTCATACAAATCCTCAAAAAAATTTTACAGCAAAACAGTTAAATTAAGTGTGGGCTATCAGTAAATTTTAACACATTTGACTCGAGGTGAAGTGGAATGGGTTCTCCCAAAGTGAAAGTGCCTGAGATCTATGAAAACTCTCCTTGGGGTTGACTGGGTACTAGCACTGTGTTAAGTGTGGAAGCTTATTGAGAAGAAAGGAGATTTGGACCAAGCCTTTAAGGAACATTCTATCATGGTGTACAAAAACCAAGGAAATAAGCACATAAATTAATTTTAGATATTGACATGCACAAGAAAATGAATTGAGTTCAGTGAAAGAGGATGGTGCAGAGGAAATGTGACTCACTAAACACAGTGGTACTGCTGACATTGTTGTTTGCTGACTAAATAGCCATATATCCATCTCTTTCTTGAGATTAGATTTTTTTCAGGTATAGAGTCTCAAGGTGTGTAGGGAAAGTAGGCTCCTCCCTCAGTCAGGCACTGGTCAAAGCCATTCGTGATAATTCCATGTCATGTGCCATTCTCTCCATGACCACAGTCATTACTCTAACAGGGGCATAATTTTATCCCTTTTAGATTGTTGCCTACCTTTAGCGGTGTCATTCTTCAAATCATTTTCTTTCTTTCTTTTTATGAACCTGTGAAAACAGACACACACACACACACACGCACTGAAAAATACATAAAACGAAAAGGTAAAGAATAGCTTTTTCTTAAAAGTGAACACCATATAACCATGACCTAGGTAATAAAATATTGTTAGCAGTGCCTAATCCTTCTGTGTCTTTGCCTGCTGGCATCCCTCCTTACTGTTAGAGGTAATCACTGTCCTAATTTTGTGTCATCCCATCTAGCCTTCTCTTTAGAGTTTTACCATTGATGTAGGTCTCCAAAAATGATAGTTTTATTTAAGCAGTTTTGAAGCTTCATTCAATGTTCTATTTCTGAGACTCAACAACATGTTGAGTCAACCACATTCAACTCAACCACGTTCCTGGCAAACTGTATTTTGCCAGTTCTCATTGCTTTATAGCAGAGCTTCTCAATGCATTTTGGTCTCAGGACTACTTTACACCAGTAGAAATTATTGAGAACTCCAAATACCTTTTGTTTGTGTGAATTATACATATCCATGCTTGTTGCAGTAGTCATTAAAGTGGGAATTTAAAAAATATTTGTATTTTCATTCAGAAATAACTCATCCTCATCAAAGAGCTAAGCATAGAATTACTGTATGACCCAGTAATTCTACTCCTGGGTATATATGCAAAAGAATTGAAATCAGAGATTCTAACAGCTACTTGTATATCAATGCTCATTGCAGCATTTTTTGCGATAGCCAAAAGATGGAAACAACCCAAATGTCCATCAATAAGTGACTGGATAAACTAAATGTGCTAGATACTTACAATGGAATATTATTCAGCCCTAAAAAGGAATGAAGTTTGATGCATGCTATGACATGGGTGAACCTGGAAAACATGTTAAGTGAAAGAAGCCAGACACCAAAGTACAAATATGGTATAATTCTATTTTATGACATATCTGGAAAAGGCAAATTCATAGAGACAGAAAGCAGGAGGGCCCCTATCACCACGGGATAAGGGAGGAGTGGAATGGGGAGTTATTGCTTAATGGGTACAGACTTTCTGTTTGGACTGATGTCATTAGTGTCACAAAATTGCACACTTAAAAATCATTCAAATGGCAAATTCTGTGTTAATCCATGTGTTAGCACAGTAACAGACAAAAAAAAAATAAAACTATTACATGTTAACATAAGTAAAATATTTTCTTGAAAAAGAAGGGCCATATGTACCCCAGTGTTCATAGCAGCAATGTCCATATAGCCAAACTGTGGAAAGAGCTGAGATGCCCTTTAATAGATGAATGGATAAAGAAGATGTGGTCCATATATACAATGGACTATTACTCAGCCATCAGAAAAGATGAATACCCACATTTTACAACAACTTGGATGGGACTGGAGGAGATTATGCTGAGTGAAATAAGTCAAGCAGAGAGAGTCAATTATCATATGGTTTCACTTACTTGTGGAGCATAAGGAATCACACGGAGGACATTAGGAGAAGGAAAGGAAAAGTGAATTGGGGGAAATAGGAGGGGAGATGAACCATGAAAGAAAGTGGACTCTGAGAAACAAACTGAGAGTTTTAGAAGGGAGGGGGTGCAGGGATGCGTAAGCCTGGTGGTGGGTATTAAGGAGGGCACATATTGCATGGGGCACTGGGCGTTATACGCAAACAATGAATCTTGGAACACTGCATCAAAAACTAACGATGTACTGTATGGTGACTAATATAACACAACAAGAAAAAATAACTATTTTAAAACATTTTTTTAAATTAGGAGAGTGATACTGTTTTACATGTCTTTAATATCTGGTATAAAAGAAAAACAGTTGAATTCTCATATCTGCTTCTTCATTTCATCTGTTGTGGTATCTTGACCTGGTTGAAATATATGAAGAAAAGCTGACTTCACACAAAAACGTAGCTGGAAAAAAGAGGATCAGTTTAATAGCTTTTTCAGTTAACTCGGGATAGTCTTCTTTAACATTACACCAGAACTTGACAAATTTTTCTTAAAGGTTATTTGCAATGTGGAATCTGAAATGACATTTTTTGGTCTACCTTGCCCTTCGAGTGGATCTCTTACCTATGCATGCTTTCATAGCAAAATGCATTGATCGTTTAGAATATGTTGGCTTACAGAGTCATGCAGCTCTTCCAAATGATAGATTTTGTTACACAATATCAAATATCACATTGGTAAATATCACTACAGATCTCATCCAAAAATCTTCAAATTTTGGGAAACATACAGTGATAGGTACAAGTTTTCAAAAATTCTAATTTTTGCTTGAAACCTTGGATTTCATTATTGGCAACAGTACTGTCATTTTCTCCCCTAAGCTCACTCTGTTAATGCTTGAGAACACATCTGCCAAATTCCCAAGTCTCAATAACCATTTTTGGTATGTCGGCTGTTTTTTTTTTTTTCCCCCAAACAAAAACTGGTGTTTTATGAGAAGAAAATGTACCGCTAAGCTCACAATTTAAATATTTGCAAACGGGTTTGTCTACCAGGCAGCCATTATACGTGGCATGTAGCAAAAGTGCTTTTTGTGTATGCCTCCCATTTTGTCATATGGAATATTAAAAAAAAAAATTAACACCTTTGGAGGGAAATTTGGCAACACCGAACAATAACACACGAGCTTACTTTCTGTTCAGCAATCCTATTTCTGAAGATACACCTCAACAACACAAAAAGTGCCTATGTATGAGTTTATGTGTTACAGCATTGTTTATAATTATTAAAAAAATAGAAACAACCTAAAGGTCTCTCCATAGTATAGTGGTTGAATAAACTATGGCACATCTCCTCAGTAGAATGGAGTACTATACAGCCATCTAAAAGAATGAAGATGTAGTAGAACTTATTTACAGGATATACTGTTAAGAGGAAAAAAAGCAAAGAGCACAAGAGTATCTGTAGTATGCCACTCTTAATGAGAAAGCAAGGATACAAAAAACCCACCTAGATCTCCTTATTTGTGCAAGCGAATTCCAGAAAGATAAATGAAATTGATTATCTTAAGGTGGTGGGTGGAAATGTGGTGGGAAGGAGGGGGATGGGAATGTGCTAATGGACAGGAACAGGTGACACATCCCTGAGTAGGCCTTTTTGTACAGGCTTGGCTTTTCAAATTGGGATATCTGGAACACATCTCAAAATGTAAACAAATAGGGGTGCCTGGGTGGCTCAGTTGGTTAAGCATCTGCCTTTGGCTCAGATCACAATCTCAGGGTCCTGGGATTGAGTCCCACGTCAGGCTCCCCGCTCAGTGGGGAGCCTGTTTCTCCCTCGCCTGCTCCCCCTGCTTGTGCTATCTCCCTGTCAAATAAATAAATAAATCTTTAAAAAATGTAAACAAATAAATAAAAGCAAGCAGAATGTAGGAGAAGCCAAAGTTGGAACACAAGCCATAACAAATAAGTCTGACTTTATTTTTTTTTTTAAGATTTTATTTATATGAAAGAGAGAGAGAGAGCAAGAGACGGAACACAAGCAGGGGGAGTAAGAGAGGGAGAAGCAGGGTCCCCGCTGAGCAGAAAGCCCAATGTAGGGCTCGATCCCAGGACTCTGGGATCATGACCTGAGCAGAAAGCAGACGCTTAATGACTGAGCCACCCAGGCACCCTAAGCCTAACTGTTTAAAAATGGAAAACACTGAAGAGGAAGGGGAAGAAAAAAATCCACCTGCACAACTCTATAAAGCAGTGATGCTGGCTGGATTCGTTAAAGCCAAAGACAAAAGGAATGCAGTTACTGTATTCCAGTTAGTAAATCTCTTTCTCACGGGGGTGTGTTAGCAATTCCGCTGCTACTTTGCGTTTCTACTAGGATTGAATAAATAAGGTAGATAATGAGAATCAGATTTCTCACTGTTGGAGAAAGAAGTTACAGATAAGGAATGCAGAAATACTGGAATAAGCCTTGTGGTTATTTTGGGTTGGAATCAACAGTATTGCTAGGAATTCATGACTTTTTAAACATAAATACAGAAAAGAAAGAGATATAAATACAGATGTGTGTGTGTATGCATGGTTTCATTCTCATTCTCTATGTTGCGAGGGCCCCAATAACAATGAGTGCATTAATTTCAAGACTTTGGTTTCTCTAATAAAAGCAACCAGTGTTACATGGGAATAATAGTAGATTACAAGATTTGGGCATAGAAAATGCAAAATGAGCTTGGAACATTTTGTGGTACCAGGAGAAAAGGTGTGCTTGAAAAGGGATAGGGACATATCAAAAATATACAGGAACTCACCCAAAGGAACAACCAATGGCCAAATTGGGAACAATTTGAGCAATAAAATAAATAATGATAAAAATAAATAAGAATAAACAGCTTTTTTCTTTCTTTCTCCTCCTCCTCCTCCTCCTCCTTCTTCTTCTTATTCTTTTTTAAAGATTTTATTTACTTATTTGCCACAGAGAGAAGGAGAGAACAAGCAGAGGGATCAGCAGGCAGATGGAGAAACAGGTTCCCCGCTGACCCCCCCAACACAGGACTCCATCCCAGGACCCTGGGACCATGACCTCAACCGAGGGCAAACACTTAACTGACTGAGCAACCCACGAGCCCCTGAACAGCTTTTTCTTACAGACTCACCCTATACCATTCAAGGAGGCAGGTATTCTTGAGAAACTAGGCAGGGAAGGCAGAAAAATCATCCCCCAGTGATGTTCATATCCTTGCCTCCAGATTTTGCAAATATATTATCTTATATGGCAAAGAGACTTTATAGATGTGATTAAATTAGGAACTTTGAGTTGGGGAGACTATCCTGGATTGTTTGGATAAGTCCAAGGTGATCATAAGGATCCTTGGAATTAATATTGCATCTATAAGGAACTTCCTAAAAAAATAGAGGAACAGGTTACAAAACGAATGAATTAATGGGAGGGTCTCTTGGGATGGTTAAAAAACAAATAAAAGTCCTGATTAATCTTAAAGAGGACAAAAAGAACATGGAAGAGGTAGGACAACTAGAAAACATAGAAAAACACTTGTTTTAAATCCAAGGCATGGAATGAACTGAAAAAGCAAGATCCTGAACTATATGCATCTCTTAAGGAATTTTTTATAGGCTTGTCAACCCTGTGAATGCTTCTGGAAGAATACATAGGGTTTCACAGAGGGTCTCAGATGAAAGGAAAGCTTTTCTTTCATTATTTACCTCTACTTGAAATGTCTGATCATGTGAATGAACTACATTCCAATTTTTAAAATGTTAATTAAAATAAATATTTATTGAAGGAATACACTGATATGAAAATTCATTGAACAGACATCTTTTTGGTTTAAGTTTAGATTTTCTCTTCCCTCTCCCTCAACCCAATCTTCTTTCCCTTTCTCCTCCCTTTATTCTTTTAATATATTATGCCCACAAGGGGATTAAAGTGGCTTAATTAAAATATTACAATTTAAAAAGAACACATTGTACTCTACCCTTTGAGAAATTCATTTCAGGAGCTGATCCTTGGTGGCTTGGCACAGGAGCGGGCTGTCTCTGAGCCGGCAGGAAATGGTTTCCTTCTTAGGGTAAGCTTGAAATTGTCCTGATTTTTGGGGGGTTGGTGGGGAGGAGGAAATTGGTTTCCAGTGACCTTTACCACCAAACTTAAATGGTTGCGTGTATTGTTATTTTTTTCATTCAGCAGTCTTTTATTGACTGCATACTCTCAGCCATGGACATGTCAGTGTTTGAGGAGTAAAAGAGAGATTTGTCACTTTAGGTTTTCACCAGTAGGCAATCTTCAGGACTGAGACAAGTGAGATGGCAGTGAGACAACCAGCCTTCCCAGAATTAACCCCTTTCATCTCTCCTTCATGAGACCAGTGGTTGCACAACGGGGTCAGCTAATGATAACTCATGGCTAAAGCAGACTCGGGGCCAAATCCAATTCATGGTCAAGTCCGCCCTGTGTCTCTTTTTGCAAATAAAGTTTTCTTGAAACACAGCCACATCCATTCTTTTATATATTGTCTATGGTTACATCCATGCTAAAACAGCAGAGTTGACCAGTTATGACAGCAACTCTATGACTCTCAAAGTCTGAACTACTTATTCTCTTGTGTTTCACAGAAAAAGTTTGCTGATCCCTATAATAAACTCACACAGAGCAAAGAGTCCAGTGTGTCATCTGGAGATATATCCAGAATGAAATCTGTCTTAGTAGGGATTAGAAAACAAGAACTTTAGGGTCATGCAGTCTGGTGGTCATTTGAGGACTGAGCCTTAACATACATCAGTGTGCACTTTCTCCAGGGGAGTGCATGTGTTACGAGAGTACACACAGGCAGAGTAATGGAGTTTGGTGATGAATAAAGCCAGAGCAGTGTCCACCCGCATGGATTTTCTTGGCCAGTGGTAAATGTGAGAGAAGACAGACACCTGTCACCAGTCTACATCCGTGGGAGCAGCAGCTGGAAGTATTGGATTTGATGAGCATCTAGCTGCATGAACAAATCATAAAACATATTGTATGAATAAAGTAGTGTTTATGTCAAAACCTCTTCCATCAAAAATAGATGCATAAAGATCAACAATTTACATCTTATCATATCACTTATAAGCAAAAGATCTGCATTGAACACATTTCCTTGTGGGGAGAGGGCAAAGGGAGTGGATGAGGGAATAAGAATGAATCAATCACCTCGTAAGGCAAGGAGAGGCCTCACGTGGACAGATGAGGAGGAGGAGTTTAACCGACTCAGTCCTCAGCACCTGAGGTCCAAGGACAACAACAGAGCAACCAGATAGAAGGAAGGGGGGGGGGAGGGAGGGAGAGAGAGAGAGAAAGGAGGGAAGGAGGGAAGAAGAAGCAAGACTGAAAGAACCTGGAAACATATTCTGATTCTGTCACAGCTCTGGCAACAAAACAGACTTGTGTCCTTGTGACAGCATCAGGACTCAGCTTCCAAACAAGCCAGAGTCTGAATGGTGGAGGCAGTGGTGGTGATGGTGTGGTGGTGGTGGTGGTGTGTTTGTGTGTGTATGTGAGTGTGTGTTAGGTAACAAGGGGTCAGAGCTATGGGAACTCCAACCCAAATGAGGTCCAGTTCAGTCTCCAGGGAATGGAGCCAGTCTAAGGTAGGCAGGCTGTAAGAGTCCTGGGGGAGTTGAGGTTCAGGCCCCAGTTGGGATCCACAGCCCAGCCAAGACTCTGGCACATGTGTGGGTCAGTGGAGAAGACTCTGGGTCTTTGCACACTCACCTCAGGTCATAAACTTAGTCCATTCTGGGGAGTGGGTTTTGAATACAATACTAGGTTCCTATTGACTCAGACTAAGCAGAACTTGGGCAACAATGGGTTCAAGGTCTTCAGAGACAATCTTTGGGGTTCTTTGTGCAAATGTCATCATCCTCCTGTACTTAATTTCCACAATTTGGGATTATAACACCTGTTCTGACTACCTCATTGGACTGTTTCGCTGATCAAATAAGATGACATATGTGGAAAAACTCTTGAAAAATAAAAGCACCCCACACCTTAGTTACTAATATATTTAATCATCTTCTTAGAAAATAATTCCTCCTTCTTATCTACTCCATCAGCTCAGTTTGCTGGAAAGAAAGAAAAAAGGGAGCTGGTAAAATTCCCTAACAGCTAATTTACTCTGAAAGGCTTGAGAGGAAACATAACAGCTTTTGTTATTTTGGTGATTTTCTTCAAAAGGAACATGTATTATTACATATAATTTCATCCTTAAATTCCCAAACATTAAGTCAGTTCTTTCCCATAGTTTTCAAACATATCTGAGAGGCAGCTCAGGACTGCCTGGTTTATAGGTGGCTCCCAGCAGGCTGCCCACGCTGTTGACCCCAGAGCTGTGTCCTGTGGTAACCCGTCAGCCTTGAGAACAGGAGAGACGGGCCTGATCCCGAAGCTCATGAGTCAGGGGCTTCGTGGGTAAGGAAAGACATACTAAGACCATAGTTTTCAAAGAAATACAATAAATATGCTTGTATCATTTTCTATAACCAAATAATTTAACACATTTCTAAAATACACTTTTTCTCATTTAAAAGATAACTTGAGGGGCACTTGGGTGGCTCAGTGGGTTAAAGCCTCTGCTTTCGGCTCAGGTCATGATCCCAGGGTCCTGGCATTGAGCCCTGCATCGGGCTCTCTGCTCAGCGGGGAGCCTGCTTCCTCCTCTCTCTCTACCTGCCTCTCTGCCTACTTGTGATCTCTGTCTGTCAAATAAATAAATAAAATCTTAAAAAAAAATAAAAAAGATAACTTGAAAATTACAGCAGAGTCTATCAAGAGAGTCAAATTCACTTGTAATCCAGCTAACATTTGGGACACACACCCATTATATATATCATATTCATTTTTGCAACATCAGGTTCAAACTACATGTACAATTCTGTCATCTACTGTTTTTAAATACACTATCTTATCACTAGTACCTTTTTATGTTACTAATTTTCCTCAGTAACATGAATCTTTTTTTTTTTAAAGATTTTATTTATTTATTTGATAGGCAGAGATCACAAGTAGGTAGAGAGGCAGGCAGATAGAGAGGTGGAAGCAGGCTCCCTGCTGAGCAGAGAGCGCGATGTGGGGCTTGATCCCAGGACTCTGAGATCATGACCTGAGCCGAAGGCAGAGGCTTTAACCCACTGAGCCACCCAGGCACCCCTCAATAACATGAGTCTTAAGTACCAAATACTATTCTGTCTTGTAAATGCATCACAGTTGATTGACCTTTTCTATAATTAGGTTACTTATAATTTTTTTTACCACAAAAAGTAATATTTTCATGAATATTCTTTCATGTACATCTTTAATAACATTGCTGACTATTTCCTAGGATAGATTCATGAACTTTGAATCTCTGAGACAAAGTATGCTAAGATTTTTAAGTCTCTTGATACATAGTTCCAAATTGTTTTTCAGAACCACTTTGAGATGATATTCCAATCAGTACCAGCATTGAGTCTCATCTTTAAAAACAAAAAACAGGGACGCCTGGGTGGCTCAGTTGGTTAAGCGGCAGCCTTCGGCTCAGGTCATAATCCCAGCATCCTGGGATCGAGTCCCACATCGGGCTCCTTGCTCGGCCAGGAGCCTGCTTCTCCCTCTGCTCTGCCTGCTTCTCTGCCTGTGCTCGCTCGCTCTCTCTCCTTCTGTCTCTGACAAATAAATAAATAAAATCTTAAAAAATAAAAAAATAAAGGGAGTCAAGATGGCGGAGAAGTAGCAGGCTGAGACTACTTCAGGTAGCGGGAGATCAGCTAGATAGCTTATCTAAAGATTGCAAACACCTACAAATCCAACGGGAGATCGAAGAGAAGAAGAACAGCAATTCTAGAAACAGAAAATCAACCACTTTCTGAAAGGTAGGACTGGCGGAGAAGTGAATCCAAAGCGACGGGAAGATAGACCGCGGGGGGAGGGGCCGGCTCCCGGCAAGCGGCGGAGCAACGGAGCACAAAATCAGGACTTTTAAAAGTCTGTTCCGCTGAGGGACATCGCTCCAGAGGCTTAATCGGGGTGAAGCGCACGCGGGGTCAGCGTGGCCTCAGGTCCCGCAGGGTCACAGAAGGATCGGGGGTGTCTGAGTGTCGCAGAGCTTACAGGTATTAGAACGGGGAAGCCGGCTACAGAGACAGAGCCGAGGAGTGACTCTCAGCTTGGGGTTACCTTGAACCGGTCGCAGGCTCGGTCAGCTCGGAGCGCGGCCGGAGGCCAGGGTGACGGGAGCAATTGGGCGCTGTTCTCTGAGGGCGCACTGAGGAGTGGGGCCCCAGGCTCTCGGCTCCTCCGGGCCGGAGACTGGGAGGCCGCCATCTTCATTCCCGTCCTCCGGAACTCTACGGAAAGCGCTCAGGGAACAAAAACTCCCGAAAGCAAACCCGAGCGGGTTACTCAGCCCGGCCCCTGGTAAGGGCGGTGCAACTCCGCCTGGGGCAAAGACACTTGAGAATCACTACAACAGGCCCCTCCCCCAGAAGATCAACAAGAAACCCAGCTGGGACCAAGTTCACCTACCAAGGAGTGCAGTTTCAATACCAAGGAGAGCAGCGGAATTCCAGAGGAGGAGAAAACAAAGCACGGAACTCATGGCTTTCTCCCCATGATTCTTTAGCCTTGCACTTAATTTAATTTAATTTTCTTTTTCAATTTTTTTTCTCTTCTTCTCCTAAATTTTTTTAACTTTTACCCTTTTCTTTTTTAACGTTTTTTAACTAGTTTATCTACTATATATATATTCTGTTTTATATTTTTTCATTATTGGTTTTCTTTTTTTATTTGTTTCTTTTTTCTTTTTTTTTTTTTTTTCTTTCTGAACCTCTTTATATCCCCTTCCCCCACCCCCACGATTTGGGATCTCTTCTGAATTGGCTAAAGCATATTTTCCTGGGGTTGTTGCCACCCTTTTAGTATTTTACTTGTTCCTTCATATACTCTTATCTGGACAAAATGACAAGGCGGAAAAATTCACCACAAAAAAAAGAACAAGAGGCAGTACCAAAGGCTAGGGACCTAATCAATACAGACATTGGTAATATGTCAGATCTAGAGTTCAGAATGACGATTCTCAAGGTTCTAGCCGGGCTCGAAAAAGGCATGGAAGATATTAGAGAAACACTCTCGGGAGATATAAAAGCCCTTTCTGGAGAAATAAAAGAACTAAAATCTAATCAAGTTGAAATCAAAAAAGCTATTAATGAGGTGCAATCAAAAATGGAGGCTCTCACTGCTAGGATAAATGAGGCAGAAGAAAGAATTAGCGATATAGAAGACCAAATGACAGAAAATAAAGAAGCTGAGCAAAAGAGGGAAAAACAGCTACTGGACCACGAGGGCAGAATTCGAGAGATAAGTGACACCATAAGACAAAACAACATTAGAATAATTGGGATTCCAGAAGAAGAAGAAAGAGAGAGGGGAGCAGAAGGTATATTGGAGAGAATTATTGGAGAGAATTTCCCCAATATGGCAAAGGGAACAAGCATCAAAATCCAGGAGGTTCAGAGAACCCCCCTCAAAATCAATAAGAATAGGTCCACACCCCGTCACCTAATAGTCAAATTTACAAGTCTTAGTGACAAAGAGAAAATCCTGAAAGCAGCCCGGGAGAAGAAGTCTGTAACATACAATGGTAAAAATATTAGATTGGCAGCAGACTTATCCACAGAGACCTGGCAGGCCAGAAAGAGCTGGCATGATATATTCAGAGTACTAAACGAGAAAAACATGCAGCCAAGAATACTATATCCAGCTAGGCTATCATTGAAAATAGAAGGAGAGATTAAAAGCTTCCAGGACAAACAAAAACTGAAAGAATTTGCAAACACAAAGCCAGCTCTACAGGAAATATTGAAAGGGGTCCTCTAAGCAAAGAGAGAGCCTAAAAGTAGTCAATCAGAAAGGAACAGAAACAATATACAGTAACAGTCACCTTACAGGCAATACAATGGCACTAAATTCATATCTCTCAATAGTTACCCTGAATGTTAATGGGCTAAATGCCCCAATCAAAAGACACAGGGTATCAGAATGGATAAAAAAAAACAAAACCCATCTATATGTTGCCTACAAGAAACTCATTTTAAACCCGAAGACACCTTCAGATTTAGAGTGAGGGGGTGGAAAAGAATTTACCATGCTAATGGACATCAAAAGAAAGCAGGAGTGGCAATTCTTATATCAGATCAATTAGATTTTAAGCCAAAGACTATAATAAGAGATGAGGAAGGACACTATATCATACTCAAAGGATCTGTCCAACGAGAAGATCTAACAATTGTAAATATCTATGCCCCTAACGTGGGAGCAGCCAACTATATAAACCAATTAATAACAAAATCAAAGAAACACATCAACAATAATACAATAATAGTAGGGGACTTTAACACTCCCCTCACTGAAATGGACAGATCATCCGAGCAAAAGATCAACAAGGAAATAAAGGCTGTAAATGACACACTGGACCAGATGGATATCACAGATATATTCAGAACATTTCATCCCAAAGCAACAGAATACACATTCTTCTCTAGTGCACATGGAACATTCTCCAGAATAGATCACATCCTTGGTCCTAAATCAGGTCTCAACCGGTATCAAAAGTTTGGGATCATTCCCTGCATATTTTCAGACCACAATGCTCTGAAGCTAGAACTCAATCACAAGAGGAAATTTGGAAAGAACCCAAATACATGGAGACTAAACAGCATCCTTCTAAGGAATGAATGGGTCAACCAGGAAATTAAAGAAGAATTGAAAAAATTCATGGAAACAAATGATAATGAAAATACAACGGTTCAAAATCTGTGGGACACAACAAAGGCAGTCCTGAGAGGAAAATATATAACGGTACAAGCCTTTCTCAAGAAACAAGAAAGGTCTCAGGTACACAACCTAACCCTACACCTAAAGAAAGAAACCCTAAACCCAGCAGGAGGAGAGAAATCATAAAGATCAGAGCAGAAATCAATGAAATAGAAACCAAAAAAACAATAGAACAAATCAACGAAACTAGGAGCTGGTTCTTTGAAAGAATTAATAAGATTGATAAACCCCTGGCCAGACTTATCAAAAAGAAAAGAGAAAGGACCCAAATAAATAAAATCATGAATGAAAGAGGAGAGATCACAACTAACACCAAAGAAATACAGACAATCATAAGAACATATTATGAGCAACTCTATGCCAACAAATTTGACAATCTGGAAGAAATGGATGCATTCCTAGAGACATATAAACTACCACAACTGAACCAGGAAGAAATAGAAAGCCTGAACAGACCCATAACCAGTAAGGAGATTGAAACAGTCATCAAAAATCTCCAAACAAACAAAAGCCCAGGGCCAGACGGCTTCCCGGGGGAATTCTACCAAACATTTAAGGAAGAACTAATTCCTATTCTCCTGAAACTGTTCCAAAAAATAGAAATGGAAGGAAAACTTCCAAACTCATTTTATGAGGCCAGCATCACCTTGATCCCAAAACCAGACAAGGATCCCATCAAAAAAGAGAACTACAGACCAATATCCTTGATGAACACAGATGCAAAAATTCTCACCAAAATACTAGCCAATAGGATTCAACAGTACATTAAAAGGATTATTCACCACGACCAAGTGGGATTTATTCCAGGGCTGCAATGTTGGTTCAACATCTGCAAATCAATCAATGTGATACAACGCATTAATAAAAGAAAGAACAAGAACCACATGATACTCTCCATAGATGCTGAAAAAGCATTTGACAAAGTACAGCATCCCTTCCTGATCAAAACTCTTCAAAGTGTAGGGATAGAGGGCACATACCTCAATATTATCAAAGCCATCTATGAAAAACCCATCGCAAATATCATTCTCAATGGAGAAAAACTGAAAGCATTTCTGCTAAGGTCAGGAACACGGCAGGGATGTCCGTTATCACCACTGCTATTCAACATAGTACTAGAAGTCCTAGCCTCAGCAATCAGACAACAAAAAGAAATTAAAGGCATCCAAATCGGCAAAGAAGAAGTCAAACTATCACTCTTCGCAGATGATATGATATTATATGTGGAAAAGCCAAAAGACTCCACTCCAAAACTGCTAGAACTGGTACAGGAATTCAGTAAAGTGTCAGGATATAAAATCAATGCACAGAAATCAGTTGCATTTCTCTACACCAACAACAAGACAGAAGAAAGAGAAATTAAGGAGTCAATCCCATTTACAATTGCACCCAAAACTATAAGATACCTAGGAATAAACATAACCAAAGAGACTAAGAATCTATACACAGAAAACTATAAAGTACTCATGAAAGAAATGGAGGAAGACACAAAGAAATGGAAAAATGTTCCATGCTCCTGGATTGGAAGAATAAATATTGTGAAAATGTCTATGCTACCTAAAGCAATCTACACATTTAATGCAATTCCTATCAAAGTACCATCCATTTTTTTCAAAGAAATGGAACGAATAATCCTAAAATTTATATGGAACCAGAAAAGACCACGAATAGCCAAAGGAATATTGAAAAAGAAAGCCAAAGTTGGTGGCATCACAATCCCAGACTTCAAGCTCTATTACAAAGCTGTCATCATCAAGACAGCATGGCACTGGCACAAAAACAGACACATCGATCAATGGAACAGAATAGAGAGCCCAGAAATAGACCCTCAACTCTATGGTCAACTAATCTTCGACAAAGCAGGAAAGAATGTCCAATGGAAAAAAGACAGCCTCTTCAATAAATGGTGTTGGGAAAATTGGACAGCCACATGCAGAAAAATGAAATTGGATCATTTCCTTACACCACACACAAAAATAGACTCAAAATGGATGAAGGACCTCAATGTGAGAAAGGAATCCATCAAAATCCTTGAGGAGAACACAGGCAGCAACCTCTTCGACCTCAGCCGCAGCAACATCTTCCTAGGAACATTGCCAAAGACAAGGGAAGCAAGGGCAAAAATGAACTATTGGGATTTTATCAAGATCAAAAGTTTTTGCACAGCAAAGGAAACAGTTAACAAAACCAAAAGACAACTGACAGAATGGGAGAAGATATTTGCAAACGACATATCAGATAAAGGGCTAGTGTCCAGAATCTATAAAGAACTTAGCAAACTCAACACCCAAAGAACAAATAATCCAATCAAGAAATGGGCAGAAGACATGAACAGACATTTCTGCAAAGAAGACATCCAGATGGCCAACAGACACATGAAAAAGTGCTCCATATCACTCGGTATCAGGGAAATACAAATCAAAACCACAATGAGATACCACCTCACACCAGTCAGAATGGCTAAAATTAACAAGTCCGGAAATGACAGATGCTGGCGAGGATGCGGAGAAAGGGGAACCCTCCTACACTGTTGGTGGGAATGCAAGCTGGTGCAACCACTCTGGAAAACAGCATGGAGGTTCCTCAAAATGTTGAAAATAGAACTACCCTATGACCCAGCAATTGCACTGCTGGGTATTTACCCTAAAGATACAAACGTAGTGATCCGAAGGGGCACATGCACCCGAATGTTTATAGCAGCAATGTCTACAATAGCCAAACTATGGAAAGAACCTAGATGTCCATCAACGGACGAATGGATAAAGAAGATGTGGTATATATACACAATGGAATACTATGGAGCCATCAAAAGAAATGAAATCTTGCCATTTGCGACGACGTAGATGGAACTAGAGGGTATCATGCTTAGCGAAATAAGTCAATCGGAGAAAGACAACTATCATATGATCTCCCTGATATGAGGGAGAGGAGATGCAACATGGGGGTTAAGGGGATAGGAGAAGAGTAAATGAAGCAAGATGGGATTGGGAGGGAGATAAACCATAAGTGACTCTTAATCTCACAAAACAAACTGAGGGTTGCTGGGGGGAGGGGGGTTGGGAGGGGGGAGGTGGGGTTATTATGGACATTGGGGAGGGTATGTGCTATGGTGAGTGTGGTGAAGTGTGTAAACCTGGCGATTCACAGACCTGTACCCCTGGGGAAAAAATATATGTTTATAAAAAATAAAATTAAAAAATAAATAAATAAATAAAAATAAAAAAATAAAAACAAATAAAAACAAAAAACAAACAAAAAAAACCCCCTTGCCTACTTGAGGGGTACAGGGAAAAAATTGCATTGGTCTCCCCAGCATCCCTTTGGGGACCATTCCTTCCCCTATTCCATAATCATTCAGAGCAGACCCTAGAAACAAGCAGTATTCAGTGGCAACACGGATATTGTATGCTTCCATGTGACGACACCACATATTTTCTTGCTGAAATTGGCTTTGCATCAGAAAAAAGGAAAGCTCTCACAATCCATCCTGATGATTTTAGAAAATGTCTTGTGGAAACAGCATCTTGCATTCATATTACTCTTGTAGAGGAATCTAGGCTTTATTGGGTTAGGGCTTCCCTCTCTGTGAGGAAAAGCTCTCCAAAGCACACTTTCTTTTTGGATTTTTGGCTCCACACTGTGTCAGCCCCCAGTGTATCCTATGCAAATGATGGTATTTCTAACTCAGTGTGTAATAATGTAGGGAAGGAAAGCACATAGAAATTCTAGGCTGGACACCCAGTGTGAGCTAGGGAGGGGTGTGATGGGAAACACCATGTGAGCCCACCGAAACCAAGCAGGAGGCAGAAGCAAAAAAGTGTGCGGACTGAAGCAAAGCAGCGGGAGGACTATGTTGTTCAGGGCTTGAGATATAGTTTCCTTTTAAACAAAAGCAAGTCCTGACATAAAAGACACATTGATTTTCACTGTCTGGCTTTGATTGAGGAGAGAGGTGGCAGTGAACTAGCAAAAAAAACCCAGAAACCTTTGGGAGAGCAGGATGAAGAACCTACAGGCATAAAAGGCTGGACTCAGACATCCGGGTTCCAGAAACTTCCAGTGACGACTTGGCATCTCGTACTGGCTGAGGAGGGTGGGCTCCATCTAAGAGCTACCTGTCATTCACCTGTTCACACATCGCTCCTGTTCTAAGGGCCATTGTCAGTAGAGTTAAATAGCACTTATTCATTATTGAGTAGAGAAGTTAAATACCCATGGTGGTTGTTTTACTAAAGAGTTATGATGTAGGGGGAGAAAAGCCCACTTCAGTATGGAGAAGAGTGCTTAAATCTCTCTTGGCGAGCCATTCTGGTTAAAAAAAAAAAAAAAAAAAAAAAAAGCTTATTCGCAATCCCAGTCTCCACGGTTTCCCTTTGGCAGCTCCTGGAATTGTTTGCATCAAGACTGGATGGAAACAGCTGGTCTCTGGAGGGTTTGCCTGGCAAACTTTATAGAATAGCTGTTCTGTGTCACCGCTGGGAAGAGATGCTGAAGTGGAAAGAAAAAGGCACAAACTAACACTTATAGGCTAACAGAAATACCCCAATTAACTTTCTGTTTTAGCAAGAGTTAAATGTGTGCACTCCCTAACCACCGCGATAATGAGCTGTTCCAGCTATTAAGCTATTGTTTCTCTGTCCTAACCCACCTTTCCGTGTAATATTTTGTGATGCCGGAGCACATACGTGCTCTGCAGGAAGGCTCTGTTAGGCTGCTCAGTAGGGGGCGCTCCAGAGAGAGGGTGATGCTGGAGAAGGCAGACCCACCATTCCATCCAGCAAGGCAGTGGCTGCGGTGGGTGCCTTTCCTCAGTAGGCCACTTCTGTGGTACCATAGGATTCTCTTAGTGTTCTTTCAGATGCTAGATAACAACTTTCTATCTTGTTAACTGTTCTTTATATTAAATTTATTCTGTATATATAACTGGTGTGGGGTCTGACTTCTGACCAACCCATGAGCCTACGTAGATCTCTATACACAATCAGACAAGTGAATGGGAAAGGTTTGATCATCTCTCTTTTTGAGAGGGTGTTGTAGCTTGTTTGTCACTGAATATGAAAGGATAACCAAAATGTGGTGTGTCCATACAATGGCGTAGAATATTCTTGGGACACACAAAAAAATGAAGTATTGATACTTTCTATAACATGGACGGATCCTAAAAACATGATGTTCAGTGAAAGAAACCAACCACAAAAGGCTATATATTATATAATTCCAATTCCATGAAATTTCCAAAGTAGGCAAATACATAGAGACAGAGTGTAGATTAGTGGTTTCTTTGGATGGGGGTGGGAAGAGGGAGAGGAGATGGACAAGGGAGGGAAATGAGGATGGATTGTTAATGGCTTTTTTTTTTAAGATTTTATTTATTTGAGAGAGAGCACATGAGCAGGGGGGAGGGGAGTGGGCAGGCAGAGGGAGAAGCGGGCTCGCTGCGCAGGGAGCCTGACATGGCACTGGATCCCAGGACCCTGGGATCATGACCTGAGCCGAAGGCAGACGCTTAACTGACTGAGTCACCCAGCCACCCCATTAATGGAATTTTTTATGCTAGATGAAAATGTTTTAAATTAGATTGTGCTGATGGGTGCACAACCCTGTGGATACACTAAAAAAACATTGAATTGTGCACTGTAAATGCATAAATTGTATGGTATGTGGATTATATATAAAAAAAAAAAAACTGTAAAAAATGGCAGGACCAGCCTCTGGAGACCTATGACTTCCAATACTCGACTTATGTTCTTAGCTGTTCTGTAAATATTTTTTGAGACCAAGCTTGTGATAGGAACGGCCCAGTATTGGGGATATAAAGATTTGTTGGGCAGTTCTCATCCTTAAGAAATTAATAATTTGTTAACAAAACAGGTATAGACAAATAACCCGTGCAAAATGATATGGGATATTATGGTGCATGTTCCTGGTAGAAAGAAGAGCTATTTCAACTTTTCGTTGATGGCTGAATGTTGAGAGAGTGCTGATCAGAGGAAGTGGCCAAGCAGTGAGTCCTAAGAGGCTGGGTGGGAGTCTTGGAGGTGGGCAGAGGGAAAGGGCATTGCAGACAGAGAAAGGAGCACAAAGCGTGGAGGTCTGAGTCAGCACAGCACATCTGGGAAGCTAAGTGGTTCCGCAGGCAGAAAGCCAAAGACGGGGTAGGTTGGTAATGGGAGGACAGCTGGGCTGGAACCTGGTGCCCCCTTTTTTCTTTTTTTAAATTTCAACACTTCTGTTGCTCTTTTCTCTCAAGCAACATCCTTTGTCTCCGATTCCCATATAAACGTCTTTCTCTGTCCTCAGTCTCTCTTTTACTTCTTAGTATCTTCCTTGTTTCTCCACCATGACGGTTTCAATACACAGAGCGTCTGTTTGCTAACAGCAAATCTTTGGTTACCTCCTATTAAGTCATTCCCACTGCTACCAGCAGTGTAGTAGCTAAGGTTTTGGTAGCTAAAAATCCAGAGGTCAGTGTTATGCTAAGTTCTGCTTTCTGTACTTGACCAAGGACAAGCACTTATTAGTATTCAAAAATGATACATTATTGTATTTTCTCCCTGATGTTTGTCTCAAATCGGGAAGACAGAGCCCAGGGGTCCCGTGACTGGGGCAGTCATTAGACCTGACTCTCATTTTGTGGTTCCGGGAATCTCCCAGGGTCATGTCTTCTGCTTGGAGACCAGATTTGTCAAACGAATAATGTGGTCCTCCTGACCAAAGCACTTTTCCAATTTTTACCTACAATGACACTGGTGCTTCATTATTTCAGACCCAGAAAACCACAGGCTTTCATTTTGGAGTTGTGACACGCACACGTCTGGCCCAGACATTCTCTTGCCAAGGTGTAGTTTCAACCAGAGAGTGACCAAAGTCAAGCATATGTTGTAGAGTTAGGCTTGAGGAAGGGGAGAAGTGACGGGTGGCAGAGAGGGCAAAAAGCAAGCCAAGATGACGTGGAAGAAAAGGAGCTGGGTGGGAGGAGTGGGGTGGGAGTGGGGAGGACAGTTAGGGATCACATTCAAACCAGTTTGTGCCAAGAGTAAGTTGTCTACAGTGGGGGAAAGTTTGCTATTGCCTCCAATGTGCCCCTCATTCCTAAAGCCAGTCATAAAAGTTCTTGGAAAAATGAGAAGGAAAATGAGGTTGATGTTTTGTGGGGACTAGATGGGGTGATGTCTGGGCACCCGTGTCAGCTGATGGGACAGTTCAGTGGGGCCGAGGGCTGGAAGTCCAGCCAAACTGACCACAGACAGCCTGCATGCCCGCCTCGGTGAGGGAGTGGGTGGCGCTGCCAGTCATGGAGGCCTGTCGGGCTCTCTTGAAAGAGGCCACTTGAAGAATTAGCGTTTAATAGCTTGCCAGTATTTCTTTTTATGTTCAATAAATATTCATATCACAATTACTATCAAAGATTAGTCATAGAAATTAAAGTTTCTTTTTTAGTTGTATCCCCAATGTACATTGTCAGCATTATGAAAATGAATGTTTTCTTAAAAATGGATTTTGGGAGGGCAGGAAATGTCTCCGGGGAGGGAGTGGTGGAAATCTCTCTCCAGCCCGTGCTGCTGTCTAATGAAAGCTGCGCCTCCCCACCTCCCAGCCTCCCCTTCCTCTAGCTCCCCAGCGGCATTCAAGGCCCACCCTGCCTCTCCCTGTTTTCTGTCCTTTTTTTTTTTTTAATTTTATTTATTTATTTGAAAGAGATCGCAAGTAGGCAGAGAGGCAGGCAGAGGGAGAGGAAGGGAAGCAGGCTCCCTGCTGAGCAGAGAGCCCGACTCAGGGCTCGATCCCAGGACCCTGGGATCATGACCTGAGCAGAAGGCAGAGGCCTTACCCACTGAGCCACCCAGGCACCCCTGTCCTTTCTTTTCTTTCTGCAAAAACATGACTCTGGGAATCCCAAATATCCCTAGGCCTGCCAGGTTTGTATCATGCTGGAAAGTCAAAGATTCTGAGCAGAAAGAGATATCAAGCTTTCCCCTGGGCTTTCTTTTCCTTTCTACTCCTCCACTTTCTCCCACGGCAACCCCACCCTTTCCCCAAGAACAAGACAACAAAGTCCTCAACGACCAAACACCTGCTAAACGGATTCAGAGAGCTTCCTGAGCTGGGGGACTGTCTACATCAGCAGCATCTGAACCCCTGTTTCAACCAGCCCCGTGCTCTGCGGTAGTTACCATCTCTGATTTTACTTTCCATCAACCTATGTCATGAAATAAACCCGCTGGTCATGAATTGGGTCATGCCCCCAACATAGTGTCAGCGTGGGCATCAATTCCCCTCGCCAGAGGAGGCTGCCTGTCTCCCTCAGGCCTTGCCTCTTCGCCCAGGGAATGGCTGGCACAGATTTTTTTTTCAGTGAGCCTTTAAGGGCTGCAGCCCATTGTGGCCCACTGGGAATGGAAACATCTTACTCTGGAATTTCTAACTGCTATTCCTCCTCCTCTTCTAGGGGTCTTCCTCTGGGACAACCCATCCGGTCTTGGTTCAAGTGCAGTTACCTCACTACAGCAATGCTGCTCTGAGATCTCAGAATGGACTCTGGTCAGGTTTGGTGATGAGCTTCATCCCATCAACTGTTGAATTATTCAGGAAGCTTCCCTACCCCCCTGCAGAGGAACCTGAGGAGACCATCGGGAACTGCTGAAAGGAAGCAAAGATAATTCGGGAAGCTAGGTTTAATTTACTTAAGGCTCCCCCTTCGCAGGCTTGCCAGCAATGCCTGCAATTAAGTTCCCTGCCCGGCCCCATCCCCAGCATGAAGGACTCACTGGACAGCTGTGGTTTTATGAGTCTTTCTTGTGCAAACCTCATTAAACTTCAGATTCCTCGGGGTAAAAAGCAAATGGGGAATGAGAGTTGCCTGCCTGGGAGATGCTGAGGTTAAACACTGAGCAATAACGCCACTCGCTGATTTCAACATTCTTTTTGTTGTTTCTTTGGCTTTCCTTTGAGACTTCTGTCTGCGCAGGCCTAGAATGTGGGGACATGGGGATGTGAGGACAGGGGCTGTGGGGATGCAAGGCTTTAAAGTCGGTGGTGTGTGTGTGTGTGTGTAGGTCAAGGAAGGTCATACAGGGTAGGAGAAGT
The DNA here is from genome assembly GCF_010015895.1 of Lontra canadensis. Lineage (NCBI taxonomy): Eukaryota > Metazoa > Chordata > Mammalia > Carnivora > Mustelidae > Lontra > Lontra canadensis. The sequence goes on along the minus strand of NW_022631049.1, from coordinate 2,737,040 downwards.
TGGCAGATCCTGGCTTCTCTTTGTAACAACCCCAGGACCACTTGAAGCACGTCACAAGGAAACATGGGTACCCAGCAATTCCCTGTCGGTCCCCCAGCATCTCTCTGTGACAGTCTTTTAACTTCGGCCTGTAGGTAGTAGGTCAGAGGGAGTCAAGCAACACTGTTATGCTGTGGTATGTATGCCAGGCTGACTCCCGCCAGAATCATCAGCTCTGCAAGATGAGGGCTGGAGTATCTTATCCTGGACTGGAAGCTGCTTCCCAGTGTCCAAGGCAGTGATCCATGGAGATATCAAGATTCACACCTGTGAAGGGGTATGGCAAGAAATTTCTTACTTCTAACACTTACGATGACATTTGCTGATGGCTTACTTAAAAAAGGAAAATGTTATCCATGTTGTCCCTAGATTGTTGCCCCTGACATTTCCCCCCATTTGGATATGATTTCCCATGTCTCTGTGAGAATGGTTGAGTTACAACTACAACACAAGGCATCTGATGCCAGCATCCTCTGTGGGGTAGTGGGGGCCGCTGACCCAAGGCAGGCACTTCACCATTCCCTATGTGGGAGACTAAAAATGAGAAGCAACAACAGTGACAACAAATGCCACCAGGCACACAATAACTGAAGAGGTCTGTGGGATTCTCTCTCTTACAACAACCCCACGGGTGGGCGCTACATGAGGGGAGGGATTCGGGACTGTGTCTAAGCTCTTTTGGCGCTGTCTTCTATGGTGAGAATGACAGTCACCATTGCATATTTGACACACCCAAACACTCAGCTGGACTTGCATAGCCAATTCCATTTCCACTCTTCCCAGTCCCTTTTCATACACCTCTTCTGCATGAAGAAGAGAGCAGAGTCATAGAGTCCATTGCTCTTCCCAGCAGCCTAGGAGGAAGAATCTCCATGCAGTCTTGTCCTTTCTGCACTGTGGCAAGTCTGACAAGTCCCTCCCAGGCCACTGGCTAGCCCTTGGTGTTTCTCTCCCCACCTCCCTCCTACCTCCCATGGGCATGTGGTATTACTTTTGTCGTGATTAAACCTTGGAAACAGGTGTATTTCCTATTGAATTAAAAAAAATCCTGGAGAAATCTCAGTTGTGATACTGGGGACAATCATATACTGAGCTTGGAAAAGCCATTTTGGTTTTTACTTATATCACACCCACAGATCACGTGTTCATATTTTCGCTCCAGACCTTCTTTGCTAAATGCCTGGAGAGAGAAATAGGACAGGGGGTGATGGATTGCTTCAAATATTCAAGAACCTCCAAATCTCTCAGTAGATAAAAAGCAAACGAAGGATCCTTGACAGGTTAAAATCAAGTATTTGGGGTTTCTCCACTGGAGAGAATGAATTTCCACTTTAATAACTTTCTTAGAATTCCCCCTGCTACTCTATACTGTGATCCTTTCAACTACTGAGCTTATTCTTGGTGTGTGTCATGAGTTTTAAATCTGACGATGGCTTTTAATTAAATTCTTGTTTATCATTCAGTTAATGGGCTAAGACTAATGATGAAAGGAAAAACAGGCTTTCAACGATTTTCTCACCCATCATATGAAACTTGAGAAAAATAATAAAGTGATTTATTCAAGGGTGAGTTGGTATAAATGCCATTTCCCCTATTTGTTCTTTTATATGATTTCTGGAATGATTTGGGACAGCTACTCTGCTTGGATACATCCAGAAATTACTATAAATCTGTCCGGAGGAGCTCGGAGACATCCAACGTCTCCCTCAAGCCAGGAGCTGCTGCTAGGTCTGGGCACACGGCCATGTGCGGTGTGATCCTTGAAATTTGAAATGACAAATCTTCAGGGTCACCTTTCTTTCTTTTCTCTTTTTCAAGCGTTTACACTGGGAACTTTAAGCACATTCCTATTAAAGGCATACCAGTTGGCCTGATTTCCCTGGCCTCCTTTCCTTTGTGCCTGTCTTTTCCACCCCTCTGCCACAAAGTTCTAAAAAGGGAGTAGGGATTAAAAGTTAGGAGTCCTGAGTTCTCTTCTGTGCAGGGAAATACATGTACTTGGGGTAGCTGCTCAATCACTTCGTACCTTAGTTTTCCACCAAAAGAGCAGGGATAGTCACACTATCCTCTGAGCAATCAAATGAGATATTGTGAGGATCCATATGGAAGTGAAGGTTTAAAATGAAAACAAAAGAAGAAACCAGGAGCCTCTGACTATCCAAAGATACACTTGGATATACTTCCCAGAGCCCTGGGAGGGAAGGTGGCACACAGATACAAGACGGATGGTTGGCACGTTCATGGTCATTACCATGGGGTACATAGAAAATTCAAAGACTTCAAGCTCTATAGTGGGAAAACCCATAGAAGTTGAGCTTGCAAGTTGACCTTCATGGCTGTGAAAACATTTCTAATTTTTCCTGCTTAATCCAAGCCAGCAATCTCAAATTTCCTCCTTTGGTCTTTTAGGAGGAAGGCTAGAGATAAGATTTTGATGCATCCTACAAGTAGACCATTTGTTTGCATTAGAAAGGAGGATCCAGTCTGAGCATTTTGAAGCCCCCAGATTGAGAAGACCTAAATGGGTGGTCCTAGAGATTCCATGGATAGAATTCAAAGGTTCTGAGATGGGGGGAAAAATGACATCTTTATTTTCCCTAAAATTTATCTGAAATTAAGTATTTTTGTCAATTATAAATGTGGGCAATAAACCATAATAGTATTGGTAGTACCTGTGTCTTTGTTACTGTCAGAAATTAAGGATATTTCCATAAGATATTGCTATTGTTGAACGTACCTTAAAATACAATTTATACTGATCACTGCTTTGAAATTGCAAACATTATTAGATCAGCTATTAACACTGGATGAGTTAATAAAGAAACACTTGTATAACACTATATCACACCCTTGATTAAAAATATTTTTCTGTTTCAATGTAATTGCATTTCCTTGAAACTCTCTGTATTTGACTTTGTGTATTTAAAAACAGTATTCTGTGAAGGGGTCATTATTATTCTGTGAAGGTTAAGACCGCCTGCCCCAGAGTCTGCCTGATGCCTCCTAGAGCCAGAGACAGCGGCTCTGAGCAGGGGGCAGAGCCCAGGCCTCCCTTATGAATTAGAGTCAGAAAGCCTAGGGCTGAGCCCTGGGTTCACCACTGTCTAGCCGTGGGGTCACTTAGTTTCTCAGAGCTTCCATTTCCTCACCATAAAAGGGAAATAGTCATAACTCTCCCTATGTTTTATGGGGAGAGCAAATGAAATGAAAAGAATTGAGATGCTCTGTAAACTGTGAAGTGCTATACAAATGGTAGGGATTAATATTCGGTGGTGCTAAACATTTCTCTTTCTTAGCATTTCCACTTCTTTTACTTAGCATCAAATCAGTGACGAAGAGGAAATGAAAGAAAATCATCAGGGGGCCAGATGTTTTGTGTGCAAGACACTGGAGTAGAAAAGTACATGTGTGGCTTGAATTATGGAACATCTATGCCTCTGGTTAAGAATATAGTGGAATCCGATAGAACTGGGTAAAAATCCCTGCTCTGCCACAGACTAGCTGAGAGTCTTTGGAAAATTATTGAAACTCTCTGAGTCTCAGTTGGCTCATTTGAAAAATGGGGACTTACAGCGACTTACCAGGTTTACTGTAAAGATTAAATAAATACATTTCTGTGCCAGCGTGTAGGGTCCAGAATTTGTGTTTGCATGCTTTTGCAGACACATGGTTTCTTAGCAAGCTAGACACGTGAGAGAAATAGTGAGGGGCGCAAGAACTGCCTATTGGATTTCCTCATGAGTTACAACTCCAGGAGCTTATTTTCCACAATGTGTTTTAGATGAGTCTTACCAAGGAAATGTGCAATGTACGTCGATGAGCTTGACCTTCCTTCTGGTGGACTGCATGGGGCAGAGAGCTCCCTTGGTGCTACTGGGAACCTCACCACGTTCTAATCCATGCTGCTGTCCAGTACATGGTTATTCACTTTTGAATCAAAATGAAGCAAAATTGAAAATTCTATGCCTTAGTTGCACTAGTCGCATTTCAAGTGCTCAGGAGTCCTGCGTGGCTAGTGGCTGCCACAGAATTGTAAAACACATCCATCCTGGGCCAGACTCTGTTGGACAGCACTGTGACTGGCAGTGAAGGGCTAAGTCTTCCCTAACAACATAACCTAAACTAGGCAGGGTGATATATGTCAAATATGGCAACAAAGAGCCTGGTGTAGACCCTCCCAACCCCCTACTCCCTCCCTGTCTGAATCTTAGCAGGGTCCCAATACGGGGAGGGAAGGTACCCGCTGAGACTTGTTTGTACTGAGCATCAAGGGTCTCCAGTGCCCACGGCACAGTGCTCTGGACCTCACCACAGTCCGTAAGGGATGGCCTGTGCAAGAAGAAGGAGCATTCTTCCTGTCCACTTCTGTTCCTCCTCTTTGACTTCTTCCACCCCATTTCATGCAAAGTCTCTGATTAATTCTAGAAAGGAGCCCTGGCCCTATCCTCCCTGACCTCACCTACCTCCACATTTTTCTAATTAGAATTTAAATTGGGAAAAAATTGTAGGAAATGTGGTAATTCCAGTGCAGCTTTCCATTTTCTGTATCACAAAAGAGGGGAGCCTTGTACCCACTTCCTTTGATATGGTAATATCATTAATCTGATTTGCAAAAACTTGTGGAATGGGAGTCACAAAACCTGCAGTCCTGATGATGGATTTCTCAGCAAAGTTAAGCGTTCATTCTGCCTCAGTTTCTTCTTCATAGCATGGGGATGTCACTTCTCACCACTCACCACCTTCCAAGTATACTGGGGGGCATCATAAAAAGGAAGTGGTTTATAAAATCATTTTTGCCATCTCTTTCAAATTTCTTTCTACCTGCCTTTCTTATCTCAACATACTCTTGGAAGAAATAACCTTCTCTCCCAGTAGCTTGTCTGTTTTCTAAAACCAATGGACTAACCTCTATTTACTAAGGAGTCGTCTTTGTGGATTCAGGATATGGGTCACCGGAAAGGAGGGAGAAATTACAAGTCCGGAAAATGGGTCGCTGTCCCCTCATACATGAAAAGATGTTTTCCTTAAGGTCATGCCCGCTGTTGTAAAAGACAAGCCCCCAAACAGCAGTAGTTTAACACACTAGAAGCGGATTCCTCACTCACCTCAAGTCCCACCTTGTGTTTCAGAAAAGGTTTCCCAGGGTGAGTTTTGCAGACACCAAGACACTTTCTTTAGTGTCTCTACCTGCTGGATCTTCCAAAATCCGCCGACGGATCAGGCAGCAAGAGCGGATGCTGAAGTTTGACGTGGCTCCGGCGGTTGGCGCGCACCGCACCTGCTTTGCTGAACGCACAGTTTGCCGTCTGATCTCCCACACGAGGGCTTCGGACTGGCAAGGATCAAGGCTGCCTTGGACCCAGTTTTCCTCTGTCGCCAGCACCAGAGACGGAAAGGCTTGTTAAGCCACCGCCCATGTCGGCTGGCTCTTATTGAAAGCAGAGCTCCCTGTCTCCGTGGGCGGGGTTGGTCCAGGATTGCTGGCCTGGCTCCCACCTCCACCAGCGAATCCCGGCCCCAGACGATGCCTTCACCCTTGCCCTAGCACGGAGACCACCTCCCAGATTTCCTTTTCTCTGTTGATAGACTAATCATGGGGGACATGTGAGGTTAGAAAGACACCTGTCCTCAGAGAGCTACAATGATGTCCCCCCTGAAAGCCGATGACTGACATATTTGCCACTGCGGCAGAGTGAGGGAACGGGACCATCCATTAGCTCTGGGCTCTTTGAGGCAAGTCCTCACAGACTGTCCTTCCGATAGAACCTCAGCAGCAGATGTTTCAAATCAGATAAGTTTCCCCTCCCCCCAGGATTCTCTCCAACCATCTCTCCACACGAGTTGGTGTCAGCTCAGGCAAGACAAACTAATTTTAATCTGAGGGCAAGTAAAAACACAATTTAGGAGGTAAATCTGTTTCCCCCCAAGCATACAGTTCTCTGTTCACTGTGCATTTTTTTAAGCATCTGTAAAGACAAAAGACATGCATTTATCAATACAGAGACAGCTGCTCATTTGTTTGGGGAGTTTGCAATTAAATTCCCAGCCTCTGCTACCCAGTGCGATCTATTTTAGAGGGCAGGAGAGAAAAGAAGAATTTTAACTCAAAGCATTGAGCAGAGAGGGAAGCAAAACCTTGAACAGGGCCCTGAATTCTCTTTGAATAAAAATGTTGGCACGAAAGACTTAGGCTCTAAATTGTCCCCCAGGGTGGGGCTGCGTTTTGCTTCATGTTACCTTAGCACCTTCCTGTTCCCCTGAAAAAGCCAACAGATCAAGATGGATGAGCTTTTCCAGTTGCCTAAATATTTAAAGCACCTAAGTGGGCTCCTGCCTCTCCTGCAGGCTCCGGGTGAACTCCTCGGCTGCTGCTGGGCCGACTGCTGTATAAACTAGTCCCAGTGAAATGGCAGAGCATGGTCCCCAGAACGCAGGGGATGTGTCTGCCCACCTCCCTCTCCTGGAGGCCAGGAAGCTCTTTAGTATGCCCCACTTGGCTTCCAACTCAGAGAAGGTCGCTCTGTTCCCAGGAAGACACTCAGTCATAATAGATACGGTTAGAATGATAGCCCAGGGGCTGTGGGTTAGGAAAACACATTTATTAGAGAAGGCTGGAGACCGCAATAATTAAGTGACACAGATGAACACAAGTTAATGCTATCTCAATTGGACTGTACGTGCCCCCCCACCACTTCCCTCCACCTCTCCAAAGCAGCAGCAGCCCAGGCCCGAGAAAGCCTGGACTGGGAGGGAAGGTTCTGGAAGCTGGGGCCTCCCCCAGTCCCTCTTGGAAAGTCAGTCTTGAAGGTGGGGACAGGACCTTGATCTGTCTTGCTCTGTCCCCAGACTTCGCCGACAGCTTTTTAGATTGACCTTTCTGTTCTTCAATTTGTTTCAAGGCCTGCCAGAGCCAGAATCCTTCTCCCTTGTACACTTCGAAGAGCACAAAGTGATTCTTAAAAAAGTATTTAAAAAAAAAAAAAAGCACTCAAGATGACTGCAATGGTATTTTACAGAGTTTGATCATCCATTCATTCTTTTTATTTTAAAAAATACTTTGGGGGCGCCTTGGTGGCTTGGTCGGTGAAGGTCTGCCTTTGGCTTAGGTCACGATCCAGGCATCTTGGAATCGAGCCTGCGTCCAGCAGGGAGCCTGCTTCTCCCTCTCCCTCTGCCGCTCCCCCTGCTTGTGCTCTCTAGCTCTTTCTCTCAAATACATAAATAAAATCTTTAGGAAAAATATTTTGGAGTATAGTTGACACAAAATGTCACATTAGTTTCAGACGTATAACATAGCAGTGGGGTAAGTGCATACCCTATGCTGTGCTCACCACAGGGTAGTTTCCGTCCATCACCAAACAATGTTATCACAATATCATTGATTACATTGCCTAGGCTCTGCTTTTTATTCTTGTGACTAACTCATTCCATAACTGGAAGCCTGTATCCCCTACTTCCCTTCACCCATATGGTCCATCCTGCCAGTCCCCTCCACTCTGGTTACCATCAGTTTATACTCTATATTTATAGCTCTTTTTCTGCTTTTTGTTGGTTTATTCATTTGTTTTGTTTTTTAGATACTGCATATGAGTGAAACTTCATGGTACTCATCTTTCTCTGTCTGACTTTTTTCACTTAGCATAATACTCTCTAGCTCCATCCATGTTGTCAAAAATGGCAAGATGACATCCTTTTTTATGGCTGAGTAATATCCCATTGTAATATCGCATACCACATTTCTTTAGTCATTCATCGGTCAGTGGACACTTGGACTATTTCCATAACTTGGCTATTGTAGATAATGCTACAACCAATTTAGGGGTGCATATATCTTTTCAAATCAGGGTTTTTGTTTTCTTTGGGTAAATAACCATTAGCTGAATACTGGATCATTTGATATTTCTATTTTTCAATCTTTGAGGAACCTCTGTACTATGTTCCACCCATTCATTCTTTTTAACAAAAATGTACTGACTGCTACCACGTGTCAGGCATGCAGACCACAGCTGTAAGTGACAATAATGACAAGAATGTCGACACCATGAACGACAACTCACTCTTGTGCTGTTCCAAGTGTACCCTCTTCGTAGTAACTCAACCCTATCCAGGCCGGAGAGAGCATGTAGTGGATGAGGCAAACCCTCTGCCTGCTGAGGGCACATGGGGGCCATGGCCAGCCCAGAGGACTAGGGAGGGCTTCTGGAAGGAGCACTGGCTAGGCCCATCAGCAGCTGTGGCTGAGGTGGGAGGAAGAAGTGGCCTGGAGCAGGGGACCGTGTTTGAGGGGACTGCAAGGACAAGAGTTCTGTTGGCTGGATTTGGGGGTCTTGGTAAGAGATGTTGGGGTGGAGGAGAGGGTAAGAATACTTCCTAAAGGAGGCAAAAGTGATGCCCCTCACAGACCAGAAGGGTGCATGGGAGCTGGCCAGCCAGGGGGGCAGGGGACAACTAAAGTCCTAGAGGGTCTAAGGAGAGGATAGACATGAGGGTGGTCAAGCACAGGCACCTGTGGGTGGGTGAGGGGACATGAGGTGAGGCTGAAGGGGGCAGATGGGAACAAGTGTTCTCAGCTGTATTCAGGAGACCATTTTCAGCAAGTGGCATGGAATCCTGAGGGCACAGATTTTCCACTGAGGAAGAGCATGCCAACTGCAGTAGGGAGGGTCAATAAAAGAAGACATTGTGTTGGGGGGAGTCAGGGAGGCCCCTAGGAGTCTGGGTGAGCCATGATGGTGAGTGCTGAGGGCTGTGGCCAGGGCATGGAGGCAAGAAGAAGACAGATTTAAGAGATAACAAGGGGGTGCCTGGGTGGCTGAGTGGGTTAAATCCTCTGCCTTCGGCGCAGGTCATGATCTCAGGGTCCTGGGATCAAGCCCCGCATCGGGCTCTCTGCTCAGCAGGGAGCCTGCTTCCCTTCTTCTCTCTCTGCCTGCCTCTATGCCTACTTGTGATCTCTGTCAAATGAATAAATAAAATCTTAAAAAAAAAAAAAGAGAGATAACCTGGATGAGTCCTGGGAACACCCCCTTGTGCTGGGCTGAAAAAGGAGAGCTGGTGAGGTCCGTTCCTGCCACAGCTCAGCTCCTCTCTGACCTCCACTCCCACCCGGGTCACCGTGGAAGCCTTCTCCACAAAGGAGGTTGGTGGCTATAACCTGATTCCCTCTTGCCCCCTCTTCCCTGTCTGTGTCCCACTACCCATCTTTGTCCTTAGGGTCCAGTATACACTGTTGCTGGCAGGGACCGAGCAGCTACCCAGAGGAACCCAGTGGGTTGGCTCCACACTGGGATGTGATGCATTTGCTTCCAGATCTTTTCTGACACGAAGCCCTGTCAGCTGCAGGCTTTTCTTTCTCCCATGAGAGATTATTTTTTTTTTTTTTAGATTTTTTAGATTTTTTTAAAAGATTTTATTTATTTATTTGGCAGAGAGAGATCACATGCAGAGAGGCAGGCAGAGAAAGAGGGAGAAGCAGGCTCCCCGCTGAGCAGAGAGCCCCATGCAGGCCTCGATCCCAGGACCTTGAGATCATCACCTGAGCCAAAAGCAGAGGCCTAACCCACTGAGCCACCCAGGCGCCCCTCCCATGAGAGATTCTTAGTCTGGGGTCAGCTTCCTTCAGGATCAGTGAATGGGCTTCATGGCGTCCAGGGTCACTCTGGTATTCCATGGAGAACATTACGTGCGTGTGAAGCTTTTTTGAGAAGAGTGCACATAGCTATCAGATTCTCTGAGGGATTTATGATCCTCAAAGCTTAAGACTCATTGGTTTGGGCTTTGATTTCAAGGTTAAATTTTTTCTGGCCAATTTTCCCTCTCATTATCCCCCATCACCTCCCAATGCTAATGTCCTTGGACAGAATTTGCCTTGTCTCTTCAAGTCTTGCCAGGAATTCAAAGTAAGCATTTGCCTATTAAAGCTTGTCCCCATCTTGCCCTCAAAAGCCTCCATTACCCTGCATTAAATATTTCAAAATAGTCCCCTCACATATTTATATTTTATGGTAGGAAAAAATCATTATCTGGGGTCCCTCCCGCATGTCCCCATCACTTTTGAAGAGGGAGCAAGTTTGCTGCACACTTGCCTGATTATTGGGTATTTAGTAGATGTCAGGCTCTGTGCTAAGCGCTTTACTGGTATTATCCTGTTTAAAGCTCTTAACTGTGCTGTGAGACAGATGCTAGACTTACCTCAGTTTTGAAATGAAGAAACTGAGGCATAGAGTAATAGCCAGTAGGAAGTAGCAGACCCAGGAATCATACAGAGGTGGTAGAATTTGAGAGTCTCTGTCTTCACCTCCCACTAAGTCCTGTCTTTCCTTTATCTGTTTCCTGCTCCCCCTGAGGAAATCACTATTCTGACTTGCCTCCCAGCTTAGACTCTGTTCCATCCAAAGTCAAGTTCTAACCCTTTCTACTGAAGTCCGTTTTGGAACCATGGACGAGAGCTCTTCGAAAGAGGAAGTGGTAGCTTTATTTATTTATTTTTTAAGATTTGATTTATTCATTTGAGACAGAGAGAGAGAGAGAGAGCATGAGCAGGGGGAGAGGGTGAGGGAGAGGGAGAAGCAGATTCCCCGCTGAGCCAGGAGCCTGATGTGGGGCTCGAACCCAGGACCCTGGGACCACGACCTGAGCTGAAGGCAGATGCTTAACCATCTGAGCCACCCAGGTGCCCGAAGCTGTGGCTTTTTAATAATAAGAGTAGCCAGAATCAGCTTCTCTAATCACAGGATGATTTGAAAGGCCAAGAAAGTTTCTGCTGCTTCTCAGTATTTCTCTACCAGTGTCCAAAATTGGAACAGTAGGGATTTACTCCTTTGGATTGGTTTTCACCCACTCTACTTCAGCCTCTTAAAAAAGTAGGAATAACCCTAGGGATATGAATTAGGGAGTTCCATAAGCTATAGTGTTAACCCTGAAAGATCTGAGGGCAGAGGGTGTTCGCAGAGGGGAGAGAGACACATACAAGGTTGCCAAGGACCAGCCATGTACATGGCTCCTACCTTGTCACCATGTCACGAGGAGACTTGTGAACTCGACTCATCACTAGATCTCCAACATGTGTCCTGGCTCATGCCTGCATAGTTGGGGGAGTCTAAGGGAGGACCATCCTGTGCTGTCCAAAGCTGTTGAGGTTTCCCCTTTGGGAGGAGGTTAAGGAGTAAGTGATCAGTCTCCTCTGGGAAGTCAACCAGTGGCCTGGCATTACCTGATGTCAGAGGCATCAACCCTGGTTTCTGGGAAAGGTGGTTCTACAGTTATGAAAGGGACAGCGTTACTCACCAGAAGGCCGGAAGGCAAGTGACCAGCTAATGGCTTAAGTACAGCCAAGATCCCTCTTCTTGGTTCCAGGGTCAGATACCAGGCTCTCGTTTTCCTGTGGAGGGCCACTGGACTATTATCTGGATAAGGGTCTGCGAAGGGCGTAACTGTGTCTCCCTCAAATCCATCCTGAAGCTCTAACCCCCAGTTCCTCCAAATGGGGTTATATTTGGACCAAGGACCTTCACAGAGGTGATTAGGTTAAAACGAGGCTGTTGGGTGGGGCTGACTGGTGTCCCTATAAAAAGAGGACACTGGACACACAGGGGCAGCAGGGTCGTGCAGGTACAGAGGAACCTCTGTGTAAAGAGGCAGCAAGAAGGCAGACCTCTGCAAGCCACAGAGAAAGACCTCAAGGGAAATGAGCCCTGCTGACAACTTGACTGGGGACTTCCATCTGGCAGAACTCTGAGAAAATACATTTCTCTTGTTTAAGGCAACTAGGGGATGATACCTTATTATGGCAGCCCCTAGCAAACTATTCACAGACTCCAGGAGACTTAAAGCAGAAGTCTCCTAAAGGTAGATGTTTAGATGATCCTTTGAAATGAAAGAAGAAAATCTTTTTATTTTATTTTTTTAAAGCTTTTATTTATTTGAGAGAGAGAGTGAGCAAGTGAGAAAGAGAGCACAAGTGGGGGAGAGGCAGATGGAAAGAGAGAAGCAGGTTCCCTGCCCAACAGGAAGCCCAACTCTGGGCTCGATTCCAGGACTCTGGGATCCTGACCTAAGCCGAAGGCAAACGCTTAACTTACTGAGCCACCCAGTCTCCCTAAAGGAAGAAAACCTTGTAACATCTATGTCTACTGATTTTTATCTGATTCTGTTAATTTTAATTTCTTATATAAGTTTTAAAATGATTGTGGTAGATGAATGTGGTAGGACATAGTATAATATATAACATACGGGGAGTGTATACTTAAAAAATTGGCAGATGGGGCAGGTGGGTAGCTCAGTCAGTTAGGCATCTGCCTCAGCTCAGGTCAGGATCCCAGGATCCAGGGACAAGACCCACGTTGGGCTTCTGTTCATGAACAGCCAGATTCTCCCTCTCCTCCCTGATCGTGCTCTCTCTCACTAACTCTTCCTTTCTCTCTCTCTCTCTCTCTCACACACACACACACACAAACATAAATAAATAAAACTCTTTAAAAAATTATAGATGGGTTAAATAATCAAAGTTTGGAGAGCACCAAGCCAAGATGGTGGCTCTCTATGTATCTCTAACTCCTCAAGGCACATGAGAGTCGTTTCTCTTCTCATAATTGCAAGTGCCCTAAAGAGTTCATCATCATTTTCATTTGTTCTCTACTCTTTCCCCAGCTTCCTAAAGATGTCCAGGCAGCTACTCCTTGCTTATATCAGGGAGATTTATGTTGTCATTACTATAATTGTTGTCTATGAGTGCTTGTGAGTAATGGCTCATAGAAATGTGTTCTATTGAACGGACCAGGAGGCAACAGAAAATCAATCTGTTAAAAACCATGCTTCTCTTAAACTTCTCAATTTGGTCCCCCACCCCCTTTTTCCTATCTGCTCTTGATAAAGAGACCCAGCATTTTGGGACCCTGAAGTTGCCAAGATTACTAAGCATTAATAACATGAGAGAAGGGTGCTTGGCAGAGCTCTACAGCTCTCCCAGTCCCCGCCAGTCACAGCCAGCCCCTGTTCTGGTCTCAGATCAGATGCTGAAAGCCTGGCTAGACTCAGCAAAGTGGGTCTCCTCAATCCTTACCTATCTCCAATTTAGGGACGCTGCTCATGACCCCTGGGAAAACTGTCAATAAAGCAGTTTAGTGTACACATGCCTAAATAAAAAATTAAAAAAAAAAAAAGGAGTTGTGGATCTGAGACTCTGGAACTCAAAGAAAAAGACAGCCAGGCCTTATGGTCTTCCCAAGGAGGGGTCAGAGATGACCCACCTCAGTCCTGACTGCATCTTGGCCATGCTCAGCCTTTGCTTCATGGTTAAGCAAGAACCATTTCTCTCCATTTAAGGGGGGAAAGATGCCCTACCTGATTCCAAAGTGGGCCAGTCTGGCCTGGCTCTGCCAGGCACAGACTCACTCAATGGTCTTGCAATTAGGCAGGACCTGGAAAGCTCCTAGAAGTGACTTCCCCTGGCAGACACTGCCCAAGATTGAGAAAGAATATTTCTGGTGCACACATTGACCCTGCATTGAATTATGCCAGCAGAATGTTTGCAGTGGAAAAAGTCAATGCTATGGTGGTGACATTAAAAATGTCTCCTTGGCAGACTGGTTAATCTCCTTTCATTGTTTAAATGTGCCTACAGGACCCAGGAGAGTCACAAATCTGCAGGAAAGGGAACTGGCTCTCGGAATTAGCTGGCAGATATATAGTTATCCTGACAACTGGTGAGGAGGCCATGTAGCCGGTGCATTACTTATGCCATCAGCACTTGGGAGTCACCATGACCCCTGTGTCCTAAATAAGTGTCCCTTTGACAGGAGTGTAAGCAAAACTGGCCTCCGGAGCAGGGCCCTCTGAGACCAGTCAGACCGTCTCGAGTTTGACAGCTCCACGATGGTACAAGGAAACATAATGTCATTTTGGGGCAATGTCAGTCACACTCAGAGCCACGTACAAGGCCTTATAGCCTTGTTCAGACCACCCATAGTTAAGTTTGGTTCTCAGCTTTCTGGAATAAATGTAATGTAAGAGTATGATGAAAAAAAGGAAGTGCTCCGCAGACAGATCCCGTGTGGGATAACAACTTTCTTTTTTATGAGGGTGAGACTGTGGGTAAGAAATAAATTTTCTCTAGCTTTCAGGGTTCTCATCTCTAAAATGAGGATAAGACCTCTTCTATAGGTATTACCGTGATGAGGGTTATATGTAGTCATGTAGGCCAAGCCTGCCATCCACACACAATTGTGTTAGCTACCCCCACCCCCGCCAGCAGGCAGAGAGCTAACGTGTCTGCCACCACGTTGTCTCTGTTTGCAGCCATCCGTGTCTGTGCTTCTCTTTATGTCCAACCCAGTGTTACTAAGACTTGCTTTGGCTTTTTTCTTTCAAGAGTATTAATTCATTCTTGTATTCAGTCCCTCAGCACAAATGTATTTTTCTGGTGCAAGGAGGGTGCTGGGGACACAATGTTGAGCAAGTTAGACATTATGCCTGCCCTCGCAGAGCTTCCAGCTCACAGCCAAGGTAGACAAAGATCTATGGGCCTGTGGTAGCAGGTGGTTAGAGGAGGCCTCCCCCAGGAAGGGGTGTTTAGTGAGATCTGAAGGAAATGTGCTAATACGGCCACATTCCCTCCTCTGTTGATTCATGCTCAATGATGGACGTTTAGAAATTGGCTGGAAAGGAGTACTCAGGGCTTATCAGGCAGAGAGCAAATCCGCAGCCCTGGCTTTATTATTTCTGTTCTCTAACCAGCTCAGCTGGCCAGCCATGTCCTCAGTCTCAAGTTTGAAGTGGAATTAGAAAGTGGGACTCAACAAAGCAGAGTTTGGCAACAGATGATGCATAAATTTGGCATTGGTATTTTGCATGCTGGTTGACTTGCAAATTTCACTTCTGGAAATTTACACTAAAGAACTAATAACTTACTTGTACAAATATTTGACTACAAGGATGTTGTTTGCCAAATTATCTTCACACAACATTTGAAACAATCTAGACCCTCCAAAATACTGGATTGGGTAAATAAATACTGATAAATGTACTCAGAGGAATAATAAGCAGCAATGAAAATGGTTTTATAGAAAATAGGAATCAACATGGAAAGACGTTCACAACATGTCTTAAATGAGAAAAGGGAAGTTATAAAATGATACATATCACATTATTTCTGTAATATTTCTCAGAAAAATATGTCCAAAAGTATTATTAATAATTATTTCTAGGTTATAAAATTAAGAATGATTTTATTGTCTTTTGGTTTAGTTTTTTAGTTTTTCCCCAGTTACTATATATTCTCTGACAATTAAGGAAATGTTAGCATAAAGTTAGAACTCTCACTGGAAAAGATGGTCAACATCATTAGTCATTAGGAAAATGCAAGTCAAAACCACAACGAAATGCCACTTTACACCTACTAGCATGGCTATTAACAAAATGGTAGCTCCTGGGAGGGTGTGGAGAAATTGGAAGCCCTACCAATTGTTGGTGCAGCCACTTTGGCACAAATGTTCACAGCAGCATTATTCATAATGGCCACAAAGCCAAACCAACCCAAGTGTCCATCACCTGATGAGTGGATCAACAAATGTGGTCTGTCCATACAATGAGAAGTTATTAAGCCTTAAAAAGGAATACTGACACATACTACAGCAAGGATGAATCTTGAAAACATTACGCTAAGTAAAAGAAATCAGATACGGAGGTCATATTTTATATGATTTCATTTATATAAATTGTCCAGAATAGGCAAATTCAGAGAGATAGAAAGCACATTAGTGGTTGCCAGGGGCTGGGGGCAGTGACTGGTAATGGGGTACAGTGTTTCTTTTGGGTGTGATAGAAATATTTTTGAATTAGATAGGGGTGATAGTTACACAAACTGTGAATATACTAAAAAACTATTGAATTGTATGCTTACAAAAAATTAACAAAACAAAAAAGTAGAACTGACTGCTCTGCCATTAATCCTTTTGTACAGTGAAAAGTTGCTGTCAAGATCCTCCCAACATACATGAGACCAACACTCCTCTAGCCCTTCCTCTGGAACGGCTACAGAACAACAGGAAGAACAGGGATTAAAGCTTTGGCATTCATGTATTAATGATGACTTTTAATTTTTTTGTATTTTGATGTTTTGACATCTTGGAGCCTTGCTCAAGCAGGAAGGATCGTCCTTCCAGGACTAGCCAGTTCCTAGAGATAACGAACAACTTGCCTATGAGTGTGGCTTCCATATTCAAAGCAAACAATCCAGAGCCCATACCCTGAGCCATGGTCTTTATTGGGCTCTCATACTCAGGACCACTCTTTCCCTGCCATAATCATCCCAAAGTCAGATACCAACCAACTATGGACAGTCCCTAGTCCATGGAGCTTAGGAAGATTATCTAAACCAGACAGTCTTAAACCTGCTCTCTCTGCCTAGCCCGTTCCTTCTTGAGGAAACTGCAATAGAAGCTCTTGCCCACATTTTCCTCTTGCTCCTGCTTCCTGACTGACTCTGGTGCTTCCCATGTGGTCCTCTGCATAGTATGTCATGCTTCCCGTTCATGTTAGTAAAAAAAACCTTCTCCCTCCATGACAGACATTGGCATGTTTGTGTCTTACCCTAACTGATTAAAGCAAACCTTGGGTATCCTTAAAACAATATACCTCCACACGATTATCAAACCCTGGCCTGACATATTGGCAGAAATCACAGGAGGAACAAAGAAATCAGTGCTTCTATAGGTAACCAGCAGAAGAGACAATAATTGATATTGTCAGAATCTTTCTCCAGGGCTCTTGAATGTCTCTTATGGGCTGATTTTTCAAAACCACTTTTCCCACACATAACCAACATCCATCTCTATCCTATTATGGGTTACCTGTGGATACCCAGGACTTAATGGTCCCAGGGTCTCACCGTCATATAAACACACATGTAATGTGTGTGTGTGTGTGTGTGTGTGTGTGTGTGTGTAATTGCATTTTTGGTCCATCGATCATGGATATCCTAGGTAGTTGGAACTGAATGATTAGGGTTTTCTCTGCATTACAATATCTAACTTGACACAAATTAAGGTAATCTCTTTTTTATCCTTTTACTTCTCAAAGTCAGAATGGCCATCTCAAATGTAAAATGGGATCAACTGTTAAGGGAATAGAGACAATCCATGATTTAGGAGTTAGTTACCACACACATGGGCCATGCAAACACACAGGAGAGCTAATCTCCCCTTCCCTCAGACAGCAAAAGGATTTGCATTTTTATTGATTACTGTTATGTAAGTAAAAACCAAACGACTGAATTTGTGGAGCACAGAAGGGGTAGAAGTGCCCCCACGGTCTTGAATAAGTAGGTGCAGGAGGGTGAGCCCCCCAGGAGAGACAGGAGAGGAGAGAGTAGGCTCTGATGGAGATGGCAGGACCAACTGGGATGAGAGAAAGCCATTTCAGGCTGTTTGTTGTCTGACTTCAGCAGACCATGCCTGAGTAGCTTTAGCCTGGTATCTTGCCCATTTTCCCATTGTCATAGGAGAATCACCCTGGCTTGACCAGATCACTGAGCAGGAATCCAGCCCAAGTAAGCCAGATGCAATAACAAATTTGAACGAGTCTGTATTTCCTTCGAGCAACACAAAGAAATAAAAGGAAGACCAAGATCTTTCTTCTGAGACCAAATGGTTCAGAGTTGATGGAACCAGAAATAATCATTATGAGTCTCGAAGACTACTTGGCTTTAGGTCACTGTCTACCTTTGGAGAATGAGTTTCTTTATCTGTAAAATAGGGGCAATAATAATAGCTATTTCATAGAACTGTTGTGAATATTAACAAGATAACACATAGAAAAACTTGGCAAGTTCTGGAGGAAGGGAAGATAATGTCCCAAGCTCATGAGACCTTGTTAAGAATTTGAGATTCTATTTCATTTATTTTCCTTTAAAAGAAATAAAAGAAGAAGGAGGTACCATCTATTTCAAAGGATTAGTCTAGTCATATCAGTTTCCTTCTAAATAACATTTCTCCTTCTGGTTGTACTTTGGATCCACGGCTAATGTGCATTAGTTTCTAATTTCCCTTCAGCCACTCTCCAGAAGTGCAATATTGGTTCTTTGTCTTAGGGATATTTCATTTCCTCAATCATGTTAAATCAAACAAACCTCCCACACCAGCAAACAGAAAGGAGAAGCTCTGGGCTCTGAACTAATTTGCGCTGGCAAAACTGATCAGGCCTCCTCCAGTGTCTTAATTAGGAGTCTTAATCCCTTTGATTTAAAACCAGAAGATATACAGGACATGGTAGGAAACTCTGAGCATATTTATTTAATACAGACAAATAGGGTTTAGAAAGTTCACTTAATACACAGTGTCAAAAGAAATGTATGTCGCTTTCTTCCTAATAATTCTTCCAGGATAAAGTATGGCTCAGGCTCCGATTAGAGCAATCAGTTTGCATGGTCTCTTTCATTTAAAGAGACAGTTATTCCCAACCCACTCGGTGTTTCCGGAGACTTTTGACTGGTTTGCTTTAATGTCTCCTGTGACATAAGGAAAGCATGACTCAGAATATATGCAATATTGTTCACGTTGAATTTTAAAAAATGGGATGAATGGGTGGTGGTGGATGGAGGCTTGAAGGCAGGAAAAAGAAAACAGAATATTGATGATTGTGAATGATCTCGGCCGACTTCCCGCACAGACGCTAGAATGCTTCGGGGATTCGGTTATCAGGTGGGTTCTCCTCGAACCCTATCCAAGGTGGTTCTGTTCTTGAGAAGACAAAAGGACAAGGTCAGGGTGGACTGGTGAGGTGCTTAGCAAGGGGCCCGGATCAGCACCGGGAGGCTTCACCCCCTGGGATGATGGGTGTGGGCTGCTGGGCAGCTTACCTTTGACAGGACCCCAGCACGGGGGCATTGACTAGAAACTAGGTGAGTGTGGTGATGACTGATGTGAACCCCAGGCACCTTCGAAAGGATTAGAAGGAGATCACGTGGCTGAGTGGGCCTTGTGCTCTATGGAGTCTTCAGGCCACTTTCTCCTATGGAACAATGACTGGATCCCCAGAAAGCTCAGCCTCTCAGGAGGAGCACTCATGATTTTGGATGCTTCTCAGCACTGATCCCAGGGCATGGTTATTCATGACATAGTGCGTTGGATGCTCGAGAGGGGTCCCAATGCCTGTGATCTAATGCGGTGTCTTAGAATACATAAATAATGACCAGTGTAATTGGCGTGAGTTACGTGGTTTTGAACGCACACAGAAAACAGTGATGTTATGTTCCCTTTCATGTAAAAAGACAATCTTCGTAGATCTAATTGTTCATAGATTGGAGTAGAACCAAATTTAGTCTGTGTTGAGTCTTAAAAAATTAGTTTGATCACTTTCAAGAGCACAGAATAAGCCCAAGTAGGAAAAACTTAAAAAAACAAAACAAAACAAAAGTAACCCCAGGAGTTTAAAATGCTTTCTTTAATGTGTGAAACAATTAATCGACGTAGTATTTTTTTTGTAATTAAAAGTCACTGTCATCTTTTATTTCATTTATTTCTATAGTACCCCTGTGAAGTTGGAAAGTCATATTCCTATTTTGCAGAAAAATAAAACAAAGCCAGCTAAGAAACAAAGCTGAGAAATTCATCTAGAGAAATACAGAGGCAGGACTGGAGTTTGGTCTCTCAACCGTTAGACCCTAGAAGGATCCGGGATGAATAAATTGTCTGTTGGTGTGTGACCGGGGGCTGATAAAGACTGACAGGTGATGTTGAAAAAAGTTCATCCCCTGAAATGTCTTCAACGTGCCCCTCCCCCTAGGTTTTATTTACATCAGGTCTTCTTGAGAAGTAATCGACATCCCATCCAAATTATCACTAATTCCAAAATTAGTGAAATCTAAGCCAGTAAGATTAGATTGTTTACTTTTCCCCAGCGCATAACCATTATCCACAATCTAAGGCCTGATCGTGCATGATTATCCCAGAAACGGGGCTTTTACTCTGGTGTCCCCAAAGTGCTGATCGGCTGCCTCAGGTGGGTATAAATAAGAAAATAAAGAGCCCCATCTAAGTGTGGCTGACATCTCCGCTGGAGAAACGGGGGTTTAGAGGCAGGCAAGTCCATTCCCCAGGCTCCCCAAAGATGCTATGGATGAACGTGCGGCAGCCCCCGACGGTGGGAAGAGATAGGCTGCATAGGCCTGTGAAACAATTACACATCAGCACACCCGGCCGTTTGTCAGCAGAAAAAAAAAACGCAAGCGCCGCTGAATAATTACGGCTTGGACTATTGATCGGGACCACGGAACAGTTTCCAAATGCTTTTAATTTGCCAAACAGAGGGAAGTGAGCTGCAGAGAAGTTGCTTCCAATAAGGGCAGTTCTCCCTCTGCTAATTAAGGGGAGAGCTTAACAAGGTGGAGGGGATTGTTTGAAAATCCTGCCAAGTAAAATCTATGGCCATTTGAAATGTGGCGAATGGCCGATGAAGGGCTCGTGGTAAGAAATGCTGAACACAGTTGCTCTGGGCTGGGCTTGGGTCCAGTAGGAGACCCCAGTCTGGTCCGGGACCCACGACTCCCACTGGTTGGAGGGTTCACACCATGCTCCTCCGAGAGAAGCGGGTCCATGGCTGATGGGAGGTCTGCCTTCGGGCGTCAAGGATACTTGCCACCCTCCGGTGGCCTCAGTGCATATATTTACTACCACGCTTGGGTTTGCATCCTTGATGAGGAATGACAGTATTATCCAATTGGAACTGATGAGTGATTAAAAAAATACATTATTATTAATGAAAGTCCTGGTTTTTTTTCAGATTTCCTTAGTTTTGAACCCAGTGCCCTTTTTCTGTTCCAGGATCTATCTGAGAGCCTACGTTCCTTTCAGTCATCACATCTCCTAGGCTCCTCTTGGTTGTGACAGTTTCTCAACCCTCCTTTGTGTTTGATGACTTTGACAGGTGTGAGGAGTCGTGGGCAGGTGTATTGCAGGATCCTCCTTTGTTGGAAGGCGTCTGATGTTTTTCTCATGATGAGACAAAAAAGCACGAGATAAAGTTGGCCTGATCAAGGTGAGGAGGCAAAATCAATTCTGTACAGCAAATGTAGGCCAAATGCCCCCTTCTCTGACATCAGAGAGACACACACGTAGACTTTGCACCTTCCAAAGTGTCTAGCCCTGGTCCTCTACAGCAATAATGCAATTTGCTGGATGGATGAATAGGATGATGGATGGAAAAACATGTTCTCACCTGCCACATCCCTACTGTCCTCATGTAACTTTATGTTAGTATCTTGCAAAATCTCTCAAAGGACATTCAACCCCTTTTTAATCACGCCACAGTAAAATTCATGTGGACAACATGTGTCTTCACTCTTGTTTTAAGTGTGTGCTTGAATTGATCCCAGTGTTTTTCAGACCCCCAGTCCTAGTGAAATCTTAAGATTTGCACAGACTCTTCTCAGAGGTTGCAACATACTAAGCCCACAAGTACAACATAGTTGTACCCACCAAGATCAGTTCTTGATCTTCAAAACTGTCGGATATTTTGTAAGATGACAAGCTTATCATAAAAAGAATAAAAAATGAATTGGAATTGTTTAGCCTAGAGAAAAAAAGACTACGGATGACTTCATTACAATCTTCTACGATTGTGGAAGAGTGAAAAGAGTCACTCAGACTTGGGTCACAGTCAAGCTCTGTGACCATGGGCAAGTTACTTGATCTCTCTGTGCTTCAGTTCCTATCTGCAAAATGAACAAAATAATGCTTATCTGGCAGAGCCAGGGTATGTTTACAGGGAGATACTGTATGTCATGTGCTTAGCACAGTTCCTGGCACAGACGGGTTATTCAAGAAAATTTAGTTTCTATCTTACCTGCTACATGATTTACATATAAAAATTAAAGCCCTTCCTATTTTTATGAGTCTTTGAAGCTTAGAAAAAGCATTTTCTCACCATTTCAGGTGATAAAACCATTGTTGTCCTCGCCCTTCAAATGGTAAATAAAAGAAAATGGTTTTTAATTCAAGTAATAGTGATTTTGGTTGGAGAAAGCACATTTTTGGCCATGGAAATAATAAAACTCAGAGCAAGTTATCTGGGGGCACTGTGAACTCTGTCCTTTGGGAGCTTCTGAGCAGAGTGGGCAGCGTGGGACATATAGCCTTGGCCCCCCAAGTCTTGGCTGACGGGAGCAACACGCTTAAGTTCTGGGAGATGTGGGCGGTGTCAGACTCTGTGTTTATCCTAGAACACTCTAACCCCACCTTCTGCCTTTGGGAATGTTCCCAATTCTGCCTCCAGAACTCAGTTTCTTGGAACTAAACTTCATGGGTGGAAGTACATCTTAGGGTGTAACCCAATGTGCAAGAAATATATTATTTCTGTATACTTAAAAAAAATCAGTTTAAACCCACTTGTGAACTTCTCAGCTGGGCTGAGAAGTTTCAGTCATTTAGGGGCCGCTCTCCAGGGTCATGCCAGGGTTCTGGGATCTCAACCTGGTACAAAAGCCCAGGAAAACTCTGGTCCCACTGCGACCTCCAGGTGCATTAGGGAGCCCTGTGCTGAACAGTCCAGGCCCTGACCTCCCACAGTTCCCCTGCCCCTAGGTGTCTGTCACCCCTTCTAAAGAATCAGCAGCCTGAGGACAGGACCTGTGTCCTTTATCACCATCTCCCCGTCACTGACACACTTTCCAGTATGCGAGGGGCATGAGGGACCAGTGCTCGTGAACAAACGGATGTCTCCTTGATATCGTGAAGCCTATTAGACCATAGTTTTTCTCTCCCACCACTGAGAGCCTGAGGAGGGAAAGGATGGTAACTTTGCCTCTACTTCCTCCATGTGCACAGACCCTAACAAACGGTCCTCGAGATGCGCGCGAACGGTGCCCCTTTTCACTGAGCACGCCTCCTGCGGGTTCGGCTGTCCTGACACCCGCGCGGTCTCCCTGGGCAGGGCTTGGAACTGGTCGCGGTGGCCGAGACTGCCCATTTTCCCCACATCTGTTTTCTCCTTCACAGAACCTCCAGGTTTTAGGTGGGCAAATGGCCGCCTGAATAATAATGGTTCCCCGCTTTCCTGAGGGGCAACTGCGTTGTGGCTGGAGAGAGGACAGCTCTGAGCCAGGCCGGCTCTTCCCTTCCCGGTCCTCCCTTCCCCTGGCTGCAGTGCAGACGGGATGGGAAGCCGCCTTCACCGTGAGGGTGAGGGAGCACCCACCGTAGGAGCAGGGGAACCACAGGAGGGAGGAGGCTGGGACCCTAACGCTGTGGGGCCTCCGCACGGACCCCAGACTGCTGGGGGCGAGAGGAGTAACTTCTGTTTTGTACTTTGTGAGGGAGACTGAGCCTTCATCCCCACAAACACCCTCAGTGTTGTACCCTCACTGGTGCGGCCCAGTGCCTGGCAGGAGCAGGCCACCCTCTGAGTGGGGCCCTTCCGGTGCCATCAGTCTGGGGTTTCCATCCTGCCCCATGCAGCTGCCTGGGGAGGCTACCCAGAGGCCAGGAGGCAGCCCAGCCAGAGTCCGCAGCTGTTTCCAGTTCAATGGGAGGACACTAACGATGGTGTCTCCCTGCGAGGAGTGGGCCTGTCCTCCCTGGAGAAGTATGGAAGGTCCTGGCACTTCCATTCTTGCTGAGCTTGGAGGTAAAGGGGAACAGAGGTCTCAGAAAAGGGCAGGGAGGTGATGGACCTGCAGAAGATGCATTTGCTGCTCTGGAACAAGTCTGAACGTCAGTGAAAGGGGAGAAGACATCACCCGGGCAGTTTCACACTAGGACGTGCCACTGAAAATGTCCCTTCTCCTTCCGCTGGGTTTGCTGGGTCAGGCCTCCCAGGACCCCCGGGAAGTGCTGGGTGCTCAGCCTCTAGGATTCTCACCAGCTCTCTCGGGTATGGAATAGTACATGGGCCCACCGCAGCCCAGGTAGCATGAACCGTGGCTCATTCTGTCTTCTCTCTCAGTGGGGGTTCCTTTGGGAAACCGAGGACTCTACTCCTTGGACCCTTGTCCCTCAGACTCCTGCCCTGTAGATCCCTGCTCCTCAGCCTCTGCCCAGAACCATGTCAACGTCTGTTCCTCAAACCCCTGCTCCACAGATCCCTGCCCATTCCTTAGCAACACTGCATTAACTCATTCCTTGACTCTCCCTGGGGTTCTGGGTCCTTCTTCTGAACTCGGGTGTCTATGACCAAGAAAGTACCATTACTCTAAACATTTTCAGTTTGTATTTTGGGGGATATGGATGGCAAGCATCCATTTCTCATTCATGACGGTCAGTAGAATCTTAGGGTTGAATTTCTTATTTTATCTAACATTTGTTGAGTGCTTACTGTGGGTCAGGTGCTTGGCTAAGCACTCATATGTGGATTCACTTACAGGGAATTCTCTCTGTAATCTTATGAAACTGGTGCTATTATGATCCCCATATTACAAATGAAGAAGCCAGGGCTTGGGGGGGCTCGGTAGCTCACCATGGTAATCCAGCTCACAAAAGATAAACCTCAGAGCCAGAGCCAGAGTCACACCCAGGGAAGCTGGCCCAGATGCCGGCTCTCCCAGCTACTTCAGCTGTGCTGCTGGTATTCTAAAACATATGGTCTGGGACGCAAATGCAAATTACCTTTAATGAGGGCAGACGAGGGCAGGACCAGATGAGCTGTATCAAGAGTCAGACACCCTGGACGATAGTAAACCCAGATACAGAAGCATGAGGGTCAAGAGGTCATGTTCCAAGATGACCAAGAACAGGGGAGACTAATGGAGCACGAGGTGGGTGGGACAGAATGGTGCAGGGTGTAGGCTGAGAATAAGATTGGCTGTTGGCCACCTGGGTCAGGGAGAGGCCTCCTGGCTTGCAGGTAGGGCCCTGGGATGGGGAGGGATAGATCTGGTGGTAGTACCTCTCCCTCATAGTGAAATTAGCTGCTTGCTACAGCTCCTGTCCTTGCAAACCTGTCCTGGAAAAAGTAGGAGAAGGTCCTGGAAGGTGTAGATATAGGACTGTCTCCTTCTATACACACACACACATACACACACACATACACACACACAGATGAACATCTCCTCCAGCAAGGAGGGAGGGGGTCCCCCAGGCAGGCCATGACTTCTCTGACATAGAGCTTTCCCTCTCCAACCTTGTCTTTCTACAGTCCCTCCCAGCTGCAGGGCTGAACAGTGAGGAGCAGTCCTTGCCAAACCAGCCATCCTATGCCACAAACCTCCTCCATTTATTTTCAGATTTTATGTGCTTTAAAATAGCCTTTCTGGTAGGTGCCCAAACCCAGCAGACCTGAAAGATGCTTACCAGGTTGAAAAACCTGAAGGACACTGCTTTCTCTGACCAGACTCAGTGCTGGCCCCACCCCCCATGCTCTCCCACGATACATCTCTAGGAGCAGAGACCACCCCCCCAAACTTTTCCCAGTGACCCCCATTCCAGAAAATACTCCATAGGAAGCTGGTAGGAAGGAAGAGTCCTAACGGCCTGGCAGAAAAGAAAGCACCATTTTTATCCTCCAGATGCTGAGATGGACCAGGTACTCATGGGTCAGATTCACAATGAGTTTGTCTTCACACTGCGGTTTGGTGATAGGACGAGATGAGAATCAGGAGGGAGGCAAGATGGCAGCCTTGCGTCCATTTTCATGGCCTCTCTGCTCTGTTCCTTTTCCACGCTGGCCCCTCAGAAGCTTCAAGGGCCCCGGGAAAGCTGCTGAAGGGTGTTTGCCGCAAGGGAGGTGTCCCTGCCAATGATGCTGCAAGCCAGGCTGACTGCTTCAGCGGGACATGCGACAACAAGCTGTACAGAGGCTTCAGACACTGGGCTGTGCCTCACTATATAAAATACGGTCTGCACCTTCAGAGAGAGGCCAGAAAACACAAGGTACTCTGGGTGCACACGGTAGGGGAACTTAAGACCTGTGGAGGTAGGGGAAGGCTCCCTGGAGGAAGTGACCTTGAGGCTGGGACTGGGAGGAAGACCAGGGGCGAGGAGTCAGGTAGCAGCGTGATGACTGGGGAAAGCATGCTACATGCAGAGGGAAGAGCACATGCAGGCTTCCCAGAGGCGAGCCAGAGCCAGCTGTGAATGCAACAGCACAGTCCCTTCAGCGTGCGCAGAGTGGAAAATGCCAGGGCATGGCGGGCACCCAGGGGCCGGGAAGTGCAGTGGGCCTGGAGGCTGGTGAGCCTGTAAGTGGGACTTAGAGAGTTTGGGTGCCACTGGGGCAAGGTTTGTTTGGGTCACTGCCGTATCCCCTGCAGCTAGATGGGTGACTAGCACAGAGTAGATGCTCGTCCATATTTGTGGCTCAGTAAGTGATGAGCACGGAGAGTTAAGCAGGGACAAGACCTGACGAGTTCTGCATTTAAGAATCATCACCAGGTTGCAGCACAGAGAACGCATTTCAGGGCTGTGAGGCTGAGGCAGGGGGTGGGGAAATGACAGGGGCCCCCACCATACGTGGCAGTGGCCGTGGAGACAATGGGATGATAAAATCCACAGGCCTGATGATAGGGCTGTGGGTGGTGGTGGGAACAGGGATGTTTAGAAGGGCATTAGATGCAACATCCTCTGAGATGAGCTCGCTGGCAAGGTACGGACCACAGCCCTGATGCAGGGGCTGTGACTCCCTGCGGCCATCCGTCAGAGCCTGGGCTGCCTTGTGCTGTTCGGTCCTCTCAGCTGCAAAATGGAGGCACTGCTCTTGGCCTTGCAGGGAGAGCAAGCGAGCTGAGATTATGCAAAGCGCATAGCACAGAGCCTGACTTGCTGAGGAGGTGCAGTGTAAAGCCTCTGGTTCCCTTGAGCTCGCCTCTGAAGGACCGCAGGAGATGGGGTCAGGGGAGGACATCCAGGTGGTGGGATGGGAGAGCACAAGATGTCTGTAGGAAAGCACAAGGAGTCCTGAGTCATCCAGCTTGACTGAAGTGTGGGCAAGTGTGCGAGAGCGGGAGCTCGTAATGGCAGGGGGAGAACAAGGAGGGTCTGCGGTGCCCTCTGCACCTCCCTGCCCACAGTGCTCCCGTGCGTGCTGCCGCCTCCCACACGTAGCCCAATCTCCACACCCCTGCGGGGGTTTGCACACTGCATGGACCTCACTCATCAGCCGTTGAAGGTTTGGGGGAGGGGAATGACTAGAGGGGTGCTGTGCGTTAGGTGTGCGGTCCACACGGGTATGGGGGGCAGGGTCACACTGGAGCCTAAGCAGCATGTCCTCCTTGTCTAGGCAGCCCCCCTGGGACTCTCCACCACCTACAAAACAGCCCAAGCTCACGTTCAAGTTCTGGTTCTGTGAAGCTCACGTGCGCTGCTGCCCTCCCCTGTATGCCCTCAGTCGGCCTCACACCACCTTGGAGCCCCAGTGTGTGGACACCCGGCTTCCTCTCGTTTCCTCCAGAGTACCCCGAATGGCAAGAGGCAAAGACACTAAGACCCCAGGATCCCTGTCTGCAGCAGAAGACCAGACCAAACCATACTGTTTCCTTGAGGGCTAATGCTTCATTTAAAAAATTCACACCAAGGGGCGCCTGGGTGGCTCAGTGGGCTAAAGCCTCTGCTTTCAGCTCAGGTCATGATTTCCGGGTCCTGGGATCGAGCACGGCATCGGGCTCTCTGCTCAGCAGGGAGCCTGCTTCCCCCTGTCTCTCTGCCTGCCTCTCTGCCTACTTGTGATCTCTGTCTGTCAAATAAATAAATAAAATCTTTAAAAAAAATTTCACACCAAGTTTGCCTTCTGTTACATAACATTCATGCCTATTTTAATTTTAAAAATCCCTTTAATCTCTACTTATATAGCTTATTTTACCCAAATATTTAAGCAAAATGAACACCCTTGGAAGATGTACCCAATGTATTCTGTGGCTTGGAGCTGCCTTGACCCACAGCAGCGTGCTCCCGAGCTGTGGGGTTATCCCACTGGGGAGGCTGCCTTATACTTTAGTGAGGGGTCCTTGTGCCCAAGTGTTTTCTTCGGCTTTTAGTAGCATAAACACGGCCTTCATTTGCATTTCCATATACTTTGTGATATCTCCATCATCATGCGTATCTCATCGTGTTAGGAAGTAGTTTTGACGGTGGGTTTGCCAGCCCTGCCAGTGCTGTGATGGCAAAAGCAAAAGAAGGGGTTAATCCCGTTCACCACTTTGAGGCTAGTGAACCGACTGGCCACAGGGGGGCGCTCTGTAAAACCAGGAGGGAGCGGCCCTGCGGGTCTGTGAACGAAAGGTGAAGTCGGATGCCCACCGCGCTGGGATTCCCTAGGACCACGGCCGCCCTTCTGCAGGGTCACAGGATGGCTTGAGTGAGGCGCCCCGTCCACTTTCACTCGCGGCCCACGGCGTGTGTTCACACGAGGCAGCTGGGTCTTCCCTGTAGTCCTAGTTAAACTTGCCTTTGCTGCCAGAAAGCACCCAAAGCCAAACGTTCAGAGGGAGGAGGCATCTTTAAAGGGCAGGACCTTACTGAGATGCTATCCCCATTCCAGGGGCCACAGAAGGCTTTCTGGCAGTTTCACAGCCTCCAGACCACCCCTGCTTGGAAGAGGCAGAGCAGTCAGTCTGCACCCCGCCATAATCTGCCCAGGGACCCCCTCTTCCCCCCACATCTGGCCTCCTTTGCCCTTCTCTCAAAGGAGTTTCCCAAATCTGGGATCTCAAGGCCTTGGAAGAGCCCTGTCTTGGCTCCCCACAAAGAGAAGCCTGAGGCAGGCAGCTGCAGATGAAGTGCTTTTGATTCTGCTACCTCCTCAAGGTCTCGGTTTTGACCTTGACGGGATTTATTGACTCGGGTTATCCAAACATGGATTTCTAGACCACAGGATTTTTCTAAGTGGGCCACCCCTGCTCCTGCCTCTGACTATTTATAAAGCACCAGCTCTGGTTTCTGACAGCTCCCACCCAGGGGTGGGCAGGGTGGTCGTTTCTGTCCCTTCTATTTACCTGTTGGGGCAGCTGCAGGAGACAAGGAGCAGACTCTCTGCCTACAAGCACGCCTCGGAGACCCAGGAACACAGAAGAGCTGTTGTAGCTAGAGCCCATAACCTCTAGGAATTCTTGCACAGGAAAGAAGAAATACATCAATGTTTGCTTAAGAAATAAAGACCAACCTTCTCCGGAAGAACAAAATGTGATTTTCAAATTATCAAAGCTAGCTTCTGTAATCACAGAGGGAGCTCAGTGCCTTGAAGCTGTTAACTGGGTGCCTGCTGGTCTCCTTGTTGGCCTCAATCCCAGGTCACGTTCATTACTGATGCCCTCTTTCTTCTCCACCCCGGCTGACCCCAGCCACTTGCCTCTGTCCTCATCTCCAGCCTTTCCCGTTGCATCCGCCACTATATTATCACTCATACATGGATAAGGTGGGGACAATCACAGGAAACAATAAATCCTCCTTCCAATACATAGGCCATTTCTTGCTCTAGCCATAAAAATAGGCTTCTAACCCACCTCCCTGGCTCTAATTTTGTCCCTCTTCATCCTCCACACAGCTGCTGCTCCCGATATCTGTCTAAAATGTAAAACTGACACTACCCGATGCTGGCCACTCCAAGTGTCCTCATTGTCCCATGCAAGGTCTCCAGGATATAGCTCTACCTCTTCTTCCTGTGATTAAATCTATCACCAAAGTGCGGCATGACCAGCTCTTTCTCCATAAACCCAGGTTCCGAACACCATATGGGCCTGTCTCAGTGCTTCCCTCCAAATAGTTCTTCCAAAAGAGCTAAGATCTAAGTCAGAAAGTAAATAAAGGGGTGGGGGGGATGAGAAAATCTACTAAGAAAGGCTGTGCAGTGGGATGCCTGGGTGGCTCAGTCAGTTAATCGTCTTCCTTGGGCTCAGGTCGTGATCAAAAGGATGCTCGTCAGCTGATCACACTGACAGCAGGCAGGGCCCAGATGAAGAGACAGAACTTGACCAGCCCCCAGGACTGCTCCTCATGGTCACCAGGCTTGCCAGGGTCACCATATTGGCTTCTGCTGACCTACAGTAGTTTTGCCCATTTTTGAAATTTAAATTAAATTAAACCTACATTTTGTGTTCAGCTTCTTTTGCCAAACATGTTGCTAAGACTCAACCATGTCCTGATAGTTATTCATTCTCAGTGCTGTGTGACAGTCAATTGTGCAAATATACTTCCTTTTTTTAAAGTTTTATTTATTTATTTATTTATTTTTAAAGATTTTATTTATTTATTTGACAGACAGAGATCACAAGAAGGCAGAGAGAGAGGGGAGGAAGCAGGCTCCCTCCTGAGCAGAGAACCCGATGTGGGGCTCGATCCCGGGACCCCGGGATCATGACCCGAGCCGAAGGCAGAGGCTTTAACCCACTGAGCCACCCAGGCGCCCCAAGATTTATTTATTTTAGAGAGATAGCATGAGCAAGGGAGAGGCAGAGAGAGAGAAAAGAAGAGAGAGAGAGAGAAATCCTCAAGCAGACTCCTCCTTGAGTGCAAAGCTCAACATGGGGCTTGATCCCAGGACCCTGAGATCATGACCAGAGTCAAAACCAAGAGTTCGGTGCTTAACCGACTGAGCCACCCAGGCACCCCAAGCAGATACAATTCTTTATCTAGTCTACTGTTGATAGGCCCACGGGTCATTTCCAGTGTGGAGCTATTATAAACTGCTATTCTGAACATTCTAGTTCATGTCTTGTGGCGAACACAGGGATGCATTTAGCGTGGGTATATACCCTTGACTGAGGCTGCTGGGCCTTGGGAGTTGGAGATACATGGCTCTGGCTGGTGCTAGCCACCAGTTTTCCAGTGTGTATGATTTGAACCAGTTAATAGAGCATGAGGCTTCTGGGAGTTCCACATCCCCTGGTGTGGTCAGTCTCTCTCATTTCGGCCATTCTAATAGGCCTGGGTGGCATCTCAGGTGATTTTAACTTGCATTTCCTTGAAATAGCTGATGCTAAGCACCGATGCACATGCTTTTTGGTCATTTAGATATTCTGCCTGTTTCTCCACGAGGTGTCTGTCTATTTCTTATGGATTTATAGAAGCTGTGTTGTTTTTTTTTTAAAGATTTTATTTATTTATTTGACAGAGAGAGATCACAAGTAGGCAGAGAGGCAGGCAGAGAGAGCGGAGGAAGCAGGCTCCCTGCTGAGCAGAGAGCCCGATGCGGGACTCGATCCCAGGACCCTGAGATCATGACCTGAGCCGAAGGCAGTGGCTTAACCCACTGAGCCACTCAGGTGCCCTAGAAGCTGTGTTTTTTTAAGTAGTCCGATATTCACCACTTTCTCCCTCTTAAATCCATTTGGAGTGACTCAGTTTAGCGAGCCTTAATCGCATGCTATTGGCGTGACTGTGTTAGGTGCATGGGATCAAGGAGGGGTGATGTCCAAAGCTCACTCTTGGTCCTCGAGTTTAAGGCCTTGGCTTCTTCCTCTCACTCCCCCCGACCGCCCCACGCACACCGAAGCTTGGCCTGGTGCGTGGGAATTAGGCTGAATTTCTGAAGTTCAGTAGTTGACTCTTCTGCGGGTCTCCATGAAAGAAACAGGAGGAGAGGATCAAATAGTTTGAGGCAGGTGAGGCCTTACGGACTCTGTCTGACTTTGCAGATCTGCTAGGAGCCACACTGCAGAGGGGTCTGGCTGCGGTCCCCCGTCTCAGGAATGGACAGACAGGGGGCAACACCTTATACTGATCTGCCTTACTTCACGCCTTCCAGCCATGGCCGGTACTTTGTGTGGTTTCCATATGTGAGCTTTCCACCTGCTTCAGAATTCCATTGCCATATCTTAACTAACAGCTTCTATTTCTATAGACTCCTATAGAACACAGGCAGGTAACAGCCACAGGAATCTCTAACTGCCAGACAGAAATTCTTTAATTCTTTATGGATCCACTCAGGCCTTGCGTTGATCGCATTTCGTGACTTTATCTCGCTCTGGAGGATAATGGGCCATCGCAGTAATACCAATGAACAGTGTTCAGCAGGCCTGGGCCCTGACCAGCACGTGACCAAGTTGCTCTGTGACCTTAGGCAAGTTGCTTAATATCTCTGAGCCTTTTTCTCCCTCTGTTCATCTGCCAAATGGGTATCCTATTCTCTGCCATGCCTACCTTGCCAGGTTTCTGGAAAATTAAAATAAGGTGATATATATGAGAAAGCATTTTGAAAAAATTGAAGTTCTGTATAAAGGTTAAGTACTACCTATCCCACACCAAATTGTGTTCCAGCAGAACAATCCATGTCTCGGGTCTTTTCTTAATCACCAATTTCCATTTTGCTTGAATGAGTTGGTGTTCAGACCTGGGAGTCACCCTTGGCTTGGAGTTCTTCTGTGTAAAGGGTACCTCTTTGGTCTAGATAAACTCTTGTACCTTGGCATTTCACCACACGGATACTTCCTCTGTGACCTTTTCCTTCCTTTGTTTCTTTCCAGGATCTAGCAGACCTTTTGTCACCTGGACAGGATCCACGCAGGCAGCCTCCAAGCCACATCAAGGGATTTTAATTTCCTCATGGCTTTGTTAGCATTTCATGTTGTTACAGGTCAAAACACAAGGTTATTTACTAAGAATGAGAAATGTCACTAATACGAATTATGGGAGCCCCATGAATTTCCTCTAGGTATTCAGAACAACGCACAGTGCCCATTATCCTGGTGAGCTTAGCATGGGCCCTGACCTCCCCAGGCTCCTGAGCACAGTGGGCTTGACTGAGGTCTGATGGGAGGACAACCATCCCGGGGCTGGGAAATGCCAACACAAGTTAGGTTTGTTCAAGGAGCCTCTTCCCATCGGCTGCCATTTTGTTCAAGGAAATTCTGGAAATTCTATTTCCTAGCCAAGAAGGGAGGGGAATGAAGATATTTATTCACTCATTTGAAAGTCATCTATTTGTCTTCTTACTCCTCTGACAGTGAGCTCCTGCTGTGCAGATACTAATGGGAGAGAATGTATGTAGTGGTTTATGTTTTATTTTCCCATCTGCTTCCTCTTTCTATCACCATAAATATAGCAAAGAGCTGGGGTAGAGGAGGCCATGATAAGGGAGGGGAGCACAAGTTCTAAAGGGAAGAAGATGCTATCGGTCATTGTCAGAAAAAGAACTTTTTCAAGCCTCCCTTCTTCCAGTGTCTGTGGCAAGTTGTTTTTCTCTTTTTCTGTCTCTTCTTCTGAGCTCTGGAGTGCCTCTGGGATCTGTTCCAGGCCCCTTTCTCTTTTCACCAAGAAGGTCTTAGCTATTCTCATGGCTGTAAATGCCTCCTACAGGCCACCCCTTCCACGGCCAATCCTGACCGCTTCTGAACTGCAGGCGAGTGTACTCACCAGCTCACGTGATATGTCCACTTGGAAGAAGCAAAGCACGTCCAAATTTGCGTGCCAACAGGGGAGATGTCCACTTTCTTTCCACACCTGCGTCTCCTCCACATTTCCCCACCTTGACAAAACTGGAAACCCAGGAGGCCATCTTGGCCCTCCCCTCCCGCTTGCCCCCACTCTCGCCACCCCCTGCACTCGCCTCTCCAAGCTCTGCAGATCTCACTCTCTTTCCAGAGCCCTGCAGTGGCCGCCTCATGAAGCCTCCCCTCTCTTTCTCCTGCTCCACCTCTCTGTGGAAAGAAACAGCCAGTGGGAGTTTTTAAAGAAGAGAGTTAGTTGTGGTGCCTCCCTGTCTGAAAGCCTGTGGGCCTCCCGGGCTAGGGGAGCTGCTCACAAGCCTCACGAAGCCAAGCCTGGCCCTCTGGCCTGCCTGGCCGCTCCCCTCCTTCCATGCACCCTCACTCCACCTCAGCCCCGCTGTCCTCCCTCAGGTCCCCTGGCAGCATCTTCACTCAGGCACTGCCCTTGGCCTGGAATCTGCTCCCTTCTTATCTCAGAACAAATGTCACTTCTCCACTGTGCCTTGTTTGCCTCCGCATTTATTTATCTCCCTTGTTATTAACTTCGGAGCCCTTCCTATTTATAATTATTAATTTATTATGTGTGAATTGCTATAATGTCTGCCTCCTCTATAAGCCCCATGAAGACAGGGATCATGCCCCCCACTTTTTTTGGCCTGTAGCAAGAACTCGATAAATAAACATTTGTTTAAAAAATATCCAAATTTAAAAAATATCCAAATACACAAAACCAGCTATTTGAAGTACAAAACATACACATTATATCTATTCTTTGAGAGCATGTAGATTGTCATTGAAGAAACAAGTACTCCCCTTAGATCTGGGATGGCATGACCTAGGGCCTGTGTTTTAGAGGCTATGCTCTGGCCTGCCTCCAGCTGTGACTCTTCATGGGGGGTAAGGAGTCCATAGGGCAAATGGGACAGTCCCGTGCAGAGCTCCTGCCTCGACCAACAGGGCCAGACTCAGCAAATAAAAATACACGATGCACAGTTAAATTTGAATTTCAGATAAGTGATCACTCATTTTTTTTTAGTGTAAATATGTCTCATGCAATATTTGAGACGTACTTACACTAAAACCAAATTTACTGCTTATCTGGAGTTCAAGTTTGACTAGATGGCCTGTATTTTACTGGCAACCCTTGTCCCAGCTTCAAGACTAAGGGTCTACCAACTATGGCCTATGGACCAAATCTGACTTATTGTTAATTTTCATGAATTAAGTTTTGTTGGAGCACAACTATCCCCATTCATTTGTGTATGGTCTGTGACTGCTTTTGAGAGACAGTCGCAAACTGAATAGTTGCCAGAGACCGGATTGCCCATAAAGGCTAAAATAGGTCCTCTTTAACCCCTGAAAGTCAACTGACCTCTGTTCTAGATCATGCTGTGGGTACCCAGCATCTTACAAGCACCTACTCAACACCCCTGAGCCTATTTCCAGAGCAAACAGAGGCCTGGTCTCTGAGGGTGAGCGGCACAGGGTGTGGATGGAGTGTGCAGGATGGAGCTGACCCTCCACGGAGGGAGGCTGGATGCCGACCTTTCCCGAACCTCACTGCTCCTACCCCGAACAGTGAGGATCTCAGAATTCTAAATTTGAACCTGGCCTTCCATTTCATTAGAAAGATATGTTTTTAAAGAAAGGTGGCATATTTTATTTACTTCGTGCATGAGATTGATTTGACTTTTAAATAATGAAACACGTGGCCTGCAGACCTCCCTTCATACCCTTGATCTGGGCTCCTCAAATGTCAAGACCTGTTTTTAAACAATCAAGGCACAGAAATGTCACCAATACTGCCATCTTGTGGTGAGGTCTACTATTACCATTTCCAAGGTGCCGAAGTTCCCTAGCAGTCATCCACAGGTTCAGGGGCTTAGCAGCTCTGCCTGGGACAACAAGCGATGTTTAAAATCATACCACTGAACCATTGGGAGGTTCTAAAATGCTTTATGTGACACTAAAGAGATACTAAATTATATTCAGCATAGTTTTCTTCAAAATTAGCAATTTTGCGTTGTGCACAATGATTTCTCATATTTGCACAGTGTTTTACAGTTTATAAAGTATGTTCATGCACAGCTTCATAGCTGAACCTCACAGCCATGCTTTGGGTCCCATGGAAAATGGAATCTCCTTTTTTTTTTTTTTTTAAGATTTTATTTATTTATTTGACAGAGAGAGACACAGCGAGAGAGAGAACACAAGCAGAGGGAGTGGGAGATGGAGAAGCAGGCTTCCCATTGACCAGGGAGCCCAATGCAGGGCTCGATCCCAGCACCCCTGAGCTGAAGGCAGATGCCCAACGACTGAGCCACCCAGGCGCTCCTGAGAATGGAAACTCTTAATGTTCATGACTTGCCCCAGCCTGTCCAGCAAGTCGAGGGCTGGTCTCATCATATTAGAGACATCTCGCTCTTAACCAGAAGAGGGGTTAGGCAGAAAATCAATTTCCTTAACATGAAAAGAACAGAATGGTTACATTTCAGCAAACTGGAACCTTGGGGATGACTTTTTCTTAATGCTCCCAGGCATAGATAAGGGAGAAGTGATTTCTGAAAAGGTATTCTAATCCTTCAATAGCAGAAATTTGTGACAATTTCTTTTTTATTATTCACAACAAAGAGTATTTAGCAAGCGTTGACTCTCTGACATTTCCATTATTTCTCAAACAGCATTGCACACTTCCTTTCCTGCTCTGCAAGCAGCAGGCCATAGGATGTACCACAAAGATGTGGCCTTGAATCTGGGCCTGAGGGGTTAACCTTCACGGATGCCTGCAGCGCAGCAGAGCCCAGAGGGGATCCGAGATGCTAGGAGGACTTTTAATTCCAGTCTGTCAGAGATTAACATCTTCTCTGGAGATGGCTGTGAAGACAGTTTTCTCCCAACAACCTAGTGGTGAGCTGGGGATTTTACCATGATTGGGACTGACACACACAGCTGAATTTCCATACAGCTGGAAAGACAGAGAGGAAATTCAGGGAACAAGACAAGGAGCTGGGAGCAGCACTTTTGTTCAATTATACTTTTCTCAGAGATCAATAGATGCTTCAAAGAGGTCTACTGAGGGGGGGTGTTTGTGTGGCTTTAACGAAACAGTTGTGCTTCTCGCCTCTGGGAGAGCCAATCTGAGCCACTCCAGAGATGCCTTTCCAACTTTTTGATCATGCATGATGTGATTGTGGGAAAATAGTTTACTTTGCCTTTCATCATGAACTTCTGGGTTATGCAATGAGCTGGGGGACCACACTTATCAGATCCAGCCTTGCCTCCAGAGCCCCAGATTCATTCATTTATTCATGCATGCATTCAATAAATGTTTATTGAGTCCCATGTATGCTGCGGACATTCCGTTTGCTGTCGAAATGGTAAGACTTGACCTTGGCCACGTGGCAGTCACAGGTTCATGCTGCTGGGGATTCAGCTTGCAGCGGGGCCAGGAAAGGCTTTCCAGGAGAGATGCTTGAGTCAGGTTTTGAAGGACCAGGACCAGTTAGTCAGACAATTGCAAAAGAAGGAAGGGAACCCAGGCTGGCTGACACCAAACCCACATTCTAAGCTGCAGGCCCCACAGCCTCCTGGGAACTATTCTGACAGAGGATGTCTCTCAAGAAGGGACTTCACCAAGAGAAGCTCTGTTCCTAGAGCCCCCACCCCTCGAACAGTACAAAGACTGTCGCTTACACAAATGGCAAAGGGAGGAGGATGGGGAGGCGAAACAGAAACTGGCTTGGGAAACCCAAGGGACCCCAGCAGAGTCTGGCATGTCCTGCTTATCCTTGCCAGCAGGGGGCAGAGCAGAGCTCTTTGAGGAGGTAGACTACACCCTTTGGGGGAGAAGGGCCCTAAAGTGAGCCAAACCCCCTCCCCAGGAAGGAAGGTTATACCCCTTGTTATTGTCTTCACAGTGCTTATTAATTTCTGAAATGTTACTGTTCATCTGTTTACACATTCACTTATTAGATTTCTCTCCCTTTCTAGGACATCTGCTTCATGAGCAAAGGCCTTGCCTGTCTTGTTCTCTGTTGTACTTCAAGTGCTACGGTAATGCTCAGTATGTGTTGATTTCTCAAAAATAAGTTAATGAGCATGTGACTCTCCTCTGGGGCATTGAGAAATGGGCACTGTGGGAAAGCGGAGACCTACACGTTGCCTTTGGCTCGGGAAAGAGTATCTTGATGTGTGGTCTGTTCCAGCTTGCATGTGTGTAGCTAGGAGCCTAGGGGACCACAGGAGAGCTTCCTTGTTGACAAAATACACACCCTTTGTGTACTCTGGGCTGAGTATTGCTGGGACCAAGTAAGCTGTCAATGCCTGGCCGTGAGGTCAAGGCCAAAGACCAGTGGGGGGAAGAGCAGACCAGGTGGTGAGCCTGCTCCTGCAGCAGCAGAGAGTGGAAGGCACAGCGGTAGCATGAGATGCCTAGCCCACGAAGGCCATGCTGACCCCACAGGGGCAGTCCGAGGTCCAAAACGGAGTAGAGTGATGAACAAGAAGGTGTGGAAGTCAGAGTGGGGCTGTGGGAAGGGCAGGGCCCATTCCTGGGGATGTGGTCTGGGCCTGAGAAACCTCTACAGGTCAACCTCTCCCTTGCAGGCATGTCCGTGTCTGACTCTGGAGGCAGCGGTCTGATTCTGACTCACTGTGATTCTGGGGCTTGCTTCAAGCTTTAACCTATGTTCTCTTACACTCAGGGGTTACCTAGATTTTTAAATAAAAATCTAAGAAAAGGATAAAAAAGCTAGTTAGATATGCCATTAAAACAATACTGGTCTTGCCAGTCGGTGATCCGTATTGGCCACTCAGTCTATACTTGGAGTGTGCTGGAAACCTGATGTGTTGAGAACAAAATGTTGATAGATTTTAAGGGGGCTTCAGAGAAGTAGGAAGGAGAACACAGACCACAGGTGCTGCCTTTCGAGAGTTGAGAAGTTTGGGTCACATCTGTGGCTTGCTGGGGGAAATGGTTTCAGTGACCAAGGACACAGAGTCAAAATGGCAATTTTTATTATTTATTATTTTTCAAAATTTTATTTTATTTAAATTCAATTAATTAACATATAATGTATTATTAGTTTCAGAAGTAGAGTTCAGTGATTCATCAGTTGCATATAACACCCAGTGCTCATTACATCACGTGCCCTCCCCAATGTCCATCACCCAGTTACCCCATCGCCCCAAACCCCTCCCCTCCAGCAGCCCTCAGCTTGTTTCCTGTGGTTAAGGGTCTCTTAGAGTTTGTCTCCCTCTCTGATTTCATCTTATTTTATTTTTCCCTCCCTTCCTCTGTTTTGCTATGCTCCTCTGTTTTGTTTCTTAAATTCCACATATGATAATTATCTTTCTCTGATTGACTTATTTCACTTAGCTTAATACCCTCTAGTTCCATCCATGTCATTGCAAATGACAAGATTTCATGTTCTTGATGGCTGCGTAATATTCCATTGTGTATACATATTACATCTTCTTTATTCATTCATCTGTCAATAGGCATCCGGGCTCTTTCCATAGTTTGGCTATTGTGGACATTGTTGTTATAAACTTTGGGGTGCAGGTAAAGAGGCAATTTTAAAATTTTAAATGTACTCAGCCTCGGAGTGGTATTAGAGTACCTGTCAGGGTCTTCCCCACCCACTGCGCTACATAATTAAAGGCCACATGTGTCTGTGGAGGGTGACTGACCATCCCAGTGGGCCCAGGAATGAGGGTGTTCCCAGAATGGGAGATTTTTAGTTTTAAAACTGGGGAAGTTCCAGGTAAACCAGGCCAAGTTGGTCCCCCTGTTACCTGCATGGCCAGGGACAGTTTATCTTCTCTCTGCACAATATTACT
This sequence comes from Lontra canadensis, assembly GCF_010015895.1. Classification (NCBI taxonomy): domain Eukaryota; kingdom Metazoa; phylum Chordata; class Mammalia; order Carnivora; family Mustelidae; genus Lontra; species Lontra canadensis. The sequence goes on along the minus strand of NW_022631049.1, from coordinate 2,697,820 downwards.
GATCTTTATTTATTCCCCAACCCTTCAGGCTCCTTTCTCCTTTCCTCACATTCAGACCTTTGTCTCTGCTTCCCTGAGATAGCCCGATCTCTCCAGGTATCTCAGGCATCAAGGTTTGACACCATCTGTGACAGCCAATGATGAATGAAATGCGCCCACGGGGGCTTCATTACAGCGGAGGACCTTGTCCCTACAGTATTCTGGGAATGGTCAGGTCAGGTCAGATGAGTCAAGAAAAGGCTGCTGTTATATGAGGTGAGGCAGGAGCCGGGAATGGTCTCTAAGTGTGTGGTGGTTAAGTCCAAACCATTGTTCATGTGTCAGGGTTCTGGAAAAGCAGGTTGTTCACCAAGGCATGGGCAGAGCAGGGCAAACAGAATCCCCACAGAGGATGCTCGGGTTCTGCTACATGTAACTGAAGGGCCAGGGCTAGCCATCTGCTGACTAAGCACACAAATGAAACAGCAGCGGGCACGACTGTCTAGATACATCTTCTCATTAAGATAAGCAAGCATTTAGGAAAGAAATTTAAGGTGCCAGTTGCCAGAGAACATTACTACCCTGTGCCACAAACGCCATATCCTGGAGGGGATGAAATCTATTTTACCTTCCATCCTGGATGACAGAATCTCTTTCAGTAAAGCCTTTGACCTTGCCTGTCAGGTAAAGGGGAATAACGGCTTTCCCCTTCTTCCACATCAGAAATAGGAGAGAGGGAGGTGCGTCGAGAAGATGTCAGGCAGATCCAGCTACCACTGTGCATTTGTTCTGACCAGAAGTGGTACTTCTGTTCATGAATCTGCTATCACCCCTTAATGAGACTGGTAAAGCCGCAAAATGGAATTCAGCCGGGTTGGGGGTGGGGTGGGTTTTGAAATCTACTTTAGGGCTTCACTTAACAAATTACTCATGTTCAGAATACCCCCATAGTTCTAAAAAGTACCTGAATGCCACAGGTCAGCTTTTCCTGCCATATGAGAGTGCCTTCCCCTAAATTTCTTACTATGTGAATGAAAAGGAGTTGGAGGTTTTCATAAATTACAGTCTTATAAATATATAGTCCATAAATCCTGGGTGAACATGCACACGCACGCACGTACACACACGCGCACACACACGTGCATACGCACTCTTACTTTTAAGGAACTTCTAATTTAATGCTCCTAAATCAAAGCCATCATGTTCGGTTGATCAAGTTTCTGTAGGTGAAGCTAGTACTTTAAAGTATATAGGTTCTTTTCTCTAATAACAAAAACATTGCTATGTTCATGGAAAAAAAACATAAAAAGAGAAATAATGAAGGGGACATCTGTTCTTTGCATCTGTCCTGTCTCTCCATAACATCCTAGAAAGACATTGCGACACTCACACAGCCCTGCCTGCTCTGCCTCAGACGGGATCTGAATCTCCCACACCTCAGACAGTGATTGGTCCAGGGCGGAGCACCTGATCCAAGCAGAGCCAATCAGAGCCCAGTTTTGAGTACTGGGAGTAGGAGACTTCTTCCTTTTCCTGGGATTCTTAAGGTTTCCTCTAGTTATATTGTTGCTACTTCAGAGCCTGCACAAAGATGAAGAAAACAAGCAAATACAGCTAAGGGATTGTAGCTGTTGAATAATGATGCCCAAAAATGCAAGTCCACCTGGAACAACCTTTTTTTTTTTTTTTAAGGTTTTATTTATTTGACAGAGAGAGAGAGAGAGTGAGAGAGAGAGAGTGAGCACAAGCAGGGGGAGCAGCAGGCAGGCAGAGGGAGAGGGAGAAGCAGGCTCCTCCTGAGCAAGGAGCCCCTTGTGGAGCTGGATCCCAAGAGCCTGGGATCATGACCTGAGCTGAAGGCAGCTGCTTAACCAACTGAGCCACACAGGCGCCCCCACCTGGAGCAACCTTATTTGGAAATAGAGTCATCGCAGATGTAGTTCGTTAAGATGAGGTCACACTGGATTAGAGTGGGCCTCAGTGACTGGTGTCCTTTCCAGAAGAAAACAAAACAAAACAACAACAACAACAACAACAACAACAAACCATGCAGAGACAAAACCCACAAGGAGTATGCCATGTGCCATTAGAAACAGGGATTGGAGTGATGCATCTCTGGGGCCAACGACAGCTGGCAGGAACCAATAGCTGGGAGAGACAAGGAAGCATCCTTCTCCAGAGCCTTCAGAGAGAGTATAGTTCTACTGGCACATTGATTTTAGACTGCTGGCCTCTAGAATTGTGAGAGAAAACATTTCTGGGGTTTTGTGTGTTTTTTATTGTGGTAACATATACATAATACAAAACTTGCCATTCTGTTCTTAAGTGACAGTATGTATATTTACAACATTATGCCAAATGTCTGTTGTTTTAAGCCACCGAGTTTGTGGAACTTTATTAGAGCCGTCACAGGAAACAAATACGGAGATATATAGAGGAAAAGAGTCCTGATGATATTGTTTGAATCCCTGGATCCAGCCATGCCTGAATTCCCCTGGACTCACTGATCTGAGGCTGTAAATAGCACTTATCTGCTTCAGTTATTTTTTGAATGGGATTCTGTCACTTCAATTAGAGAAATCCTGATAAATAAAAATGTTTTTATCATTCCATAAATGAAGGTCCTGACACTTCAAGAGGAACTGCCTCATTGAGTTATTCTAGCCCTTTTATTCATCCACTTAGCTCATGATTCCAGTTCCCTTTTTATGTTAGTACCCATATCCAGTTGGGTATCAGCAAATAATAAAATATTTTGGAATGTGAGCCAACTCCAAAGACAAAAATTAGGGAACAGCTTGCAAAATTACAGCCAGATTAGAAGCCTCATTAAAATGCTAGGTAGGGGTCGGTAGAAGTGAGATGAGAATCAGAGAGTAAGGGAGGAGAGTGTGGTGTGTCTCAGAGAACTACCCAGAAAATGCCTCCATACACACAGCTGTTCCAAGGCAGCTCTAGGTCTTCCTTCTAAGGGGTGAAATTGATGATGCATGGCAAACAATTAATTTCTGCTAAATACCAGCTAGTTAATAAAAAATATTTTCAAGTCCAGGACAATCCCAAGAAAAATGTACTTATAAATGGCACTGGTATTTAGCCAACCAACCATGTCCATTGTAACATTTGGATTTAATGGGACTGGTTGCTTTATATTAATTAACTGCGGATTGATTGCTGCCTATATTTGTTGAGATTTCACACAGGTGATGATTGAATAATGGGAGAGCTGTTAAAACACGTGCCATGATTTCTCTCATAGCTAGGTGATATTACACAGGAAATGAACAATTATGCTAAAGAAGAGGGAAATGGGGTAAAGAAAATGGGGTTTGGCTAGACAGGAAGTCCTGGTGAAATCACTGCCCGGAGCTAAGTCACAGCACTGGTGGACGGTGAGTGGCCAAAATGGGTTCTATCTTGTCTTCATGGACACTGAGGGCTCTCAGCTCTGGGTGGGACAGGTGAGACCAGAATAGGTTAATGGCCAGTGATTGGGCCACCACCCAAGAAGACTGTCATTCATCCTGTGAGCCAAGAATAGTGAATAGTTCCAGCCTCCTACCTGGGTCTGGTGGAACATGGTGTGAATACAGCCAAGGTCACAGAGTCAAGGTGGGATTTGGAAGAAGGAGTAGGTCCAAGATGAGGCTCCCCAACTGAAAAGCCGAGTGACTTTGGGCACACCTCTCATCTTCATTAATCCCCAGCTATAAAATGGGGATGGAAAATGGGTTCTCAAAAGGCCAAGATATTACAGTGTATGTGACAGGCTTTGTGGAGCCCTAAAATGCTCTTCAGCTTGTTCCTGAGGGCCAGGTGGGGATGGCTCCAAGCCACAGACACAGACCACTGCCCGTCTAGGCCTGGCCTGCCTCCTGCACGTTCAGTGCCTTCAAGCTGCCACTAGAGGGAAAGCCTTTAGCAGGGTCAACAGCAAATTGGGATTTGTCAAAACTCTCCATTCTGAAGTTTCCTGTGTGATATGACCTCTTTTCGTCACAACTTGGCTTCATCCGCAAGGTTTGGTTCTGTCTTCCCCTGACTCCAAGCTGGGCGCTTCTGGTTTCTGATCCACCTTGTCCCTGACTTCAGGCTCCTGGCTCTCTCCTCAGAATGGCTGACACAGTCCTAATTCGGTTCTGTTCCTTGGATGAGGACCAAATCCAATGCTCAGTCCCCCACTGATAACCCAGACAGGCCCTGGGTTCTGTTTCTGCCAAGTCCCATCCAAAGCTTGGACAGACCAGAGCACAGGGGAAGGCTCAGCCTGAACTCCTCCCTGCTGCTGGAGAGGGAGCTCCATGTTGGTCCCTTGCTGAGAGTGATCCAAAAGACTTCAGAAGAGCCAGTGATGGTGTGGAAAGGGACTGCAACATGGCGGGGGGTGGGGGCGTAAGTGGGAGGCTTCCCGGGTCCTGCAGAGCCACATAACTGCCCACACCTCCAGATCTGAGTAACCTGCAGGATTGCAAATGTGGGAGGATAACCCACATTTCCTGACCCAGATTCTGTAGCCAAGAGTATCTGTTCACATGGCCAATTAAAGGCTCGGAAAATGACATCCATCTTCACACAGTGGTGGGTGTTTGTCTGAGCCCCACACCAGGGTCTCAGCTTTCTGAGTCAGGTCACGTTGCCTGTGTCCTCATCTCCTCCCCAATCCCTGGGACTCTGCTCCTCCACCTCTGGGGAAATGTGAATTTTCATCAGACAGGAAGGCTTGAGTCGTCAACTGTGAAATTGCTCCCTAAACACCTCCAATTCCTAGTCATAGGCAGTATTTAATTTACTTTTAATATTACGGATTTTTTTTTAAGTGCACAAAGCTAAAACTCAGCTAAAGAAGGGTTTATGTCAACCCTCATTTGGAATGTATTTTTGAAAAATTACCTTGAGAATCTGAGCTGTTCCTTTCCAGACAGCTGCGGGGTCCCTTGTTTGATGCTGAGCGGTTTGCCATAAATTAAAGCAACATCATACCCCACTTTTAGGTGATTCTCTAGTTATTTGATGTTTGTATTCACTTGTGGATTCTTAAGATCCTTACAAAGAAGGGGAAGAGAACTCCTTTTAGGAACACCTGTGAGCTGGCTGCGGCTCTTGGTTAATCCTAATCACAACCTACAGAGGGGGTTTTATTGTCCCCATTTCCAGATAAGTGAGGTCCATAAAGCTGAATAAATTTCCCCTGGTCACAGAGGGTAACCCAGACTCAACCCAGTGCTGTTTGACTCTTGCCTTTATTTCGCTGGCTTGAGACTTCGTGCTTAAAACATATTGTTGCTTCCTAAATATCGGCGAAATAATTAACAGCAAGATTATCCCGTTCTTGGCCAGTTCTGGGCAGCACCCCATAAACACCCCCGTTCACAGAGACTTTAGCTGCAGGACTCTGTAGGTGAGGCTGGTTTGCGACAGCCTCCTCAAAACAGGAAAAACTGGGCTCCTAATGGGGACTCTGGGGGTACAGCAGGATCCCAAACCCTTGGTAAATCCTCAAGGAGAGAATCAATGATTTTCCATTCAACTGGCCATCTTCAAAATCTCTAGCGATTATGGATCCTGTGTAGTACTTGGGGAATTCTCTTCTCACTGAATTAAAAGAAAAAGCACCCTGTGATCAGGAGTTATGTTTGATAATTGAACTTGATCTTTGCCTGTTTCTTACTCGGAAGCTTTGCAGGAGCTGTTACTTGGGTAGAGGGGGGCCAGAGGCCTCATCTGAGTCTTGATGAAATTAACGAGCCCCATGCTGGGCAGTGAGATTGAATCAGGGCCAAGGTGAGGCTTAGGACCCAGTCCAGGCTATACTCTGGGCCATGCTTTCCTGTCATGTATCTGTTAAGGCTAGATTTGCTAATACTGTGTAGTTTTAATTAATGTTTGTGTTTGTACAACGTGTCAGCAGTGAACAAAATGGTCTCTTGACACTGATCCTCCCTCAAAAGTATATATTATAAGCAAAATACATGGATTAATTCGTCCATCTGAATTCATACATCTCCATTGGTTTAGACGTAGGACACTGTGCTAGAGGCTGAGCCGGAGAGAGAAGCGTAGTGGATAGGCTTCTCCCGCAGGTGGCCCAGAGTACCAGTGGGAGATAAGACGTGGTCTCCATGAACAAACACCAGACTGGCAAATGTCCATATCTGCACACCAACACACACACCCTCAACATCACTACAGCTCATTGACCATTGTTTCGGAGAAAATGGGAGCAGGAAATGGAGGAAAAGGCAGTTGGGACAAATGGAAAAGGCTTAGGGAAGCTGGGACTGTCTGGGTTCCAACCTTCACTCTTTCTCTCCTGGGGCTGCTGCCCCATCCTCAACCCATGTCCCCGACTGCACCTGCACCGGAGTCATCTCAGCCTTTCTCTGCCCGAAGGCCTCCTCATCTACAGAATAAAGTCCAAGTCCCATAGCATGCCTTGAAGGCTCTCTGTGATTGTCCCTTACCCATGGCAGTTTATCTCAGTGCCCCAGTCTCTTAGGCACCCGCCTTCCCATCACTCTGGCTCCAAAGGTAGCACAGCAGATCTGGGCTGGAACTCCTTCCCTTTGAATCTCACCCCCAGGCGAGTGCCAAATCTCTTTCCCCTTGAAGCCTTCATGCCCACCACCAGAGAGAGAACTCTCTCCTCTGTACCCGCTACTTGTCATGCTGTGCTATCATCATCAAGCTGCCTTCTTGGAGGGTAAGCTTCTTGAAGACGGGGCCTGGCCATTGTTTTATTTCCAGTGCTTATTCCAGAGCCCAACCCACAACAAGTGCTCAGTAAGTGGTTGCTGAGTTGAATATGATGGTTTAAAAATAGGATTTGTAGGCTAGCTTAGGCAATGGCAGCATTTGTAACTTTTTCCCCTATGAACAGAGAATATTCCATTGAACTTTTAGAACTCATTTAAAAGTTGTAAAAATGAAAAAAGTACATGAATAGGATGGATGACTGCCCTGAAACTTCAGAGAAAAGGTAAATTACTGAGACCAAAGTTTCTCAGAAAGGGCTTTGTAAGGCAATGGGAATTCACTTACCATTTATTGAGTGCCTGTTGTGTACCGGGCTTTGTGCCAGGTGTTTTGTTTAAAATATGAATTTTAAAAAATGGCTCCTGAAGAAGACTCCACAGCTGGTGAACCAAAGAGATAGCATGGAGACAGGTCGTTAAAGTGCAGTGTGGTAAGTATTCCAATAGTCGCTGTTTAAGTTTGGAGAGTTGACATAAAACATGGAAAAGCCATTGGACTTGAGGAATTGTACCTCCTGTTTAGGACAAATTCAACCTACTCTGGTTAAAATTTCTTTCCTTTGGTTCCTTGGGATTAGTGATCATTTCAACCTCTGGATGATATTAATTAACAGGGGCCACCATTATCGCTCGTCTGTTTCATTTTAATATCCATTTGTTCTGTGCATGCTGCCATGAAGGAAAATCCAACCAGCCTCCATGCAGAAATATCTAGAACATCTCAGGTTCCTCCAGGCTCTCAGGGACAGGTGCACAAGCTCGGAAGATGCCAAGAGCTCACCCAGAGAAGACAGAACAAGAAAGGTCATTGAGTCCATCTGTTTCCATTTGGTATTGTTTCTTCCCCACTCACTGCCTGCAACACACTAATATGATGAATCCACTCTCCCATCCCAAACTTCTTTATCTATTTTCTGAATCTGGGCTAAAGAATTCAAACTTAACCCTGTTAGTGTGGAAAGTCCCAGAAATTTTTTGAGCAAGGATCTGACATGATAAAAAATGGTCTTCTGGGAGGAGAATCTGCTGTTGGTGCATAGTTGGGAAACTCTTATAAGAGTCTAGTTGATCACAGTGGTGAGAAACTAGGCTAAAGTTATGGTAGCTGGGGTAGAGATGGTATTCATTCTTGGTCTGTATTAAATCCTTGACTAGTAACCCTCGGACTGCCATTTGGACATTATAAATTAGACTGGGCTCTCTTTAAGTTAGTTACCTCTCCTGTTATAATTGCTCATTTATTTGTCTCTACCTCTAGAACATAAGTCCTCTAAGGCCAACCACTGGTCTTTCTTGTTTATTACTGGCTCCCCAGAACCTAACATTAATACCATACATGTTCAGGACATATTTGTTGGTGGATCCCTGACTATACAGGATTGTGAAGAGAGTCCTGGAAAATGTCCCTTTTGGAAATCACAACTAAACTGAAAGAGAGACCTAAATTTACAGATGCTCAAAGCCCATCATGCCCCCATTTTCATCAGCAAGCTTTAAGCTAGGCTCTCATTAAGCTGAAAAGCAGACAAGTCAGGCAAATTTGGCTTTTGCTGTTTTAATTTTCTCTTCAGTGATTTTAGCCTCATGGCCCTTTGTAGATCACAAAGTTTGACAACTCGTCTCCTTGCCTGTTTTGGATGTTAATTATATCTTTGTTTCTAATGACTTCACAGTTCCCATGAGGGCATTTGCCAGGGCTCTGGCAAGGGTTCCAAGGAACAGGCTGGCGAGCAGTGTGATTGCCACACTGCATTCTCTGCTTGGACCCTCAAACAGTTGACCAGTTTCCCAAACATCCAAAGTCTCCTTGCGGAAAAAAAAACGAAAGAAAAGAAAAAGAAAAACACTTGACCCATATTGGCATTATAGCTCAGTCCCTAAGAAAGCAGCCATTTTTTAAATATTAGAGTCATCCATTAGTTTTTCTTAAGACTCCACTTCGAGACTTGCCACTCCGAGGCTAAAGAAGCGAACGTCGGAGGAATCACCTGTGGCACGTTAATACCAGTCAACTGTTGGATCCCTGCTCTGGGCCGGCTGCTTTGCAAGTGTTCTATCTCCTCAATCATGAAAACAACATTCGGAGTTTAGCTATTATTATTATTATTATTGTTACCCTCCTTTTACGTGTGAGAAAACGGAGGCTCAAAAAGATTAAATAATTTGTCTAGCAGTGTCCCAGCTTGTAAGCGGTGATTCTGGGATTTGAATTGAAGTAGTTGACTCCAAGAAACCCCTCCCTCTTGGCATATCTGGAAGGAGCCCCAGGGCCACATATTTAATTGGTCAAAATGTGCAAACTTCCCTGGCTGAGGTTCATTTCTACCTAATTAACTACTGGAAACACCCACCTTAAGAAACCGTCTCACTTATTCAAACCTTCACTAACAGGCAGAGAAGGACTCTTTCCTGCACCTCTGGGCTGGGCTGCTGGGCACCCTCTGAAAAGAGCCTGGTAGGGGGCAGAAGCACTGTCTCCTCCACAGTAGCAACTGACCCAGAGGGGAAGCTCCTGGGTGTGGGCCTCAATCAAAGCACTGCTCACCTGGCCCCTGGGTTTCAGAAACTCAAATTTTAGCTGTTAAGGGCCAGTTTTAATCTGCTACATGCTCTCTGCCTTATCCCATGGATTTGACAGGTCACTGCCCAGCAAAAAGCCTTCGGTGGCTCCCTACTGCCCATCAAAATGCCCATATCTTTTTTTTTTAAGAATGCAATATAACGCACACTAGAAATTTCATGAAACATGCATGTCCAGGTTATAAAATGATTACAAAGCAACCATCCATGTCAACCTGTGCCATCAAGCCATGGAGTGTTGGGTCTAAGAGACAATTATGAACACCTGCGGACATCACAGAAAGAAATCATTAGGCTTTATGACCCTCGTGGTGCAAGTGCCCAACTCCACTGAAAAAGGAGTCTTCCCATCAGCACTGAACCCAAATCTGAGCAAGATTTATACTGAATTGCCAGTTTATACAAAATACAGGGGGCAGAGGAACAAGAAATGTTCTAGAGAGACAGTCAGCAAAACCCAGACTTAGGGAAACTCTGTAGGACAAGTGGTGTAGTTCCTTCAACACCAAGGTACAAGGAAAAAAGGAGAGGAGGAAAGTACTTACAGGACCTGTCAACCTCGTTCGTGTCTTGGTTTGAGCAAGACAGCCATAAAAAACGTTATGAGACAATTGGGGACTAATTACAGACTTGATGACATGAAGGAAATTGTTTTAAGTATAATTGCATTGTGCTTATATTAAACTAAAGAGTCTTTATTTATTGAAGTGTGTTTCTAGGGAAATGTTATGCTTTCTGAGATTCGAGTGGAAATGAAGGTTATAGCGGGGAAGTGGGTGGGGATTTCTGTGAGGCCGTGTTCGGAGGTCTGAGGCTGGGTGAGGTACCCATGGGAGAGTCTGTTATACTATTCTCTCCACTTTTGTATGTTTGAAAACATCAATAAAAAAACGAAATTCTCTAAGGTGCAATTCAACGCCTCACAAACCAAAAGTAATCTTTCTCCCTGCAGTTCATTCCCAGGCTCTTTATTCTGGAAACACTGCACAGCTTCTCCACATTTGTGTTTCTCTGTGCCCTTCCATTTCCTCCTTCCCCACTGCTTGTCAGTACCTTGGGGACAAAATCTTTGTCCTTGTGTTCCCTCCTGGTGCCCAGCAAAGTGCCTGGCTGGCAGGTGTTCAATAAGCATTTACTGAATTAAATGGAAAAAGACTCCAGAATGCAACAGAAAGATCTTCAACAAAACCCCCAGCTGCCCACACCTCCGACCATCTGAGTCAGGGATGACCTCAGTAACGCGCTTGCCCTCCACCCCACCTCAGGCAGCCAATGGCCCCGTAAGTCCTTCCGGGGGGGGGTCCCCGCTGTACAGCAGAGTCCTCAGTGAGGTTGCCTTCAGTCTTCGTCTTCTCTGGCTTTTCTCTCTGCCTGCCGGAAACCAGTGAGAAAGTCCTAAGTGTTTGAGGAAGACTGGGGCGTGTTAATGCCTACCAGTAAGCATTAACGCTCCAGGAGATTGGAGATAATTGTGACCGAACAAATTGTCCTAGAACAATGTTGAGTGCTAGCAATTGCCTGGGGCCCACTTTAGCTTCCTGCCTAGAGGGCCCCAGCAGAGGGGCTGCTCTGTGGGCATCGCTGCATTCCAGGAATCCCATCCCCTGTCACCATTGCTAGGTCACCATTATTTCTTTCTCTTTTCATTATGATTATCAATTACCATCACCGGCCACTCTTTCTCAGTGTCATTATATGCCATTATATTTAGAACAGCTGAGTATTTTACAGTAAAAACAGACGTTTCTAGGCGAGAAAACCATCCGAGAATCACAGTGAAACAGGCACTGAATTAAGTTAGAAGTTGGTGTTTTTAATTTTTTTAAGTTTTTTTTTTTAAGAGATTTTATTTATTTGACAGAGAGAGAGAGAGAGACAGTGAAAGAGGGAACACAAGCAGGGAGCCCCATGTGGGGCTTGATCTCAGGACCCTGGGATCATGACCTGAGCCAAAAGCAGACGCTTAACGACTGAACCACCCAGGCATCCATGTTTTTAATATTTTTTTTATTTTTTTATATACTTTTTAATTTTTAAAAAGATTTTATTTATTTATTTGACACAGAGAGAGAGAGAGAGAGAGATCACAGGTAGGCAGAGAGGCAGGCAGAGAGAGAGGGAGAAACAGGCTCCCCCCTGAGCAGAGAGACAGCCCCATGAGGGCCTCGATCCCAGGACCCTGAGATCATGATCAGAGCCAAAGGAAGAGGCTTTAACCCACTGAGCCACTTAGGTGCCCCTGATTTTAATATTTTTAAAAGATTTATATATTTTTTGGCGAGAGAACACAAGTGAATGGGGTGGGGAGGGACAGAGAGGGAGAGAGAGAATCCTGAGTAGACTCCCTACCCCCTCAGAGTGACAACCCAAGCAGAAATCAGGGGTCAGAAGCTCAACCAACTGAGCTACCCAGGTGCCCCAGAAGCTGTTGTTTTTAAAAAGTCAACCAGCAATTTGGGAACAGCATCCTAGAAAGCACGCATCTGTCCGTTGGAGGGGGCCACCACATTTCATCACTGTATTTGAAAAGAGGGTGCAACAGTTGAAAATGGTGCTGAAAAGAGACATGGAAGATAGGGGACTGGTTCCTCACCCTAGGATTACAAGGGTAGTTTCTGCTGGAGAAAGACAAGACCCAATTAGGAAGGCTGATTTCTAACCATGGTCTGTGCTTCTCCATCAACTCAGAAGATTAAAGAAAAAGAAGAAATAGGCCTCATCAAGAGAGATTTCAATTAGAATAAAACTGTGCCCATGATCACAAGCCAGAACAGGCTTTCAAAAGAGGTAATTGAGTCCGTTGGCTCATATCTTTAGCAACAGAACGATTCCGTTTCTCCTACATGATCGAAGAACAGGTGCACTCAGGGACATTCGGCTAAACCGGAAGCCTTCCAACTCTGACTCCCACCGTTCCCGAATGCTGTCTCTTGCCTAGAGTTCTGCATCAGGCACTGGGGCACTTTCGGCCTCCCCCCTCCACCCCCTGCAGGAAGGCACATGGACTTGTTCACATAGGAGCAGGTGTGAATTAGGAGCACGAGCTGGGTTCACAGATATTGGCCCAAATCTGAGGCTGTGACTGCCAGCTCCAGCCGAGAGACAGAGCAATTGACTCACAGGGTCTGGAGCTCATGGCTTTATTCTTCCAGCATTGAAGGGGTCATGAGCAATTTCACTTTTCACATTCCGAGTGTCACTAAACTCAGGGTTACTCAAGGCAGGTCCACAGCCTCTCTCTCCAGCCGGTTTACATAAAGAATCTGGGGTTGAAAATGGCCTTATAAATGACCCTTTTATTTTGCAGAGAAACGAAGGGACTTGGAGAATTGACCAGCACGAGGTCACGCGCTGGCAGGCTCCTGTCACTAACCATGTGCCTCCATCTCCTCTGTCACAGTAGACACGGGATGGAAGATCTGCTCATAGGAAGAGGGGCACTCAGCTCAGTTCTAGCCACAGCCAAAAGATGGCTGAGTTTGCAATATGCAAGTTTATTCTTTTTTTCCCATCCCCTGAGCTTCACTTAAAAGAGTCAAAGACCGGCACTGTTGGAGTGAAGGACAGAGATCTGGATATCTGGGAAAGCCACATGGCAACTTTTTCCTTACCCATCAATCCTTCCATTTAACATTCACCTACAAGGACCCAGCGTGTGATGAGCACCGTCCTCATCAGAGCGATAGACAAAGATAGTAACTAGATCTCTGGTCTCAGGTAGCTCACGAACAGGAGGGCCATAGGGTCATGTGATGGAAACACACAGACACCTAGGGGAATGGGCCATGGAACAGACCTCACTCTGTGCCTGGGACAACTAGCAAGTCAGAGCCTGAAACCAACCACCTGGGCACAGCTCCCAGCCAAGTGCAACCATTCTGGACCATGAATATTGCATCTGTTCCTACCTCTTTTGCTGGTTCTTTTTCTCCTTCTCAGAATTTTAAGACTGGAATGAATATTGGAGTCCATCAAGCCCAACAGCTATCTTCATTACACAGATGAGTAAACCAAGAGAAGGTAGCAGAAGTGCTAAATGAATGCCCCGTGTCAGGTTGGGGCCTGGGCTCCCCACAAGGAGCAGTCCAGCCTCCCTAGGCATGGCCCATGAGCTGAGCTGCTTCTTTCCCAATCCTTCCTGGTTCAATGTCAGGAGCCAAGCTCCAATGCAAAGCTGATTTTCAGGCAGAAACCTGCTAAATGTGGACACACTGAATTATTCATATTTGGGCTCATAAATAATGTACTGGGTGTTAATATCAGATGTACAAATGCATCCATAACCCAAGGAGTGATTAGTCACTGTTAGATCTTGCCCAGTGGTAACAGATTACCTGGCCTGGTGTCCTTGACTAGCTCCTGTTCTTGGGGATGGCTCCCTGGCAGAGCACTGTGCCCTTCCCATCTCTATTAGTCTGTTGTGAAATAGCAGATGTCTGGGCCAGGAATCAGGACTACAGAGCCGTGGAGGACTTTCAGTCCCTAGCTCTGGACACTGGCTGCTCTAGTTAGCATCCAGCAGAGCTGTGTGAGGCCTCCCTTGCACCATGGCAGGAAACAACTGCTTGACACTAAGACTGTCCTGTGATCCACTCCCGTGATCCACTCCCTGGATGCTCAGACCCCTTCCTCTGCCTCACAGTTGTAGAGAATCTACCCAGATGGTCTCCCTGTAGTTTGACAATTTATAGCAAACATATTCTCTTCAGCCATCTTTTGGTGCACATTTTAACTACCATGTAAAGACAATCAAGGAAAGTGTGGGTCCTTACCTGAAGGTTAGGCATGAAATTGCAGTAGGGGTGATTTGGGGAGATGGTCATCTCTACAAGACTGACCCAGGACTAACTTCCTTCAAGGGAAGAAACCAGAATGGAAGAGAGTGGCCCAAGAGATGGCAAAAGTAGCCTAGGTTTCATCTTGGTCCATGCCAGGAGAAAGGGGGAAGAAGTAGTTACTGTCTCTCAAGTAAAAGAGATAGATAGAGAGAGAGAGAGAGAGACAGAAGGAGGAGGAGTCACACTCAGCCTTGAGGTCTTTCTGTGTCACATTAATGAACACCGGACTGGTCACCAAAGCTCTTCCAGGTCCCTGTAGCTCAGACCAAACACAGTACAAGGGTCTGGTTTCTCACTTTCGTCTCTAGGCTCAAAGTCAGATCTCAATCCTCAAAGTTTTACCCCTAGAGACAAGAAACAATGGTGCTCTTCTCCATTGGAAATGTAGTGAGGGAGCCCTTGCGCTCCCCCTAGGGGCCAGAATGAGCATTAAGCCTGTGGAGGAGACAGTGGAGGTTAACTAGGGTTCTGCCCACCTTTGGGATTTTGTCCCTGGGGCTTGGTCATGGGGCCAGGAGCTCCCTCACTGATCAGGATCCCCTGATGGCCTCTGGTCCCAGAGAGAGCCACTGGCGGGCAAAAGGGCCTCTTAACCAGGCATCCGGCTAAGCGATGGCTCTGGGCGTCAGGGGGCTCAGCTGGCAAACTGGCGCGCGTCTGTGGCAGCCTCAGCGGCACCCACCCCTAACAGCGGTGTGAAAACAACGGCATTACGGCGTTATTTCAAGGGGGCACTGACATGTTGATGCAAAAGCCCATTGCCGACAAGATCGAGAATGAAAATGGCTCAGAAGGGAATGGGGAAGTGTCCAGGGAGTCGTAACTGTTTTACGCTATCAGAGAGTTTCGACAGCGGATAACTGCTGTGATTTCATCAGCCCAAACCCCATTAACCCCTGCGGAGCTGTCTATTCCCTAGCCTGGGCAGTAGGCAATGCTTCCAGCTGTCTTCCGCACGCTCCTTCAGCAGTGAGCAGGAGGGCTGCCACAGGGCTGAGGTGAGAAATGCTCAGGAAGGTGCACTTCACGGGGCCATGGAATCTGATAGGTGAGGCTCCTGTCATCATCGTCTGGTACCCACCAGAGACCCCCTCCCAAGGACCAGGGTGGGGGAGGAGTCAGCCCGACTGCCTGGTGTTGCCCAGTCTGGGTAAGAGGCAATGAAGCAAGAGGGCTTTGGATGGATGGAGGCCAGGACAGAGTCCCGGGAAACTGCCCCTTCCATGGCCCCTGCTGCTTAGGAGGCCTGCAGTCTACCAAGTGGCTCTGTTCCCTTCCTCTTAGGAGGAAAGCAGCAGGCCCAGAAGAGGCCACTAGCCTAAGTGCAGCCTCTAGCTAGCCTGCTCGGACTGAGGCCCGGCAGGGAAAAAGGCCCAGAGCCCATCCGAGTCCCTCCTCGTGTTACCTCAAACTACAAAAAGTCAGAGCCTGGGCTGTAGGCAGGTAGAGCCAAGGTCTTGAGGTTGGAAAAGGCCATGATGGGCCAATGCAGGGCAGAGTGCAGAGGGAGCAGAAACCATGAGCTCACAGAGGGGGGCAGCTAGAGAGAGGAAAAAAGCCCAAAACAACAGAGCAGAGAGACGCTGGGCAGCCGTGGTGGGAAGAGGAGAGAGCCCCTGCTCCCTGCATCTCACCTGCCTTGGATCCCATCATGTCTCACCGATATGCATCCAGCTTCTCTCGAGGTGAAACTTGGCCATGACCATGCCCACCGCCCCTTTGCTCCAGGTGATATGCACAAACCTTTGTTTCCAACAACTGGAAAGGTTTCTGGGGAAGAAAGTGGCCTAGGGAGGAAAGAACCACTTTTCAAATAGAGCTATAAAAAACCACATGCAAACAACAAGATGTAGCCCCTGGTAGTGATCCCAGAGAAGCTGAAGCGGTGGAGCGCTGGATCCAGAAGAGGCAGGGAGGGCCCAGGACAACATTCCAAACAATGTGTGTTGATTGCCCACATTTCCCCCCCCACCTCCAATCTATTACAAACTGATTTTCCGATTCATAAAATGGAGTAACAATGTGGCGGCAAAAAGCGGATTGCTGTAAAAACTAGTCCCTTCCCTCAGGAACCTCACACCGCTGGTCCCATGTGCACAGATTCAGCTAATCCTGGTCGGAGGGACTGTCACAGTAGAGCCAAGGGGTCTAGGGCTTAGCGTTTCTGGCTGCCGCCTACAGCCAGTTGCCCAACCAAGTTGGCGCCCAGAGGTGGCTCTCACTGGGGGTGGTGTTGCCCCCTGCCCCTGCCAGAGATGCCCCAAAAAGGAACTGTCTCTCCCTAAGGCCAGAGGCACCTCCGTTGACAAACAGTGGTTTGTGCTTGGAGATCAGGGCCAATGCCATCCTCCAGGAGGCGCCGCAGCAACCCCCTGACAGCCTGTCCCCAGCATCTCTGCCCAAGAGCACTAGGGACCCGGGGCCCAGGACAGGGCTGAGGGGAGGGTGTCGGAGAGGGGAGCAGAGTCCTAGGCTCTGGGCCAAGTGGAGACAGAGGCATCTGGGGACAGATAATGTAACCTCTGACAAACTGCAGTGGCTTAAGAATTGTCAGCTCAGACAGAACTGCCTACATCCATTTAATTAGATTTTAATTTCTCTTTACACATTCGGTTTTCAAAGATTCTAAGAAGTAATTATTTCCAGTATCAATTGGCAAGGAGGCACAATCCTCAACTTAGAATAAGCAGCTTATGGAGGCCTGTCTCATCCCTCTTCAAACACCCGGGCCCTGCGGAAAGATGCTGGGGCTGCCCCACAGAGGTCTCCCACTGGGGAGATGCAGACACCTGGCGGGGAGAGAGCGGGAGGGGGCCATGTGGGAGGAGGAGGAGAGCTCTCCCACCTCTGTCGCTTCAGAGTCTGGGGATAGTGAAAGGGGGCCAGGAAGTCCAGCAGCCCCGGGCATGATGGCGCTTGGGCCAGTGAGCGGGGAGATTGAAGCAGCAGGGCCTTGTCCTTTGGTGTTGGTCTGTGCCTGCACAAAAAGTGAGGTCTTCCCTGCTCTGAACTACCTTTTGGAAGAGAGTCTGTCACCTTCTACTGGAACCCTTGCAAAGTGTCTCCCATTAGAGGACATGTCCTTCAGGTACCTTACTTGGGATCCCAAACACGGGAGAGACCACCCCAACCAACATGATAGTCAGCTCTGGTCTGACTCAGTGAAGAAACAGGAGACAAAGAAACGTAATGGAGTTTAAGCTCCATTAAATTGCTGAGTGCGTAATCTCACAATTCAGCTCTATTATTATTTAGATGTTATTATTTATTAGTCCTAGCTCCATTTATTATTGCTGAGTGCGTAACCTCACAATTGCAAGTGTGGCCATCATTGTAAATAAGCTTTTTCAAGACTCACTTTAAGGGACAATGTGGCAAGGGATTGGTGGTTTGTAAATAGCCAAGAATATGCTCGCAGGCAGGAATACCATGTGCAGTGTCTAAAAACTGCTCAGAACATAGTGCAGATCAATCAGAATGAGGCCAGGGGAAAGCATCACCTACTAGCAGCCAGCCAGCCCTCCCACAACACACGCAGACGGCCGATGGCCCTGATGTTATGCAGATGTATTTTTTGTGACATGGGATAAAATTTCCAGCAACCACATGAAACCAGTAGTGAAAAACCAATGTATTCCGATATGTGAAGAGCCGTGCAGGTGATATGTGGTGGGGACTGTGCAGGGCTGTGAAGACAAGAGTGTGCTAGATGCGTGTGAGAAGTCAAACTGATGTGGTCTTGTGGAAGATGAGAAGGGAAAGAGCAATGTTTCTATATTGATTTGCTACTCTGCGTCATGCATGATATTAAATGTATATGTGTGACCCAAGAATTAACTCTGAGTAGATGTTTCGATTATATTATTCATATTTCTAAAATCTCATCTATCCACGTTGGTCAAAACTCAGTGGGATTCTTTTCATCTGTGTATTTGGGTCTTTTCTTATACGTTGGCACATATGGTGTTGAACCACCCGATGGCCAAGACAAAATGAATGCTCTTTATGTGGATGCCCAAACCAGCCCAGATCTCAAGCATTAGAACCCACTGGGGGAGCTTTTTCATTTATAGATACTTTCAGGTTCCACTCTGGAACAAGGAAACCAGAAGTTCTGGGGGTGAGGCTTGGCTTCTGGTACTTTGGAAAGCTCCAGCACTGATTCTGGCGTGCTCTAAAGGGATATTTCACATATCTGCAACCACGTCCTTTTGGAGGGAGGCATTCAGTGAAGGCCAGTGGTTAAAAGGAAGGGATATGGATGAATTCAAATCCTGGCTTTTTCACTACCTAGCTGGGTGATCTGGCAAAATTACCCTACTTTTCTGTGCCTCCGGTTTCTCATATGTAAAATAAATATTTAAAAAAGAGGACCACCGGTGAGCAGTTGTTACTAAGTTAAATGAGCTAATATATAAATAGGGCAGAGAACAGTGCCTGGCACTAAATGGGAGCTCAGCCCCTCCTGGCCTATATGACCACCAGGGCAAGAAGAGCTTCCTACCGTCCACCTGCCCTCCCCACCATGGCACCTGGGCATTCCACCCTACTGTGGTTCGTCATTCAGCGTGGCGCTTTCTAAGTAGAGGAGATGGTGAATGGGAAACTGGAGTGGATGTGGAAAACTGGAGAACTAGGGGTATGGGAATCATATAGCACTCCTCACAGCCCTGGCTAGTGAGTGGAATGAGGAGGGCTGGATGGCATCTGGGGGAAAGAGAGCAGCTAGGGCAGCCACCTTAACCTCAACACACAGTGAGGCTCGTGGCTTCAGAGTGTCTAAGCCCCGCACCCTTCGCTACTTCCTGAGTGGCCATTTCTGCTGTCATCCATTCTTTGGTCGGGGTGATGGCACCATTTCCATGTTTAGAGAGGTTTATGCAGCAGCCCCATGCTTGAGGAAGTGATCCTTCAAAGCTCTTGATGTGAATCATTGCTCCCAGGAGACTCCGGGGACACTGGTTTGCACGTGGGGGTGGCTTACTAGAATCATGCAGGTCAAAAGATGGGTGTATCCTGGGGGCTCAGCTCACTATAGCACAGTGAGAGGCAGGCCAGATAACATTGTGGTTGGATCAGGCATTAGGAAGCCAGTCTGCTTGGGTCTAGTTCCATCACTAATTAGCTATGATCTTGGGTAAGATGCCTAAGCATTTTGTGCTCAGTTTCCTCATCAGAAAAAGGGGTTTTGTGAGGACTAAATGAATTAACAAATATGGAACATTTAGAACCATGTCTGGCACGTAGTGATATATGAATATTGATTGCTATTTTTATAATTTTATGCTTTGAAGATGTCAGTCTCTTATTGGATACACATTTGGTTTTTAATTCCGTTTTCCTTTTCTTTCAGATCCCACTAAATCTCTGAGAACAAGTCACTGTGGCATCTCTAATCCCTGTCAAGTCATTTTTCTGTGTTTTAATGAAGAGCTTTTGGAAATATCATTGTGTGCCAGGGCGTTGTCACTCCTAGTGCGTTACCAAGTCAATAAAATTGGAATGAAACCCACGCCATCCATTTCTGGTGCATTCTTCATATTTCCGAGGACTTAATCCACCATGATGGGTAGGACATAGTCCAGCCGTGCGGACAAGACAAAGATGCAAATGGGACAAATACAATCAAGAGAGGTATAAACCATGGGTAATGGGGACTAAAGAGAGAAAGGATCCAACCTGGTGGAAGGGCTGTGTTAAGGGAGTGATGGTCAAGATAACCCTTGGAGAATGATGGGTAAGATTTTATCAGGTGGGGCTAGAGGAGTGGAAAAGAAAGCAATCCAGACTTATTAGGTAGAGGGAATAACATATGCAGAAATCTGAAGATGGAGAAGTACCAGAAGTCAACTAATTTGATTGATGTGTAAGGTGCAGTGGGGAAGAGTTGGAAGATAAGGTAGATCAGGGCTTTGTCATAAAAGACCTTTGATGTAAGGGTGAGTAATTTATATTTAATTTGTCAGTCAGTGGGGAGACATTGAGGGTTTGGTTAAAAAATGTTTAATCACAGCTGTGCTTGAGAAAAAGGAATTATTCTCATAAGATGACTCAGAAGGGAGAGAGGTGAGAGAGAGATTGGAGAGGTGGTTGCCAGACTCTTTCAGATGAGAATTAATGTGGGTTTAAACAAGGGTGGTTATGGAGGAACAAGATAATGGCAGAATCCAAGGGACATGATAGCGGATTGATTGTTACGGGAAAAGGAACAATCAAAGAGAAGCCAAGGTCACCCGCCTGGGGAAATAGAAGACTGATGGAGCAATTAACCAAAATAGTAAACCAAGTGGGGGAACGGTCTAGAGAGGCTGGTGAATTAGGTTTGAGGTGCTAGATAGAGAGGTAGATAAATGGAGCTGGAGGACAGGAAATTAAGACTTAATAGTTCCCTTGTC